>NC_091123.1:69049753-69382253 GCF_040183065.1 Periplaneta americana | reverse complement strand
ATTTGACCTTTCATTGAGTGCCTTTTTTTTTTTTTTAATTTAGATCGGCCAGAGGCCGTTTACCAAAGTTATCTTTGTTTTCTGTTTTCGTTTTCATTTGTTTTATTTACACTAATACAAACACAACACCCATGCCCGAGGCGGGACGGCACCCCTTCAATTCTTGAAGTTGTAGTGCACGTTGCACCCCTGAACAATTATTTTATCCAAACATGTATTTCTGCTGGAATAAAATCACTACAATAATAATAATAATAATAATAATAATAATAATAATAATAATAATAATAATAATAATAATAGGCATAATAATATTAATAATAGGCATAATAATAACAATAATAATAATAATAATAATAATAATAATAATAATAATAATAATAATAACGTTGGTATATGAATACATATCACAGAAAACAGCTTCTCTGTTACTTCTGCATGTTCTGGGTGGCAGACCCTATAATGTTGTTTTATGTTGCTCAGTAGTATTCCTGACAGTACTTTACAACATAGTAAACACTTTATGTTTTCACCGAACGCACGAGAAAAATAGTCTTCATTCCCAACTGTACGGAATGATCGTTTGCTTACAGAAAGTTTTGACTGTGTCATTGTCCCGCACTGTTCGTACGTTTACTAAGTACTTGAACTGCCTTCCGCAGTCATCCGTCTAGCTTCGAACGAGGAACAGCACGCTCTACATTCGAAGGTTGTGATTACAGAACGTAATCGGGAGTCAGAGAATGAGCATACCTGAATTAAACAATCCTTCTTGGTGTTGGCAATTTCCATTTTGAGGAGTGCTCTGGTACAAAGAAACATAGTGCATAAAACAAAATTCTTCAGTAGTATTTTTTTTCCGTCCAAAATCATATTTACTGCTGTTGACGATTGTGACTGCATACGTTAACCAGGGTCTATTTCCACTTGAAATTTCAACATATGAGTTTTGTAGGTTATAGAGCTTCACATAATATACAAACTTTTTTTCACAACCACTAAAAATGACATTTTTGTTTTTTTTTTTGTTATTGTTAGCCAAATCGGTAACTAATTAATTATGGCCACTGCGATATCTGCCTGCTACCGCTCACGTTCTAATAATTTGGCCTTTTTTCCTCCATATTGTTCAGCATTGAATTTATCCATTATTTTCTTTGCTTAATTGTCTTTATAATGTTGACTACCTTTACAATATTAGGGGAGAATTGGGGTAGTATCGGACATCGGGTAATATTGGACAGTGAGTTTCTTTCATCTACCACGAGATGATAGTACCTGAATGACATGGTTACGTTTCTGTGATGTCGCATATAGAAACGTAACCATGTTATTCAGGTACTACCATCTGGTGGTAGATGAAAGAAACGCACTGTCCGATATTACCCGATGTCCGATACTACCCAACTCTCCCCTAACTTCGGATACAATTTCATTCACATAATAACCATGTCAGCCGATTTGGCAGGAGCCATAATTAATTACCAGTTTGGCGAGCATTACTCTTTATTTTTCTTGGTTAGCGCTGAGTCATTTCAGGAAAACGTTTTCGGTTAAAATACGAATATGAAGAGCGGATCAGCACCAGCCGCCATCTGGAAAATGTTTATCTGTCTCTCCTTCCCTTCTTTTACAACGGGCACTGGTAAACAGGACGTGTTCACATCTGAACATACCAAACTTGTGTGGGCGCGATGTGCGCGGTAAAACCCGAGTCACACGGGGATAGTTTACAGGAGTCAAGTGCTTGAAGCCTCTAAACTTTATGCTATATTTGTGATCACACGGAGACATTAAACTTGAAACCATGCTTGAAAAAAAGCGCGCGCTGAATGTTGTATTCGTAGTGGTGTTTGAATTCTTGTATTCTGTTATAGTTAATAAAAATCGATAGTGAACTGGCATTTTTAGTTTGGTGAAACTGAAGCTGCCACCAGCACATATTCAAGCATGAGTGCAGCTAATTGACGCCTTGTTATTGTATGAATTACAAAATATTCTTGAAAAAAAAGGAAAAGAGAACATGGGTTAAGAAATGGATTCGTAGAAGAATTATGCACGGTGCATCTAATACCTTGTTGAAAGAATTAGCTGAAGAAGGTCCTGCAGAATACAGGAAACATCTCAGAATGAGTCCTGTTTTAAGGGTTTTTAACTTTTTTCGAACCACTTCTACGTCTATGTTTTCGAAACCTTGCTCCATGAATTCACTGACTAGTTTCTGGAATAATAATTCCCCCTTGTTTTTATTGAGGTATTCTTTGTTGCGTATATTCCATACAAGTTCATACTTCTCATACACTTCCAAAAACTTTATGATATCGTTGGAATTCCATTTAGGGGCGCTCATTATTAATAATTATTAATTTACTTCGACAATGGGCCTAAAACTACAAACTTTCTACTTGCCAAGTTGCTACAAGTTCGCATTCACACGCGGGAAGTGGTGGAGTCAAGTTGGTCACGTGACGGGAAAGTGGACACAAAAGTTGGCGGGTCGTCAACTCAAATTCTGCTTGACCGCCAAGTCACAACTTGACTGTCTCGACCATATTACACGGGGAAAGTTGAAGGGAAGTCGACTTGCTTCAAGCACTTGACTCCTGTAAACTACCCCCGTGTGAATTAGCCTTAAAGCCTCGTTCTCACTTTTCAAGTAACTAGAATTCAAGTCACTTGATTCGACGAACTTGAAAAGTGTGAACTATGTTTCAAGTTGACTTGAAGTCATATAACGGCTTGAATTGAAGTTTCAAGTGAAGTTAAATCCCTTTCTACTTTTTACTTTGACTAGAAAGGACACTTGAAGAGTGTGAACGTCACTAGATAACTTGCATTCAAGGAGAAAAGCGCGGGAATTTAAATTAACAGCTGTTTTAAGAGCGTTAAATTAACAGCTGATTGTTTTTCTGTTCTATTGGAAACGTAAAAATAATATGAAACAATAGTAAGTGAATTATTGACCAAATATTTCAGTTTCTGAAGTTGTATAAAACTCACGAAGGCCTGTGGATTATAGAAACTGCTAAATTTCGTGACAGAAATGCAAAGGAAGCTGCCAAGGAAGGAAGAGTTCATTGAAAAATTGACAGCAGAGATTTTAACATGGACACAGATGAGATATGAATGACAATTAAAAACCATTAAACTGTAGATAGAGAAGTGAGGAAGATAGGAGGAATTAAGAAAAGTGTTGCTTGAAGGGATGACATTTATCGGCCGAAATTGGCATGGTTCAGTGCGGCTGATAGATTTGGGGGGGGGGGAACTGTAATAGCTTCAAGATAATCATTTTCAATTATGGTAAATCAGACCTGCTTATATTTTATTACATTTGTATTAAGAATTATTAAATCTCCTTGAATATTGCACTTATTATAAAGAGTGCGTCAGAAAGAACGGATGGATTTCAAACTATCGATACGCAACGAGGAGAGAGATATAGTGAGGGGGACCACGACTGTTGGGTCAGCCATAGAATGCAGTTTCAGTTGAGAATATGGTGTTGGTCTGGTGTACAACGTGCTTTCATCGTAGAGACATTTTTGAAAAATGAAGAGTCTGTGATCGCCACTCAGGACTCATTTCGACATCGGATGTCACGCTAGGATTCCAACTCGGAATACAATTTTGCGGTGGGTGGCTTCATTTCGTATCACAGGTTCGACATTAAAGAAGAAATCACCTGGACGAAATTCTATTGCACTGAGATTGTCCGAGGCTACGGTAAGATCTCGCGCCCTGCGACTTCTTTCTTTGGGACCATTTGAAGGCGTAAGTTTGTAAACACCGATCACATACACTGGACGAACTGAAGACAGCGATTCGTGAAGAAATCGTGGCAATTGCACCAGCTATGACTGTCAAAGTGATGGCGAACATCAGAAAACGCCTCGATGCCTGTATTGAAAGCCAAGGACATCATATGGATAATGTTGTTTTACATAAATAAACTGCATGTATTGGTGAATATGTTGATAACAATAAATTTTTGATTTGATGAATCTTTACAATTTTCTTGCCATGTGAAATCCATCCGTTCTTTCTGACGCACCCTGTATTTGTAATGGTCAGTGGTCGTGTATTTTTGTTACTAATCCAATTCCTAACCCATACTGAACAACCGTATTCCATTTCTTCAATATCTTTATCATTTCCCTGGCACGGAAGCTTACTATTACAGAAATTCCTAATTGCACAACTTCCATCGACGCCATTTTATCCTACTTCAAACAAAATAATTTGAATATCGTCGTTGTTCCTGCAATAACTCCTATATGCAAAATATACAATTTTTCAGTAGGAGGAAAAAACACATTAATTCATCCTATGGCAGCCGTACATAGGGGATTGTGAATTCTTACATTTTCGAAAGAAAGAAATACAATTACATATAGGAGATTTTATTATTTGCTGTATCACTATTTTATTTAATAGAGAAAAAATATGAAAATCGATAAATATGTCACATAGGAGTTATTGCAGGAACAACGACGATATGTCCGAACTGCAACTTGAATTCAGGTTACTTGAAATCACGTGACTTGAATTCAAGTTACTTGAAAAGTATAAACGAGGCTGAAGTCGAACATGTACTGTCGGTGACTCAGGAGAAGACGAGAGCAGACTGAGGTGGAAGGGATGTGAACAGATAACGTACGACAACACGTGCAATATTTGTACTGCAGTAAGCGGAAACATTAGGTCTCCTTCTGTTCAACTTAGCTTTAATTTCCATACGCATTGTTACTCATGTTTCCTGCACGAGTAATAACCTGGCTACTGGGATGCTTATCTGAGCGATGTTTATAATAATCAGCAGCGATAGTCAAGAAGGCCACATTCTTTCCGCTCATCTTCTCCTGTGTAACGGACAGTACAAGGATGTCGATTCAAACACTTTGTTATCAAGGCAGCGAAAGAGTGCTGACTAGTCGCTCATACTCGTACAAGTTTTTATTGTTTTTTGTTATTATTATTTTTGCAAAAGATCGCAAAATATTGATTACATTTTATTTTTATTTATTTATTTTATTTATTTATTTATTTATTTATTTATTTATTTATTTATTTATTTTTGCGTTTTGCGGGTGGCGCAGTTAGGAAGTTGAGAAACAATGATATAAACTATGTAGTCGCATTGATGTAACTTAAAATCAATAGTTGTTCTCTTGTGAATGTACCTGACGTCGAACCATGATTACGTAATCTAATTTCGAACACACAATAAAATTAATGCGAGATACTTGTTACACTGTCACAACACATGTATCTGATAAGCGATGATTTCATGGGTCTTTGATAAGGTCGTGTTTGTATTTTACTAGGGTTATAGTGACCTTAAGATCATTTCAAGGCTTTAATGGAAATTTATGACTCTTCTGTTCGTAATTGCTGGTATTAATTCACTTGATAATGTTGGTGGAAAGTTTTCCGAATCGAGTGGAATGAACTTTGTGCATTGGACATGTCGCGTGTATTGCGTCATCGATGGCTAATCAATAGTGATGTGCTAATACTAATCATCGTTGGTTTATGTTGGTGTATGACATAGCGTTTTTGTGTTATGCTGGTATTGGTTTACGCAACGGTTAAGGTGCACTTTGATGCTGCGTGGAGCCTGTACTCGTGGGTTCGAATCTCAGTCGAAAGTCGCTGTATATCCGTTGTTGATGTTATATCTTGTGTTGTCTTAAGATTGCTTCTAGTAGATATAGCTCGCGCAAGAAACGATTACCGAAAAGCAATGATGGCGTTGCTGTCTGTTTTGACGTGTGTATGTAGGCACGCCGAGGGGAGCGAGAGGTACGGGTCGATGGAAGTACTGTCTCTTCCAAGAAGATCAACTAATGAGAACATCGCTGTGGAAATAAAGAACGTAGCAAGAGAAAAATTCGAAGCTAATTAAACGCGCAACATATGTTTACGAATGAAATAATAATACCGTGCGATACAAGACACGTATTCACATGCAGTGGAACAAACTAAAGTCGGAATGTAACTATCACAACGCAAGACTGATTCTATCGATGTCATTCCTCTTCCGACTGTACTCTTGAATATCATTCAAGTTATCTCGTGATCTTTCCTGTCGCCCGCTCTTCCTTATTGCAATGTTTCATTCCCATTCCTTCCGTCGGTATTCCCTGCTTGCGAGACCTTTTTTTATACCCAGCACAATAGTTCAACTAAGTTTTCAAATTCAGAATTTCAAATGAAAGAGAAATAAATATACTGTACTTAGAATCTCATTATAAACCGATGGTGTCTTTTGATATAGGCTAAGTTACAAAAGTAATAGGAAATTGACCATCGATATAATACGTCCTAGATATTGTGTTTAAAGCTGTACAAAATTAATTACGTATGTTTATTTCAATAAATTGTAATTTACTTGTACATTAAATATCTGCTTTTAGGGTTATAACGTGTACATTTTGTGTGCAATTCAGAAATAAAAAGTTCATTTTATTTTTTGAGTATACTATATAATTATATAAATTATATATACAGTATATATCAATGAAACCATTATATTGCGTATTCGTATTTCAACCGGAGACGTTTTCCTGAAATGACTCAACGCTAACTAAAAAGGGGGGAGTTAATGTTTGCCAAACCGGTATTTAATTATGGCTGCTGCGAAATCGGCTGAGATGGTTACTATGTGAATGAAATTATATCTTAAATTAATATTCTCAAGGTAGTCAATGTTATAAAGCAATGAAAATAATTAATGAATCTAGTGCTCAAAAATATAATGGAAAATAGGCCAAATTGTTAGAACGTGAGCGGTAGAAGGCAGACTTCGCAGAAATTTGGTTCGAACAGAATAACATTTGTAATGTGATAAAGAAACTGTAACATTGTAAAATTCCTTTGCAGAACGAAAAATTACATTTCTTCGGATCAAATTTCTGCATATTTAATGGACAAAACATTAATTCAAAAGTATGTGTTGACTACGTAATTAATAATTTGTTATGTTTATGGTTTTTCATCCCTGTTATTCTGTAGACAAAGATATAGGTGTAGATAATGACTTCCTATAATCAATTTATCCGTATCCTTTAAGCAAAACAAATTCAGAGAAAATTGTAGGGCTTGAAGATATCTACATGAATCAATTCGTAAAATGAATGCAATTGTGACCGAGAGCAAGTGCCTTCCCACAAATTCGAAATGATTACGTTGAGAAGAAAATCACCATTAAGAATTAAAATAAGAAAATTAAAATCAATTCATTGAAAAAGATGTGGATTTTTTTTAACTTTTTAGTCTGCCAGAACTGTTGCAAGAGAGAGGTAATTGTACAGAAAAAACAAATTAATATATTAATGCAATATCTGTATTAACGATTCACTACGCCTTAATAATCAGAACAGAAAGGAAACAAAACTGGAATTCTGTCGAAGATTGTATGTTTAACTAGGACCTATACTTAAGAAAACGGAGCTTGTAGTAAAAGCGACTAAGATAAATCATGTTTCAGACAGCGGAGATGACATTTTTAAAGTAAAATAGTTCTTTGAACTTAGGAGACAGTAAAGAAATGACGTTATTAGAACCCAGTTAAATTCGAAAAGCCTCTTAGAAAACGTAAAAGAAAGACAAGACAATTAGCAATAGCATGTCTATTCAACGGAAGGAGAATGGATAACGAAAAAAGACTTAAGTACACATAATGAAACAAAATATTTTTGGTTAACTTGTCCAGAAAGAGATGATGGAGCTGATGGAAATGTATGTAGACCGAAGAGGTTCTACAAAACTAATACATAACGCTGATGCAATGCTGGTGATGGCCAGTGATCATAAAGTAAATATTCGCTGAAGAAGAAGAATAAGAAGAAAAAGAAGAGGAAGCGATGAGAGTAGGAGGAATTGAAGAAGAGATGGAAATACTAGTAGAAGAAGAAGAAGAAGAGAAAGAAGATGAATAAAAAAGAAGATAAAGAAAAATAAAGAGAACTCATAAAGCAAGTTTACTGCAATCCAAATTTTCACACGAGGCAAAACTGAAAAATACCTGACGTAACAGCTAGATGAAATGAATGACGAGGGATTGTAATGCCTAATTTACATGCTTCCGTAAATTGTGTATCAACATGAAGTATTCTGTTAACAAAGGCGCTATTCAGTATCTTAAGTAAGGTAAACTTCGAGGAAAAACCGTGTTGACAAAACGCTCTGCATGAGACTGCAATTTGGTGATCAGTCGGACGGCAAATGTGTCAAAGTATTCGTTATTTGAGTCAATAATAATCACTGACAAAGGAGATAAATTTCTTCGAGTCTATACTTTGCTTACTGATCATTCGACTTTATACTTTCTATTTTACATAATAAAACTTTTCCATATTGACCCCAAAAGATGACATTGTAAAACACTGCATGGCAAAGTCTGAATTCCAAAACATCGAAACATAGAACGTACTTTGTTCTGTAAAATCAACTGCTTTCATTTCCTTGACAATTATCGTTCGAACTTCGTACATATGTAGTCTTCCAGCATATTTAATAAAATTTAAATTCGAATAGAAAATACGGCAAATAAAACTTCAATAATTATAGTTTTCTTACGTAAAAAGTAATAGAGAGAGAGAGTAATAGAGCAATTTTCTAGTTAGGTGCATTTTTTTTAATA
Source organism: Periplaneta americana (assembly GCF_040183065.1). Classification (NCBI taxonomy): domain Eukaryota; kingdom Metazoa; phylum Arthropoda; class Insecta; order Blattodea; family Blattidae; genus Periplaneta; species Periplaneta americana. Next base: position 69,373,606 of record NC_091123.1, on the reverse strand, counting down.
TAAAGGTAAAGATACATCTATTATAGGTCACAGAATAACGGTATTAGTAGCAGTAAGGATGCCAATCCTACTTTCCTACTTAAAGGAAATACTTATTTCTGTTAAAGTCTAAGCTAAATCCAGGGTTATTGTTCTACCGGAAGGATTAGATCAATGGAGAAAATTCATGACTCCATGGGGAAAGGAACCACATTTCGACTTGTAGCGCAATCTATTAACTGCGACGCTACCTCGCGCACCATAGATAAAACAACTGTATTGAAAATAAATTAATACATATAGACGATTTATTACTACAGGGTGAACCAGCCAGGGCTAGACTCCTAACCGCACTTACGATGGCTGATTCACACGTAGCGAACGCCACCATATCCGGAGGATTCGTTCCGCGCTTTTGCGGTTAGTATTGCGTGATGATATACTTACCGAATGCACAATTCATGTTCCAAATGACGTACTTGTGATATCTTGCAGGCTGCACATCTCCTGAACACATGTCCAGCAACCAGGGTGCGAATTAAGATTTCTGATGAGGGGGGGTGATAGAATTCTAGATAGAGAATACCACACATCAAATTATTATTATCCTCATTCGATACGGCTCAACGCTTGGACGCACTGAGTTGCTTGTCTTGCATCTTGATCATCATAATAATAATTATATCCATGAGCAAGCTTAAGATAAAATGTGTAATTCCTAAGTTATTGATTGTTGTCAGCTTGCCGGTGATGATAATACATTAATATTATTTTCTTTGCTTACTTTATACTTTATAAAGTACTGTACATATACTCGTATTATAACAATTATATTTTGTGAGGAGGGATAGAAGTTATCCCTGGGAGGTATGTTAATATGAATTTATGAGAGGGGGATAACTTTGTAACAGGGGAATCCCCCTATCCCCCTCGTTAATTCGCACACTGTCAGCAACTCACCGCAGTTCGTTTTCGAAATGGCTCGAATTTCGTGCCGGATATTTTGAGTTCCTCAAGTGAATATGGGTTATTCGAGTAAAGTTTACTTTTAACCACTGAGGTGGAGCTATGCTTCGTCACTATAAAAATTAAGATGGGGTCAAGTAGTCCATCATGCACTGACTGTTGGAACCACATGCAAAACCTAAGTCTGCTCTGATAATCGGGTTCCTTTAAACTCTGAACTGCACGAATTTTGTAAGGTTTTAATTTTAATTGTTTCGTACCTCTTAACATTGAAGACTGTGACACCCCTACCTGCTGAGCTACACGGAGGGATGATGTCGTAGGACTCCTCTCTAGTCGGTGGCCAATTTCATCTAACATCTCCTCAGTGAGAACAGGCTTCACACATGTTCGTTTCTTATCCAATATTGATCAATTGTACGAAATTTCTTCACTAAATTGTAAATCATTGCTTTTGAAGACTCCATCGAATCAGGGAATGACTGACGGAAGTTTGTTGCAACTGTTCTCCAAGATTCGTATTTCACAAAGTTGTCGTAAATAAATATTGTTGTTCAAGGCTATGTTTGATAATGGACACACTACTGCACTCTGTGGTATACAGCTGCAACCTCACTGTGTGAACGTGTTTATGTAACTAAACACGAAACGTACGCGAGCAAGAGGTCTGATCAGTGCGATGGCGCAACAGTTACTACGGATACTACTTTCCGTTGACGCCGGTCTAGCCCTGGCTGACTCACTCTATACCTGAAATAGGCATTTCCGACTTTTTTTAATCGGAGGAAGGCACCGCAGCCTTAGGCTTATTTTGCGACCTCCTTTATTGGGGTGATTTTTGAAGTCCTTGACGATCGCTGATCAAGCACGTGATTCACTGCTTTCGTGCTATCTTATCGATTCAGCCACAGCATCCAGGTCTGACGGAGTCCACGTGAACTGAACGCCCCTCTGCTTCCCTGTGATGTTCCTCTGCAGTCTCCTCAGATCGATGGCATCTGTTCGCAATTCACGTGCATGAATCTGCTGCATCCTCAACCAGAAGGACACGCCGCCGTCGATTCCGTGACTCACCAAGGCGCCGTCTATCCGAGGGAGCTACAATCCTCCTGTCCACTGCAGTCTGCTGATTGAAACCACTGAAGCTTCTCTGGGACATGTGCAGCTCCCGCAGATAGATGCCATTGTAGGCGAATCTCGGAACCACGTTCGCTATGTCCTTCTGATCAATCTGTAACTATTAAATATGATTATTGAAATGATGGTATTGAAAGCGAAATGATCCCGAGGTTCAACGCCAAAAGTTACCCAGGAATTCAAGCGTTTGAGGGAAAACCTCGGAAAAAAACCAATAAGTAACTTGTCCCAACCAGTACTTGAACCGGAGTCCGCTTGTTTTACTGTCAAACACTGTAACTGCTACTCCACACCGGTGAACAATTTCCGACCATTAGTTACTTTTTTTCAAAATATTCTACAGTATTTAGACTCCTCTATCGTCTGTATTACTTTGACCCCAGATACCCGGTATATCGTACAATGACAAAGTAACAATTTATCACTTATTGTTACAGGAAATCAGTTATTGTATGTTGATATTAGAAAACACATTTATTCTCCTTAATAATTATAATTATCATTTTATAAATGTTTCCCCTTTTCCAACAACTTACAGCATCTATAACGTCCACATTCCTTCCGCCATGAATATGATCATGAAGCAGACGATGATCGGCCAGCAATGATTTACATTCACTCACCAGGTAATGATAATCATTTTACTCGTATTTAATTATAGTCTGTATCTGAGCAATTTATTATTCTTCTTACTCCAACAGTATTTCATCTGAATATAATTAAAGAAATAACGATTCAATTTACTAACATAGTAACACTTGCAATTACTATACAGAGTGATTCACGAGGATTTACCGTCAATTACGGAGCTTATTTCCGAAGACATTCTGAGCAATGAATGTCACATAAACATTTGTCCTAATCTCATTATTTTCAGTTACACTAACTTGAAGTTGTTAGTAAAATACGTTTTTTTCTGTAGTTTTAAGGGTATAAGAATATTACAGATAAAGAATGAACTATTCAGAAGTATCATTTCTTTAATTGGCTAGTGTTCTGAAGCTAAAAATGTGTTGTTAATTGCTTTGTACAGATTTTATTTTTAAATTTTAAACTAAAAATTACATCATTCCATCGCACTTAACACAAAAATTGTTACAAATCATACGACTTTAGGAACTTGTTTCTTTAAAATTTAATTATGCATCCTAATGTACAGTCTTAAAGAATTTACAAGATTGGCGTGATTTGTAACAGTTGTGATAAATGCGTAAGAAAAATGTAATTTTGTAGTTAAAAATCGAAAAAAAAAATCTGTACGAAGCAACTATGGAATTCACAACACATTTTTAGCTTAAGAATTCTAGCTAATTAAAGAAATGATATTCCTGAATAGTTCATTCTTTGTCTGTAATATTCCTTTACCCTTGAAACTAAAGAATAATGGTATTTTACAAACAACTTCTAATTAGTGTAACTCTGAAAATACTGAGATTAAGACACGTTTACATGACATTTTTTGCTCAGAATGTCTTCGGAAATAAGCTCCGTAAGTGGCGGTAAATACTCGTGAATAATCTTGTGTATAAAACTTCGAAGTTGTATAGAAAACCACGAAACGTTTCTGAATGGAATACCGCTCCACTAGCACTCGCTAAGATTGAAACTCGAGGCCTACAACGTGAAAATGTTATGCGATTTACTTCAGAATAGTGAAGGTGGTTGAGACTAAATAATTCCTTTCTCGCTACCCAACTCATATACTCTATTCCTCGCTATCCTCTAACAGAGATGGGCATCGTGCCTCACTTTAGAATTTGTGCCTCACTGAACTTCACAGAGCTTATCGCTCTGAGTGATATCATCTTCACAGTCCCCGTTCCTCCCTCACGCAGCTCCTAGGCGTGGGCAGGTTCTATATCATTTTCATAAGCAATATCAGTGGTGGCATAATGGCATTATCAAACCAGTGTGTACGCGTCAGAAAACGATTATTTCATGACAAATGGGAGGAAGAGTTTTTTTTTTTTTTTGCTGTTTTGGCGGGGAGAACATACGATGTATATTATGCTCGAAAATCCTATTAGGCATAAATAAATGTAATATACAACGACATTACTCCTTATGTCATAAAGAACATGCTGAATTAGAAGGTAAGACAAATTAAATGTTATTTTTCGTACTATTCCGAAGAAAATTTATGATCTTAACATTTGCATAGTGTACTAAATACGACATTATACCTTAAACACGCTGCATTAAAAGGTACGAGGAATTAAATGTTGTTTGTACGTATTATTTCCAAAAGAAATTTATAAAAAAATATCAAATGTGCGTGGAAAACGAAATATGATTTTCTGAAATTATTTTAGGTCGAGAACGTGTAAATCTATTAAGTAATCTTGAGAAACGCCAGAATATTCAAGAAAATAAACGTAGACAACGTGATGGAATATTATTGGCTAGTTACGCAATTTCTCGCCTGTGATTTAAATCAATTCAGCTATGGAGAAACAGTAAAGAGGTTTATGATTAAAGCTGCCGAATTAATTTGCCAAATTGAATAAACGTTTTCGAGTCTCTCACGTTAACCACGCGTTTTCCTAATAATTCGCCACTGACCGCCTTAGCGATTACGATAAGGTGACGCAGGTCACAGCAGTTTATATTTCCCATCCTGCTCTGCAGTCTCCTCTCCTAATAAACAAACTATTTCAAATCGAGTCCTCACGTAACCGAAAATTGTGCCCAAGTATCCTCTAAACTCTAAAGTTATCTTTGAAGGCTTGCATCCAAAGCAAAACTATATTTGGAACTCGGAATCTGTCATTTATGACCATGTTCATGCAGTGTTTATATACGATCCTCCTGATTATAACCTGCCTTTGAACGATAGCGGCAGCGGTGCGCCTAGGCATTTTTTTTTTTTCTTTATCTGAAGTTTAGTCTTCCCTGCACAATACAGTGCTCCATCTGCGCAAGGATGACGAACCCAAGTGTACCACTCGTAAACTCAGCTTGCAAGATAAGATTTCCAATAAAGTGATTATTTTTATTGATTTATGTAAATAAACATAACGATTTTTCTAAGAAAATAAATCGTACGACGAGTGGCAATTTCCTTGTCAGATATAACAATATTCAGTAGGCAACAGTTTTATCGATTTCAGTTCTTAACAAAAGAGTATTTAATGGTATATTTGGATATGTAAGTAAATAAACTAAGCCTAAGCTTATCGTATGTTTAAGCAGATGGTTGGTGTTTCATATCTGAAGTACTTATTCAGTGTTATTTATAATTAATACAAAAGTCTGAAAGTAGGCTGATTACAGGTAACGACCACCGTTCTTCCTACGAAACATGGGGCATAAACCATCAGTATGCAGTAATAGCTTACAAGATTGGGGTTTTCTCAGTACGTTAACAATAATACTCACCCATTTCATAGTAGTTGGTTGATGATGTCTGTCTGCTAATATAATTAATATTACCTTAAAAAGTTAGAGTTTGTACGTGAGATTCTTCGAGATTTATGGAAAAATTCAATCTTAATATTGTCTTTCATTCATTCTGAAGTGTCAGAATAGTTTCTATGTGCTTTATTCTTTAAATTTCCCCACAGGAAAAAATCATGAAACTAAAAATTGAGAGGATATTCTTCAAAGATTTTTTGTAGTAGATTTAGACTATAATATATTTCATCCGTTTACAAAATAGGTTTATATTTTTCTTAGTATAATTTTGTAGTCATTTTCCCCCATGGAAATATGATTGAGGATATTATGCTGGTCTGATAAATAATGGACAATTTCATATCTGACAATATGACAGAATTAATTAGCCCGATAATCACTAAACTAGAGAAAAATTTCCAGACTTAGATTTTAAATAGCGAATATCATGGATCATGCATCCAGAACCGTTGACGGTAGATTCATGTCGTCGCCTAATCACAATGGCAGTTTGGTTATTTCTGAAATGACGAATACACACATATTTATTTTAAACTTCATAATGTGACACGTCACTGAGAAGTAAACAACTTTTAATGGAATTTTTCTTGAAACCTCAAAACAATAATAATCGACAATGGAATATTTCGTTTTTTTATTATATAAAAATTGTTTGTGGTATAATTAATTAACGATTTCAAAATGCTACATAGCGATACAGTAGGCCTATGTAATGTTACATTAGCTCGAAATCTATAGAACTACATATGGATCATATCCATGGTGTTTAGGTAAATGGGCTTAACCCTAATTTCTTTTAAATGTAGGCCTAATATTTTTACTTGAAGTACTTAAATTGTGTGAAGAAATGGCTTTGGCAATTATGTTTACATTCCACATCCTGTATATTAAGTAAGTAAGTAATAATAATATGTATTATATGTTTTTCTCGTGTTAAATTTTACCGTACCTTGTTGACATTTTCAGCCTGTTATGGGCCATCTTCAGAATTGGTTGCTGCTGGTCTTGGCGCTTTTTGTTTGTGTTTCCTGTGGGTAAGAGACGCTAGCCCCAGGGTACTCTGTGCTGACGACCCCTGGTGTAGTGTAATGTGGAGTCAAAGAGTGTGTGTGTTCTGAAATTGAGTTGTGTGTTGAGAATTTAATTTGGATGTGTTTTTGTGTGTCTATATATTCCTATTGTTCTAGTATGTTTAGTTTCTGGCTTTTTGGTTGAATATGTAGAATTTCCATGTCAGTGTTTATGTCTCTGTAGATGTGGTTAGCATTTGTGATGTGTTCTGCATATGTGGAAATGTTTTGTAGTTTTGATGTGTTCTTTGTAACGTGTTTGAAATGATCTGCCTGTTTGCCCTATGTAGAAGTTGTTGCAGGTGTTGCATTTGAGTTTGTATACGCCTGTGTGGTTGTATTTGTTTGTTTGTGTTGTTTGTGTGTTGAGATGCTTTTGTACAGTATTATTCGTTCTGTATGTGTTGTTGTAATTTAATTTCTTGATTGAGGCTTCAATGTTGTGTGTTTTTGTTCACACTAACATACGAAAACATACGCACACAAGAAAAGAGTTTACACATATTATATCATGTATGATGGTGGTCGTGGTAATTGCAAATATATTTTAATTATTTAATTTAATTCATTTAACTAGCTAGCTAGTGAGTACAAATTAAATTTATAAAATAAAAATGTTTCTAGCCAATACCGTAAGAACTAGGCTCGTGTACGGTGTGGTCTTAGCCAATAATATAACATAAAATTTACAAGGACAGTTTACTAAATACAGTATGTAACTTAAATCAAACCAATAAATAACACACAAGAGCAAAAAAAAAGAAGAAGAAGAAGAAAGAGAAAAAGAGAGAAAAAACACATTTAATATAAATTCACAATCAGACAAGCCAGTGCTATCCAATAAAAACATGATTATAGTCGACAAAAATAAAAGGTAAAAAAAAAAAAATGTTAATACTAACTTATATATCATGAATAATTTTATAAATTTCTTTTTTAAAAGCTTCAATTTTAAAATATTTCAAATTTGGAAAATGGTTTGTAATTTTATTATAAAGTCTTGGGCGAAACTAGCACCATGTTTAAAAGCTGCATTTGTATGACATTTAGGCTCAATTAATGGGAATATTTTTATTATGGAGGAGAAAGGAACTGGACATCTACACCATTATCTCCCGACTTAGTTGCTTCATGAGTGATGTCTTATTGGTGTCACTTATGAAGTTCAAACCTATCTTCGGACAGTTGACTGAACAATATAAAGAATAAGATTACACGAAACTGTATTTCAAATTTGATATTGAATAATATACAAAGGAGAACAATGTTGACTAGGAAACATTTTTAATAAAACTACTTCAGGAACATTATTTTGAAAGTAATTTTAAAATATTGGATCTGTAATTTTCGGATGGACATAATTCTTGTTGGAGAAGAACAAGATATGAAGAAGAATAAAAAATAAATTTGAGTGAAGTCTTACACAATAATAATATCAAAACATGAATGCAATTATTATGTTGTTACGTGATGAATGATGATAATGGTAATGATAATTCTGACGCTGTGACGTCAGCAGTCCGAAATCATATTATGAAATAGTAAAACAAACTTCGCAAATGTTGTGACCGATAAGGCATGGAATATAATTAATTGTGTAGAGTTGCTTATACTGTACTTCCCGTTCGATAGTGGAAATCATGTTTATTTTCATTTAGTTCTTTTTTTAAGAATTCACAATATCTCATGCCGACGATACTATATACGTATTTATAAATGTTATTACATCAGATTTTGATGTCATTGTGCATTGTATCATTATCTGCTCTTGAACGAAGGACATCTTAGAGGTTTCTACGATTTATGGTGAAGTTGACACGAACCCTTGTATCGCCATTTATCAAACGAACTGTTACTCTCTTATTATTATCGTGAATGTGCACTTCTCTCTTTTTCGCTGAACAAGATCAGTCAGGGCACACACAGAGTGACTTAAGGGCGCTGAATGTTCCTTTTTGAAACTTGAACCTCACGCCACTGTCTGTGGTCGGTAAATTAATCTGAGGTCGTGATGTTTAAACCCTGGAATTTTTATGGTCGGTCGTTCAAATTCCACCATAGACAAGAATCAATGCACTATTTTATTATGTAATATTCAGCCTGCCATTTTGTACGAAAGGATTAACGGGCAGTTTTGGCTCTGCATGTAACCATGATAATGGGTTTGAATTCCACGTAATATTAGTGTCGTGATATATCACGTGTTTCGTCGTCGTGTTGATTCTAACTGAAGATATCCATTTTATGTCCATAGAGTCAGCAGTGAAATTCGGCCGGTTCGCACCGGTTCGGAAGATCGGTTGTTAAATTATTTCTAGGTAATATTTGCAATTACCATGGACATATACCGTATATGTTTAACATAGATACACATGAGAGAACCGGTTGTTAAATTATTTCTAGGTAATATTTGCAATTACCATGGACATATACCGTATATGTTTAACATAGATACACATGAGAGAACCGGTTGTTAAATTATTTCTAGGCAATATTTACAATTACCATGGACATATACCGTATATGTTTAACATAGATACACATGAGAGAACCGGTTGTTAAATTATTTCTAGGTAATATTTGCAATTACCATGGACATATACCGTATATGTTTAACATAGATACACATGAGAGAACCGGTTGTTAAATTATTTCTAGGTAATATTTGCAATTATCATGGACATATACCGTATATGTTTAACATAGATACACATGAGTGAACCGGTTGTTAAATTATTTCTAGGTAATATTTGCAATTACCATGGACATATACCGTATATGTTTAACATAGATACGCATGAGTGAACCGGTTGTTAAATTATTTCTAGGTAATATTTGCAATTATCATGGACATATACCGTATATGTTTAACATAGATACACATGAGTGAACCGGTTGTTAAATTATTTCTAGGTAATATTTCCAATTACCATGGACATATACCGTATATGTTTAACATAGATACACATGAGAGAACCGGTTGTTAAATTATTTGTAGGTAATATTTGCAATTACTATGGACATATACCGTATATGTTTAACCTAGATACACATGAGAGAACCGGTTGTTAAATTATTTCTAGGTAATATTTGCAATTACCATGGACATATACCGTATATGTTTAACATAGATGCACATGAGAGAACCGGTTGTTAAATTATTTCTAGGTAATATTTGCAATTACCATGGACATATACCGTATATGTTTAACATAGATACGCATGAGTGAACCGGTTGTTAAATTATTTCTAGGTAATATTTGCAATTATCATGGACATATACCGTATATGTTTAACATAGATACACATGAGTGAACCGGTTGTTAAATTATTTCTAGGTAATATTTCCAATTACCATGGACATATACCGTATATGTTTAACATAGATACACATGAGAGAACCGGTTGTTAAATTATTTGTAGGTAATATTTGCAATTACTATGGACATATACGTATATGTTTAACCTAGATACACATGAGAGAACCGGTTGTTAAATTATTTCTAGGTAATATTTGCAATTACCATGGACATATACCGTATATGTTTAACATAGATGCACATGAGAGAACCGGTTGTTAAATTATTTCTAGGTAATATTTGCAATTATCACGGACATATACCGTATATGTTTAACATAGATACAATGAGAGAACCGGTTGTTAAATTATTTCTAGGTAATATTTGCAATTACCATGGACATATACCATATATGTTTAACATAGATACACATGAGAGGACCTTTTGTTAAATTATTTCTAGGTAATATTTGCAATTATCATGGACATATACCGTATATGTTTAACATAGATACACATGAGAGAACCGGTTGTTAAATTATTTCTAGGTAATATTTGCAATTACTATGGACATATACCGTATATGTTTAACATAGATACACATGAGAGGACCTTTTGTTAAATTATTTCTACGTAATATTTGCAATTATCATGGACATATACCGTATATGTTTCACATAGGTACACACGAGAGAACTGGTTGTTAAACTTCTTGAATATCACCACTGCATAGAGTACAGTGTCAAAAATGAGTGTTAGGAGTGTGACATATACTTCCTTATTGTAAGTTATACGCGTTGTAAAACAATTCAATTTCTTTACCATGTGGCGAATAGTGTTACAGAGCATAAGTTATTTTCTTGAACTATTATTTAAGAAGATTACATCTAATTTAGTATGCACCGAAATAAAAGATGAACTTTCGTCCGCTGCATTACACTCAAATACATTCTCTACAACCCAAAATTTAAGATATATTTAACGGAATATGTATTACAGTATATGTCTTTCTCCTGTACATAAAAAATGCTAATCACACCTACAGAGACATAAACACATACATGAAAATTCTACATATTCAACCAAAAAAGCGAGAAACTAAATACACTAGAACAATACGAAATATATAGACACACAAAAACACATCCAAATAAATTCCCAACACACAACTCAATTTCAGAACACACACACTCTTTGGCTCCACATTACACTACACAAACACACCCCCACAGGAAAAACAAACAAAAGGCGCCAAGACCAGCACCAACCAGTTCTGAAGATGGCCCGTAACAGGCTGAAACATGTTAACCAGATACGGTAAAATTTAACACGAGAAAGACATATAGTACATATTCCGTGTGATATATAGTCTTAAAAGTTGTGTAATGAAGATGTATATATTTAACTATGCCATTCTGCATTAGGCCTAATGATTTCATGTCTATCTTGAGGAGGACTGTATACTTTTCGTGCGTGTACCGTCAGTTAAATGTAATCTGCAGATTGAATCTGTGTACAAGAAATTCAACTACCAGAAACTTTTCTTCCCATTCAGACTACAGACTACATCCTACTGAACGTACTGTTATGTACGCACCTCCATTTTTAGATACGGTATTCTTTAACTGATTAACTGTTAAGTCTTTAGTTAGTAATTTAAATAACTTAACAGTTAATCAGTGATTATATAACTATTAAGAGAGTGTATACAATAATGAAAAATCTATTCTTTGTTGCAATAAGCCTATTTCTAGTCTCTGTATTACATGGCATGTCTAATGTCCAATAAAGCACAATTCTTTACTGATCTTATGAAATTTATAATGACTCTTTCTCTTATATCCCTTGTTTTAATAATAATCCAAACGTGCAAAAATGTTTCTCTCTAAGTTTTGAATCTTAATACAATATTTTTCTTGCACTAAACGACATTTTATTAAATGTCATTAACACGTGTCCCAAAAAAATGATAACTTCCTTTTAAGACACTACCCTTTTAAGTCACTACTCTTTAAACCGCAAACTTTTGATGGTCGTTTAGTTAGTTTTGATTGTGGTTCAGATTATTATTTATATCCACCTCTTGTAAGTATGCATTCATTCATCAGTAGTTTTCTTTCCAGGAGCAGATCATTCACTGGAAACCCAGCATTCTCCAGTTTTTCCTATTTTTTGCCTTCCTCCTAATCTCCGCATACGAGCCATGTGGGCCTAGTATTTAGTCAATACTAAATGATTGAAATGAAATATCTGTTATACTATGTTTATTATTGTTATTATTATTATTATTATTATTATTATTATTATTATTATTATTATTATTATTATTATTATTTAAATCTGACTAGAATGTCACACCAGTTTTTTATTTTAATTGATAGGTATGTTAAATTGCTTATTACATTTTGTACTCGTGTAACAGTATTTCCACCTGGATGATTTAATAAAAATCGCAAAGAAACCTTGCTCGATGTATGGAAATGTTCACACAAATAAAATACAGTATAGAAGGTAGATGTCCCGCGCCGTGGCGTCGCGGTCTAAGGCATCCCGCCTAGGACTCGCGTTATGGAATGCGCGCTGGTTCGAGTCCTCATGGGGGAAGAAATTTTCTCATGAAATTTCGGCCAGTGTATGGGACCGGTGCCCACCCAGCATCGCGATGCACTTGGGGAGCTACGATAGGTAGCGAAATCCGGTTGCGAATACCAGCTATAACGGCTGGAGGGATCATCGTGCTAACCACACGATACCTCCATTCTGGTTGGATGATCGTCCACCTCTGCTTCGGCATGTGGGCGTGAGGCCAGCAGCCGGCTGGTCGGTCTAGGCCCTTCACGGTCTGTAGCGCCACGGATTATTATTATTATAGAAGGTAGATGATGCGTAAAGACATACTGCCATGAAAAGGGTGGGCCTAATGTTACAAAATACAGGTTTAAAATATGAAGTAAAATGTTTCGTTCTATTAATAACCGAATGGACTTTTACATACTTGTTGCACGAGAAAGACACTTCTTAATTAGAATTAGAAAAGTATCTACTATGTAATGTGTGTTGCAGCCTTTTCGAGCTATTGTAAGAAATTTCGTTTCCTATCCTAAATGTAGATAGTAATACCACAGTCTAGTAGGCCTATATATAGTCACGAAGCTCAATAAGCTTACGTAATAAATATGCATCCATAGATAGTTGCAGACCACTAGGACCGCTAATATCGCCTCATCACAGACAATGCGAAATAGTACCATCACAGTCTATTGTTCCTAGCGCCTTTACAAGTCAAGCTTCGTGACTGTATGTACTAGACTGTGGTAATACAGTTTAATATAGGAGGTCGATGGCGGAATTTTTCTATGTGCTGTATATGCTAAGTTCATAACAAGACAAATTAGAAGCACGTGTAGTTCTAGAGTGTGTAAAAAATGCTGCTAAAATATACATTTTAATATAAGCTTATTTCTGTTTTGGAACCTTGCAGTTAATATTGGTAGCTGTTTTTTTCTATTTAACCCTTCTTTTATCTGGGTGGGGGTTTCGAAGTGATAGTTTCAGAAGATTCCTCTGTCAGCTATGATATCTGATGCCGCAAGTATATACGTACATTTGTAAGGTAAGGTTTGTATATAGTGGCCAACATTAGCTCTTCCAGGCGCGGTGGTGTAGCTTTCCGCAGAGATAGACTTAATGTAATTTTGATCCTTTCACTGTGATAGCCACACATGTAAGACGGTCAGTTGTTACATCAGAATGGAAATTTCATGCTATTGTTTCATAATATTCTCCGAAGGAAAGTAACAAATTCTGTAACAGATATTTGCACCATCTTTCCATGCGTACTCAGCCTTAAATATTACAACTTGTTTATTTTCTAAATTTTCTTACCTCACTCTAAAGTTCTCATTCTCATTCAAGTGCATATCCGACCATTCATTCATTCATTCATTCATTCATTCATTCATTCATTCATTCATTCATTCATTCATTCATTCATTCATTCATTCATTCATTCATTCATTCATTCATTCAGTGTTCTGCCCAAGGACAGGTCTTTCACAGCAAACCCAGCTTTCTCCAATCTTTTCTATTTTCTGCCTTCCTCTTTGTCTCCTCATATGATCTATAGTCTGCAATGTCGTCTATCATTTGATATCTTCTTCTGCCACGAACTCTTCTCCTGTTCACCATTCCTTGCAGTGCACCCTTCAGTAGGTCAGCCAGTGACCCAACCAATTCCTTTTTCTCTTCCTATTCAGTTTCAGCATCATTCTTTCTTCACCTACTTTTTCCAACATAGCTTCATTTCTTATTCATCTGTCCACTTACACGTACCATTCTTCTCCATATCCACATTTCAAGTACTTCTAGTCGCTTCTCTTCACGTCGTCGTAATGTCCATGTTTCTGCCCCCATACAATGTCACACTCTACACAAAGCACTTCACTAGTCTCTTCCTTAGTTATTTTTCCAGAGGTCCGCAGATGATGCTTCTTTTTCTATTAAAAGCTTCCTTGGCCATTGCTATTCTCCTTTTGACTTCCTGGCAGCAGGTTATATTACTGCTTATAGTAGGCCTACACTCCAAGTATTTGAAGTTGTCCACTTGCTCTACTGCCTCATTTAGAATTCGCAAGTTTACCTTCTTTATTTTTCTTTCGATAACCATGGTCTTCGTCTTGTTTGCATTTATCTTCATCCCATACTGCTTACAACTGTCATTTAGCTCTAGTAGCTGACGCCTCGTGCTTAAATCTTTCCACTCGCGCAATGAAGATACACTTACCTCACAAATACCATAAATAACTATTAATTCTCTGCTGTGAATTAAAAACTTTTCCCATATCAACCAACACATTAGCAATCATAAAAACCATACATTCATTCATTTATAACTTCTTCACAAACAACACATTAGAAAGAAAAAGCGTACAATTTAAAATTGAATTTAGATACCAGTAATGGATAAAATATTGTATCTCACACAAGAGTAATAGTACAGGGTGTTTCTGAGGTTGTGTTACAAACTTTCAGAGATGATGGGAAAGGGCACATGTATCAATTTGAGATAAGGAACCATGGTCCGGAAATGACTGAGTCGAAAGTTATAAGCAGAAATAGTTGTGTGGAAATGGAATTGTAATTTGGCACCATGTGCCCTTCTTCCCACAACTTTTGAACAGTCGTGGAAAAATGATATGGGCCGGATGTCTCCTACGTGGGTACTTGCCCGATGCAATCTGTGAGCTTATCTACTGTTCCCATTGGGTCATCCATATTCGAAAATCAGGTCTGCTTATTCCACTCTCGTGTACTCCTCCATTTCACTAGAACTGATCGACTGGACACTGCAACTTGTACACATGCACTGCTGTCTACAGACGTGCATATCAGGACCGACCATGTCTGTTACACATTACGCTATCTGCATTGCTTTAGTGTAGTTTCCTGTCCCCATCCCTCAGACAGCGCATTGAATGGAATACTGTAAGTAGACAATGTAACCAACGTCAGATGAATACAGTATGTGTAAGATGTACAGATAAATATACATAAATAAGGTGTACAGAGGAATAAAATTATTTCATTTCCACAGAACTATTTTTGCTTGTAACTTTCGACTCTGTTATTTCCGGACCAGGTTCCTTATCTCAAATTGATACATGTGCCCTTCGCCATCATCCCTGAAAGTTTGTAACACTATCTCGGAAACATTCTGTATATTACGGTACAAGGTTGGGAAGTGCTTTTTACAAAATCGAGGAAAAATTTAAAAGACGAGCAGAGCGAATTTTTCAATTTCCGAGATTTTGTAATGCACTTCACAAACGTGTATTGTACGACATTTTTTGTAAGCTAATTTTAAAAATTGTAAATACAATATATTTTGCATTGAACATTTATAGCAATAGTATTCCAAAGCCTTCGCAAAACTTCACTGTTATGTAACTAAGTAACAATAAGTGCATTGTAGTCGGTCTATTTCAGTATGGTTTTATGTTACGAAGAAATATTTCCCTAGCAACAAGCCTCTGTGTTGGAATTCTAACTTTCAAGGCCTAACAACAATAGCTGTAAATACAATAAAAAAACACGATCGTGCAAAAACAAATTTTACTCCCCTATATTATAAATTTTACATTCTATATTACTGGATTTTGAGCTGAACTTGGCATTCATGCAGTGTTACTTATTTGTACATCTCACAGCTGCATCAACCATGCGTTGCACTTGTATACACACATAACATTGTGTACAGGTGCTTCATGTTTTCGAATAAGCATGATGTAATGACAAGTCAAAGTAGACATGAGACGACCTGAGGGTTTCACAGAGAAACGTTCCAACTCAATTGCCTTAAAATCTGGTATTTAACATCCGTGGATAGCGTTGCATTGTACGATAATTCAAAGTTCATAATAAGATGATCCTATAGCAGAGTATTTAGGAAGGACGTTCAGGGAACACGTGGCTAAAAATGTTAAATTAAAGCAAACCTAATGCATTTTATGCATAAATGTCCCGTGCAGTAACCTCGAGGCTTTTGGCGTCACTTTATGAATAGCGATAAGGAGTGAGTTCCAGTTCGAATCCTCATGGGGAAGAAAAAGTCTCATGGAACTTCAGACAGAGTAAGGGATCGATAGTCCATTGCTCTGGAGTAACGGTTAGCATCTAGTAGTAGCACCAGTAGTAATACTAGGTGGAGCAGCAGCAGTAGTAATAGTAATATCAGAAGCAGTAGCAGCCACTTTATTTTACCTTTTAGACTTAAGCCCATAAGACCTTCTCTTCCACTCAACCTGACCGTCAAACGAACCAATCGAATTACAGGATAACTTCCGGCCTTAGACTTCAGATACATTTCGCCTTCACTAAATTCAACTTCATCATCTTTCAAAAATTGCAGATCAACCGAGGAGTCGATCTGGTTGGCGAGTTGGTATAGCGCTGGCCTTCTATGCCCAAGTTTGCGGGTTCGATCCCGGGCCAGGTCGATGGCATTTAAGTGTGCTTAAATGCGACAGGCTCATGTCAGTAGATTTACTGGCATAAAAGAACTCCTGCGGGACAAAATTCCGGCACATCCGGCGACGCTGATATAACCTCTGCAGTTGCGAGCGTCGTTAAATAAAACATAACATTCAACCGAGGATGCAGCAGAATCTAGTACTGTGACTTACATACAGATGGCATCGATCTGAGGAAACTGCAGAAGTTCCAGGGAGACGGAGGGGCTCTCGTAGTAGACTCCGTTGGACCTAGGTTAGACTAGATGTATCTGAATCGATAGATGGCACCAAATAGTGAATCCCAATATCTGCTGCAAGGCGGTCTTCAGGTTAATATAGGATGCAATATGGCGTAGTATCGTGATTTACTTACAGATGCTATCTGAGGAGGCTGCAGAACTCTCAGGGGAGGCGGAGGGGCGTTCAAGGGCTTCGGCGTGGATTCCGTCGGACCTGAGTGTTGTATAGCTGAATCGATAGATGGTATCAAATAGTGAATCACGTTACTTGTAGGAATGTGATCCTATTGACTTAAAATGATCAAACCTGTCTCAAGAGGTAAGGACAATAAGACTGCAGTGCAAACCTTTGGGCCCTCCTCTGTAAAAGAAAAGGGGAATCGATGCCCACACAACATTATGAAGAAATTTGGAAGCCACAGAGCATAGCGAAGCCAGTTATAACTAACTACACGTTACCCTGTACTGCTTGGATGATCGTTCATCTCTGCTGATGCAAGTGGATGTGAAGTCAGCAGTCGCTGGTCTCCTTAGGACTTTCATAGACGCCATAGATTACATGACTTTCGCCATGCGGTTGGGGAAAACCTCGAAAAAACCCACCTTTTAATCAGTTCAGGTGGGAATCGAACCCACGCTCGAGCGAACTTACGTAATTGATTCCTGTGCTTAATTTTTTTATTAAGAATAGTACTATTGTTTTCTCATAGTTACCGATCTTTGTGAACAATTTTACTCGTAAGTTTGTGTACATACTTTATGTACGTAATTCCATTCTTTCTTCACTAGATAAATGACTCGTAGATGCCGAATATAAACATTATTCGTCCAATAGATTAAATGAAATCTCTGTACGTAGACCAGCAGTGACCAAAGCTGGTGTCGTGGATCATGCCGCTCTAGAAACTCTGCCTCTACAAGCAGTAAGAGATGGTTTCGTAAAGATTGAGAAAGAGAACTTCTTTGTTGTTCTGTCAGACAAAATGTAATATGTTTACTTTGCTCAACGGTTCAGTTAGGAGTATATAGAAACATTAATTGCCAAATTGAATAATGTATTATTATTATTATTATTATTATTATTATTATTATTATTATTATTATTATACTGACCACTAAGTATGTAACTTATATGTGTACATGCATGAATATTGATATTTTTAGATCTTCTCCCTAGAAGGATAAAATATTAGGTTTTATCTCAATTTTAATCTTCTTACTCTTTAGGTGAGGGTAACTATTTATTAGTTATTCATTTAATAATAATATTGTAGAAAAACTGATTCAATATTATGTGCCAACGAACTGTTAAACGCCAGGAATTGACATGTCTTAAATCATAGGCAGGAGGAGAAAGATGACATAAATAAATGTAAGAAATTCAGCTACTTAATATGGTTTGAAATATCTCGTGCTTTAAAGCCTTTTAATAGAACAGAATTTCTCAGAAGACTAATGATTAAAATAGCCTAAATAACTTGTCCATAAGAAGTTTTTAATTTTGAAAAACTACGAATTTCTCGACCAAGTATCTAGAGAAGAATTTCGAAAATTCCTGATTATATTCAAGAGGAAGGTTAAAAAAGAAGCAAGAAAAATCGTATATTATTCACTGGCTCTTGATGACAGTGACATTACTGATACAGCAAAGCTTGAGATTTTTATCCGCGGGATTGATCAAGATGTTAGTATAGGAACCACCACTGGTAGTTTTCATGCCAAGTATCTTTCCTCCGCACCTTACTTCATAGGCTGTCTGTCGCATTTAATCACTGCAGTTCGAGTTTTGGTCACCGCTGACATAGACAACTGCTTGTCCAAAACCACTTTTTCGGTGTCAGGAATATAATCTTCTTAAAAATCTCGAAAACGATTTATTTTGCAACGCGATAAGTTACTTTCTGTCTACATTACGTGCAATTGTAAAATAAAACATCGTTATACATAAGTATTTCCGCATGCGCATAACTCGCGTGTACTGGAGAAGGTGATTGAGATGATTCCTAGAACTTCATTATTTTAATTCAGAGTGCTCTGTTACTGTACTTCGATCACATCCTTCTTGATCCTCTCATAAAAATGTTGCAATCTGTTTCGCTACTTCCAGAATTGCATTTCATTTGATATGGTTCACAGCGCAAACAGCTGATTCAAACTGGAGCTAACAAATTGATATCCTATTTATTTAATAGGGTCAGTGACCACTCCTTCAAGTAGTTCCATAAGGAACGTGAAGATGGCAGGATCTGTAACAAAGACGAGAAGAAATGAACATCAGTAAATTTGTATTCTTAGGTGGAAAAATTCACATATCTTGGAGAAACAGTAATAAATATAAATGACACTCGAGAGGAAATTAAACGCAGAATAAATATGGGAATTGCCTATTATTATTCTGTTGGGAAGTTTTTGTCATTAGTCTGGTGTCAAAAAATCTGAAAGTTAGAATTTATAAAACAGTTATATTACCGGTTGTTCTGTATGGTTGTGAAACTTGGACTCTCACTTTGAGAGAGGAATAGAGATTAAGGGTGTTTGAGAATAAGGTTCTTAGGAAAATATCTGGGGCTAAGAGGGATGAAGTTACTGGGTAATGGAGAAAGTTACACAACGAAGAACTGCACGCATTGTATTCTTCATCTGACATAATTAGGAACATTAAATCCAGACGTTTGAGATGGGCAGGGTATGTAGCACGTATGGGCGAATCCATAAATGCATATAGAGTGTTAGTTGAGAGACCGGAGGGAAGTAGACCTTTGGGAAGGCCGAGACGTAGCTGGGAGGATAATATTAAAATGGATTTGAGGGAGGTGGGATATGATGATAGAAATTGGATTAATCTTGCACAGGATAGGGACCGATGGCGGGCTTATGTGAGGGCGGCAATGAACCTCCGGATTCCTTAAAAGCCATATGTAAGTAAGTAAGTATTATGTCTTTAAAAAATCCGACCCAGTTTAATTTTTTACATTTCCTTCTGTTGTTAACTATTTTAATCACAATTGTGACAATTTATTCTCAGATGTTTTTTGTTTAACGTGTATTGAAGATTAGCGTGAATAGATTTCCCAAATAAATGAAACCAAACGTATAGATTTTACACATCGGTACGTGATTTTTATAATAGCCTGAAAGTCACGCGGTGCCCAAAACTGTAAGTACGAGTTTCAAATCTCTACAAGACAAGAAAAGGCACTTCCACTTTCTTTCCACACAGTTATTGTCCAGTATATTATTCTTGAAATGTTTAGCATCGTCTTAACTCCAACATAACGTCCCAATTTTATTTACATTTTATTTTTTTGTCAATCTAATCTGAAGTCGCCTTTAAACAAATATTAAGTTCCTACAATCGTGAAATCTAACACTGCACATGGGAATAATAGTTATTTATTCAACAAGTGGATAATCTTGATGAATATGGCATGAGTGAATGCGACAGTTTTCACAAGTGTAATTGCGTACCATTTATTATATATATATATATATATATATATATATATATATATATATATATGGTCCTATTTTAAATAATCAATTATTGATAAATAGATTGGTGAAAACCTCGAAAAAACCCAACTAAACAATATGCCCAGGCAGGAATCGAACCTGCACCCGAGCGAATTCCAGTAGGCCTATATGAAGGATAGCTTCTTTCATGAATAAAGATGGAGTTGAAATTCTATACACCGCTCTGCCGATTTAGTAGAATGCGTTTGAATCTAAACAAAGCAAAAAACAGTACAAAGTGATCTGTTGTGACGATAATCCAAACCCCCCGCATACCGGTAAGGCATCATGTCACAAAACGTTCACGTCTAAGTATTTTTATTAACGTAAATATTATTCAATGCCTAGAAAACGGCGCAAATATTAAGGATATTCGTGGAAAGTTTAAGGCAGGAATGTCAAAGTGCCTGTATTACGTGCTCATACTAAAAGCACAATAAATCCAACAAGGTTCACTTTTTAGCAAGATAAAGTACAATTATCGCTCTTAAGGAAATGTTGTGCGGGTTCTTGAGAGTACGCAGTGCAGGCGCTTTGACATCCATGGTTTAAGATAATATTTATTTACTTATTTACCTATTTATTACGTATGTATTTATCCATTTATTCATTTACTTATTTATTAATTTATTCACTCACACACCCTTATTTACGTATGTATTTATTTATTTATCTATTTATTTATGTATTTACGTAGGCCTATTTATTTATTAACTTATTGTATTTTATACATAGATATATCCTAAGAAATAAAATTAATTTGTATTAACGTTGTATCAGATTCACTTTTTATATAATCAATTAACAATTATTCTTAAATACCCATTCCCATATGATCGATGTTTTCCTGTCCATAATATTCCTCGATTTTCATGCTCTACAGCTTGCCGATTGCAGGGGACTTGCTCCACGTATCACATCTAAGTAGATGAACATTCACTTTCCCCTACATCGACTGAGCAGTGTATTGATATTCGCCAGTATTATATTCTGAACTCTTGGTAGCTTATTACGTGACCATGATAGCGAATGTGGATCCCTCATAATAGAAATATAAAAGAGCGGAAGCTTAATATCTATTCAATATCTTTTGAAGATTTACCTCGGGCAATTCGAACAAGTATATTTGTTTCCATACAAACAGTATGCCCATTTCATTCTTTCTATCTTCTAAGTATCCACTTCCTACAGAATGGATATTACATGCTTCTCTTATGTTTTCGTTTCTATCATGGTGAAATTTCATTTTCCGAGCAATTCTCCTTCTTAGGCCTACTTTCATTTTTACTGTTTCAACTATTCTAATTCCTTTGATTGTATCTGGCCTTGTTTGAGAAGCATAATTAATTATGTTAAAACAGAACGTTTATACTTTTATAAATTATAGTTTTGACAGATTGTAAGTAGGTACTTATTATTTCAGATATTATTAGGAGCCCCTGACATTCCTAACGCTTTGCTCGCTTGTTCAGATATTTCTTTTTGTCAACCATCATAGGAAGTTAATAGTATATCCAGCTATTTGAAGGCATTGATTTGTTCTATTATTTTATGATCTGTTTCTGATTTGCATCTTACTGGGGACTTGGGAATTATTAAGCATTCCTTTCTTTTTTTCTGTACAAATTGCCACATTATACTTTCTTCCTGCTGTATGAAATGTATGAAAAGGTAAAAGTCTGTGTAAATTGTATTCAGATTCCACAATGAATATGGATCATCAGCATAACATTTTTTTTTTACTTCAGATATTTTATCATCCGTTATTAAGTTGAATACTAAGGGACTTAGTGAATCTCCCTGCCATAGGGAAACTCGGCTAATTCCGCAGTACGGGTAATTCCGCAGTAGTGCATATATGATTTTACTGCGGCTTTACAATAGCGTGAACGTAAGTTTTGAGAGGCTGTCAACAGGAGGCATGTCCTCTGCAGTGCTATACAAAAAATCAAGGATATTGGTCGACACCTCTGTCGGCAATACATTGAAACATCGAAAGTGGCTGTTTTTCGTGTTTTGCTACACAGCTGTGAAGAAAGTGAGCATTGTTCATATAAATTGTTCATTTTATGTTACTTTCATAATGTATTTCATAATTATTTACTGCTGCGGAATTAGCCAAGTCCTATTGCGGATTTATCCGAGTTGTTCTTTTTCAACTGTAATGTATGTACAACTAAATATAATTGCATTTTAATAGGTATCTTTATCTCATTTGCTAATGAAAGGTTTCGTCCATGTCTACATAACTTGATAATATTTTTCAATAAACATTTTGATAAAAACATATAGATTTACTTCATAATATTGCGGAATTAGCCGAGTCTCCCCTATTCTGTTCCCAGCTGATGTACACACCTACATATCAGTTGTATGTTGAAGATAGGTGTCACTTAAGGTACCTAAGAAGGAAAAGTCCATAAGCTCATGTCGAAATCACTTTCATACAACGTATATTGTTAGAGCTCTGCAAAAGAGGGTGTGTGTTTGTATGTGTCCAATGTCTACTCACTTCACTTCGTGGTTCGGGTTCCACATATTGTGGATAGGTGGCAGGACTGTGACCCATTTTCAAGTTGTGAAAGACAGAGTTTACGTACCCGAAATGCCTCGTTCTCTCCGGGATCAGACCATCCTCGTGCTGTGGAGACCATTACAACAGACATGCTCAATCAGGTAGGCAGAAATTTGACTACCGCTTAGATGTGTGCCGGTTGACCAGATGTGCGAACATTGAGGGACTTGGAGTGATGTACACCAAACTTGGACAGTTATTCTTCTGATTGAAGCTTGTCATTAATTTATAAAATAAAAAATACAGAAAGTACTATGGTTTGAAATCTCATCATTCTTTTGTGAACATAGTATATTTGTACAGAATTAACCGTAAGTAATGTCATTAATTTCAGGGAGCTATTCTTTGAGATATTTGAAATAAAAAAGTTTAATACAACTTCCTTTACGAGGTAAGAATTGTTTTATATGAAACATTCATAGCGTGTTTTGGAAAAGCCATTGATTTAATTCCCAATATACTCAATCAGTTTAAGAGAGCAGTGTATTATGGTAATAAATGATTGAAAGAATTTTAGTTTTGTCCTTTAAATGTGCTGAAATTTGATCCGAACAAATGTAACTTTTCGTTCTGTAGAGGAATTTTACAATGTTACATTTGGTAGGATCAAATTTATGCACATTTAAAGGACAAAACTGAAATTCTTTCAATCATTTGTTATCATAATACACTGTTCTCTTAAAGTGATTGAGCATATTGGAAAATAAATCAATGGTTTTCCAAAAACACACTATGAAATGTTTCATGTAAAGCAATTTTTATCTGGAAAAGGAAGCAATAACAAGGAAAATTGTATTGAACTTTTTTTTAAATATCTAAAAACAAAGATCCCCGAAATTAATGACGTTACTTACGGTTCACTCTGTATATATATAATTAATTTCATTGTTTAATTAATCTTAACTTAAATTTAAAGT
The DNA here is from genome assembly GCF_040183065.1 of Periplaneta americana. Lineage (NCBI taxonomy): Eukaryota > Metazoa > Arthropoda > Insecta > Blattodea > Blattidae > Periplaneta > Periplaneta americana. Next base: position 69,349,488 of record NC_091123.1, on the reverse strand, counting down.
GGTGTTCGATGTGAGTCTTCACAAAAATCATTATGTCTCGGATTTGTATAAGTTTTAACTCATAGACGGTAATTTTCATTACACTGATGCGCCTCCAATATTATTCTTCTTCAAGTTCTTGGATTTTCCTGCAGTACTCCTCCCAATCTTCAAAAGTGACGGCATGCAATGTGTTGACTGTGTATATATGTAAATTTACAGCTGACATTTTCCCTATAATCTTTCGCTGTCTAAATTGAAGCATTTTGTTGCATTTTTAAATATCGCTGTACTCTGCTGATTCAGCAATTATTTTTTCTGCTCTCACCATGAATAGTGGCACAACTTTTCCCAAGATCAATTCCAGGTGGATTCTGTGATGTGCCTGAAGTTGCTGCTTCGTTCATTTTGTTATATAAGTTGAGAACAAAATAAAAGACGTAATACAGTATTACAAGGACGCCCTGAATACTTCCAAAAAACCCTGACGATAATAACGTAAACAAATTCAAGTCACCCCGCAAAAAAACTCCCTTGTTTGGTGTAAAGGTTACCAATACCAGTTACCAAGTTCACCGAGTTCTGCTGAGAGCTGAAGGAAAAATTTCTCAGATTAGAAACATGCGCAGCTAATTTTTTTGTATTTGTTTATCTGCTTTATAGAGAACTGTATGCGCAGTTCCAAGAAAGTTTTGACAGGAGCTCATTAACAGTTTCCTCGTTACACCAATAAGGAACGGTTAACTAACTAAGTAAACTTTAACATCTATTGTATGAAATAAACATTCTTATAGTCAAATTAAAAAAAAAAACTGTATCACGAATATGATACGTGCTTTATCGTTGTACGTTTATAGTTTTTGCAAATTTTTGAGTAGGAGAGGTTAAGGATGAACTTCATTATTCCATGCAACCGATTGTCGCGGTGATGATGGTGATGGTGATGGTGATGGTGATGATCATTATCATGAACATGATCATGGATAAGTGGTAGGTAACTAGATAGGTAGATGGTTGGATGTACGGATTAATTGATTGATTGATTGATTGATTGATTGATTTTAATTTGTTTTTATATTTCTCATTTACAAGTTAATAAACAGTATGGCAAAAGAAGTTACTGAAGTGTAACTTAATTTTTTTTAATTAAAAGAAAATACATATTTGGAACTAAAAAGCTACGAGTATTTCGCCTTCTTCGCGGAATACGATCTGGCATAAATGGATATCTCACCATCTTCCCTTGTATGCAATTAATTTTCCATACAATGTCGGAAATACAAACGAAGGAGACAAACTGATGTAGGAAAGCTTCCCAAATACTAGAAGAAATGTCTTTTATAGCTGTTACTGGCAAATGATTATTAGAAATTAGGTATTATTATTATTATTATTATTATTATTATTATTATTATTATTATTATTATTATTATTATTATGCTGTCACTATAGCGAAACTGTGACTATTAGAAAATTAGATTATAATAACATTAATAATAAGTGATGATGATGATAATAATAATAATAATAATAATAATAATAATAATAATAATAATGTGAATATTAGAAAATTATGTTATGTTATAACAATAATCTTTAGCAGCTACAAAATATATTTCTTCTAGTATTGGCGACGTTTTTCTGCATCACTTGGTTTATTTGGTTTGTATTTTCGGATTATACATTGCTTATGTTTACTCTTACCGTTGACTTTCAAACAATCAGTAAAGTAGCCAGTTGTTATTAGACAGAGCTAACGCAACATTTGCAATACAAGACATAGTTGGCTCCCATTTAAAAAAGAAAGTTGACTCTAATATCCTGAAAATTATTTCGTGAACAAAAAATACGTTACATGCATAAGATGTCCCCTTCGATGTAATTTAACTTGTAATGATCGGTTTGTCTATACCTGAAATATTTCACACGCTATCGGAGGTGAAACAGTTAAGGGAGCCACTCTGTATATGGAAAATTAATTGTCTGCAAGTGAAGATGGTGAGATATCCATTTATTCCAGATCGTATTCCGCGGAGAAGGCGAAATGTTCATACGTTCCAAATACTTATTATTTTCTTTTAATTAAAACATTTTAAATTACTCTTCAGTAACTTCATTTGACGTACAGTTTTTTAACTTGTAACAGAGAAAAACAAAAATAAATTAGAATATGTTATGTTCCATTATGTTATTGCTATTAACATTTGCGAAAGGAACACGTCACTTATTATGAAAGTGCATTTGTGTAAATTATGTACAAAATGAATGCCAGTTCATTAACAATTTAATAGTTTGTTTTTGCAATAAATTCGCAGTTGAGAAACTAATGTGTTAAGTTAATTAAAACCATTTCAGCAAAATATCTCACGGCAGATAGTGAGGACAGATTGTGCAACCTGCAATTCTACTACTACTACTACTACTACTACTACTACTACTACTACTACTTACAAATGGCTTTTAAGGAACCCGTAGGTTCATTGCCGCCCTCACATAAGCCCGCCATCGGTCCCTATCCTGTGCAAGATTAATCCAGTCTCTATCATCATAACATTCCGAGACTTATTGTATGGTTTCGTAACAAGCTGTTTTTTACGGTGATGGGTTGTTAGCCCTTCGCCCAACTCCCAAGCTGGAGGACCACCCCTTATCGGCTGTCCACGACTGCTTGTTCAATATATTCGCAGCTATCCTCCATATCTGGAGGCCGTCTCATCTATCCGCAACCTGAGGACGCGCCATGCTATGATGGTAGGGACCAACAATACATGGACTACTACTACTACTACTACTACTACTACTACTACTACTTATTATTATTATTATTATTATTATTATTAATTTTATTATTATTATTAATTTTATTATTATTAATTTTATTATTATTATTATTATTATTATTATTATTATTAATATTATTATTAGCAGTAGTAGTATTAGTAGTAGTAGTAGTAGTAGTAGTAATAATAGCAATAATATTGATAGTAGTAATATTAATAGTAGTAATATTACTAATAATAATAATAACTATAGTAATAGTAATAATAATAATGGGCCTAATGATACTGCTGCTACTATTAGCGTACTGCGTACTCTTTACCATTATACGCTGCATTTGGCGAGTTGAGTCCGAGATTTGTTATATTGCCTGACATCAGCCTCACAGATGAGAAAATGAAAAAAAAAATAATCAGCCTCACAGATGAGGAAGATCTAAAAATAAATAAATAAATAAATAAAACCTCAACCAGGTAATTAGCTTAAGCGGGATTCGAACACACGGCGAACGCAGCTCCGAATCAGCAGACAAACGCGCTACCGCCGATGTCCACTGAATTGATAAAATGATTAATGAGAAATATACGTGTTATCTATGTGGCACTCAATTTTATTTCTGGTTTTACTTTTTCTCTTTGCATATGTCGATACTTCTATTTTTCTTTGTTGTTTTCTTTTGCTTCTTTTCACTTTTATTTCTGTTGTCCATTTCTCTACACAGAGCTTATCTTCCTCGCCGTATTATTTATTCTAATTTTATTCTAATTTTAATTATCCCCCTTTCCTTCTCTTTTCTATAGATTCTGTTCACCTTCATCATTTGAATTTCTTCATGTATTAAAGAATAAGTTTGTACTCGTACGACATTCGCGTCATTTCATTATAGAGACTAAGGAAGAGACTAGTCAAGTGCTTTGTGTGGAGTATAGCATTGTATTGGGCATAGACATTGACATTACGATGAATTGAAGAGAAGTGACTAGAAGCATTTGAAGAATGGAGCGTGTGAAATGGACAGACAGAATAAGAAAAAAAAGCTGTATTAGAAAGAGTGAGTGAAGAAAGAATGATGCTGAAACTGATCAGGAAGAGAGAAAGGAATTGGTTGGATCACTGGCTGAGAAGAAACTGCCTACTGAAGAATGCACTGGAAAGAATGGTGAACGAGAGAAAAATTCGTGGCAGAAGAAGGTATTGGATGATAGACGACATTGATGTATATAGATCATATGCGGAGACGAAGAAGAAGGCAGGAAAGAGGAAAGATTGGAGAATGCTGGGTTTGGAATGAAAGACCTGCCCTTGGTAGAAGACTATTAATGAATGGATCATTGTAGACCTGCAGTATACTGCTTTTTATTATTATTATTATTATTATTATTATTATTATTATTATTATTATTATTATTATCGAATAAGAAATGAAGACATTACACAAAAGCTGAATATTTACAGTCTTGTGGAAGAAATGAAAAAAAAAAATATATCAACAGAAATGAATGGAGCATGTGAGACCAATGGATAATGAAAGATTTCCGAAACGAATACAGAATTGCAGGCAAATTAGACAGAGGCCCGCAGAAAATATGAAGAAACCGGCTTTAAAGCTGTGAAGACAGAACGATCTAAGAAGACAATTCCTGATGATGATGATGATGATGATGATGATGATGATGATGATGATGATGATGATGATGATGATGATAATGGGTGGTGTAATTATACCAACAAAAACATAAATATTTCATCACAAATTTCATACAAACTTTTCGGGATTTGGACATGGGTTCCGAACCTTGAAAGCCGACTTTAGCATGGTTTTTCGAGGGTCGGACCTTGTGTTTCGGAAGAAATAGTAAACCTTTTAAGGCGTAATAGTAGACTATAGACTATTCTGAGTAAAAAAGAAACATATATTGTGGGTCCCTAAATACTCCCTATCACCACGGCATGGCGCGTCCTCAGGTTGAGGATAGAGGAGACGGCCTCCAGATATGGAGGGGAGCTGCGAACATATTGAATAAGCAGTCGTGGACAGCCGATAAGGGGTGGTGCTCCAGCTTGGGGATTGGACGAAGTGCTAACAACCCATCACCATCAAAAACAGCTTGTTACGAATCCCTACAATAAGCCTCGGAATAGGACTGATTCTCTGGCACGACCACAGCAAAGGAATAAGGTTATGAGAACCTTTGGGGAGGCCGAGACGTAGATGGGAGGATAATATTAAAATGGATTTGAAGGAGGTGGGATATGATGATAGAGACTGGATTAATCTTGCACAGGATAGGGACCGATGGCGGGCTTATGTGAGAGCGGCAATGAACCGTTTGGTTTCCTTGAAAGCCATTTGTAAGTAAGTAGTAAGTAAGTGTCCAATTTGCAATGGGAGTGAAGATACAGCTGTTTGAATGTTACTCATAAAATCCTTGCAGAAGGTATTAAGAAGAGACAAACGACTCATTGGTTGCATTTATTGATTGAATGCAAGCCTTACAAATTCTCAACATCGCTTTACTGTAAACTGTGTGGCACTGTGTGATCGGCAGTCAGTTGATTGAGCCTGCTGTGTTACCGAATAGTATGTAGACATTCTGCAAAATGAGGTTCCACTGTTACTGGAGGAGGTTCCTTTAGCTACAGGGATGGGTATGATCTTCCACCATGATAGAGACCCTGCACATTATAGTCGTCAGGTGAAATGTAATCTAAATCTAACTTTTCCCGAACGATGAATCGGACACAGTGGCTACTTTCATTGTCCACCAAGATCCCTGAACTTTAGATTATTGTCTCTGGGGATGGAAGAAGAGCGAAATCTGCAAAGAAAGAGTAAACGCAAGAGACGAATTGATCGCTCGTATTATGAATATTGCCGCCCTCATAAACAAAACGCCAAGGCGACCTCAGAAGAACAATACGTAGGCTACTGTTGTCAAGACAGTTGCAAAGTGTTTTGAAGTCGGTGGTAGGATTTTTTAAGAAGTGAGGAGCTCATTTTCAAAACGTCTCTTGTCCACCTGATAACGAAAGTGAGCTTCCTGTGTCCATGCATTCTTCAATTATAACTCTACATACAACTGTCATGATTTGACTTCAGAACGCCCTCTAAACCACTAAAATCTTGCGTTAAAAGTGACTATTGGAATGAAACTGACTCTTGTTCACAGCAGAATTCCGACAAAATATTAGTTCCAGCTTTGAAATCAAAGAGTCTCATGCTCCCATTTGATTCTAAGTGCAACCAACCTCTTTTGTTTCATAATGTCTCTTGCCTAGCTGATAAGAAATGTTTGGACCTAAAATTGTTTTTCTTGATTTCCCACAAAGTTATGAGAATGAACGACGGTCGTTTCAAAAATAAGCTCCTAAGTTACTTTGAACTATTACAAATGACTGATATAATGGAAATAATAAATAAGTCATTTGCTTCTCCATACTTTTGTAAGGATTTTATATGGGTAATATTCAAACAGCTGTGCCTCCACACCCACGAAAATAGGGCACATGTTTATATGAATGCTTTTTAATTGGAATAATTTATAATATCACCTCCACCATATTTACTATTCCTTCTGAAACACTGTAAACACGATGATTATCCAAGTCCGGTGGCCTGGATAGTATTCGTGAATCCGATGCTGACAAATGGGCCATTCTGCCTTAGCCTTGACGTGTCAGGTTTTTTTCTCAGACGATTACCTGCACTATTGCAGATGATAGATGAAAAATGAAATAAGAAGAAGATGGAAAGTGTTGATAGAATGATAAGGGAGAAAAGTCTATGCAGCATCTGCTTCGTCCACAATAAATTCCATCACGACTTGGTCGAGGATGGATGGAAGACCAGCGCGCTAGAGTTTGAGCCATAGACGGGGCTGTGGAAAACATTATGCTATAGAAGAATGTAGCCGTTCGATAAGCTGCAGTCCACACCTGTGGAGTAACGGTCAGCGCGAAACCAAGTGGCCCGGGTTCGAATCCCGATCGGGGCAAGTTACCTGGTTGAGGTTTTTTCCGGGGTTTTCCCTCAACCCAATACGAGCAAATGCTGGGTAACTTTCGGTGCTGGACCGCGGACTCATTTCACCGGCATTATCACCTTCATTTCATTCAGACGCTAAATAACCTTAGATGTTGATACAGCGTCGTAAAATAACCCAATAAAATAAAATAAGCTGTAACTGAAGAGAAAAGCATGAAATCACATTGAAAGTCTTCTGAGTTATACTATATACCTAATCAACATAATGAACTCTAGAACCCATTGCTTCATCCATTACAATAACTATAGAATTTTGTTATTCTAGATTCAATTTGTAATTCAGTAAATACAAAAATATTCTTTGTTCTTAACTTCTATGATAAAACGTCTAGCTTTCATGAATCAGGTAATCTTGTCGTACTTTAATTTTCATTGTAATTGTAATTGTAAATTTAATATTAATTGTAATTTTATTCTTCATATTATAGTTGTAATCCCCTGGTAGAGGGGCAGAGAAGGCCTGACGGCCTTGTCTCTACCAGGTTAAATAAATAAACACTACTACTACTACTACTACTACTACTACTACTACTACTACTACTACTACTACTACTACTACTACTACTACTACTACTACAAACATTGTGATCGAAACATATACGTAGGTATAGTACTCGTATTGGAAGGGGAGAACCAAATAACCATGAAATATTGTAAATCGCGCCATTATGTCAAGCCTGGCTTATCTAACACCAGTTAACCTAAACATACATATCAAGCCTTGGCTTAAGTATCACGAGTGATACAAATCAACTGTACTCGCCTCCATTTCCAGCAAGGATATCCCAGTGTTTGTGTCTTACTCGGTCTTGGCCTTGCGCCATCCTGATCACTTAACCGAGTCCCGCTATTATACCGGTAATGTTGTTATTCTACTCGTATGTAGATAGTGTTGATAAAGTAGATCTTGAAAGCTGATGATGAAAATGATGACTGTGATAAAGACGGCGAAGACGAAGTAATAGAAAATAAAGGAGATGTCGAACAAAAGCAGCATTTATTAAGTCAACATGGACCACGAAACTGATCTTTTCAAGAACCAAACTATTTATCAAAATTCATAAGATTCGAAATTTCTGTTCCTTCCCCTTTAACATTATTTGTAGTTTGATTAAATTAGTGTGGCAATTAACATTTTATCTAATATAATTGGCCTTGATATAACTACATAAATTTCAATTTTCAATAGATATAAGGTACAGGTACACACACAACTTTTGAATTAAATTTGTTCAAACTTGATGAAGAATTATTTTAAAAAGTAACAAACAAACAAAACAACATTATTTACTGGTACTGTTCCTGGTTGCAATATATGACCAAATAGTTTTCAAGATTCTCGACTGAGAAGTTGTTTCTATTATCTCTCAAAATACATTTGAAGGACGAAATGGTTCTTTTGACAGCACTTGACTTCATAAGTGCAAATTTCATCGCTGCCACTGCAGCAGGTACCCACGGTAACTGATAATTCAAGCTTTCCCTCTGGAGAATGGAGCACATATTTTCATTTCTTCAAACCCTGGATTCCTCTTCAATACTTCCTTCAGTTTTAATATGAGGGCTTCACCCACGGATTCTGGTATCTGTTTCTGTAGAAGCGAGTCAATGAACCAATTGCATCTTTCAGTTGTAGCGACGAAGATTCCAAATCTCAATATATTTTTGAAGGTCACTGAAATATGCTTTGAGGAAAGTAAGGGAGCTATAGATAATAATAATAATAATAATAATAATAATAATAATAATAATAATAATAATAATGATAATAATTTATTTTAGCTGGCAGAGTAAGGCCGTAAGGCCTTCTCTTCCACTCAACCAGCAAAAAGTATATATACATATGTATAAACTTACAAAGAATTCAACAATTTGATTTAGATAAGAGCTACATGTATACAAGAGTTTTTTTACGAATTAAACAACAAAATACTATGAACTATTAATTAAACACTGAAATACAAACTATGTAGCAGAATTAAGTTAAAATACATAGAATGTTAATATATTTCAAATAATGTTAGATAATAGAAAGAGATTATTATGATACAATTTTGAAAATACAGCGCTATCAGGATGCATGTCTAAAGGAAGGAGTAACAATGTAGACAGTGATAGTTTAAGTCAGTATGATTGGAGTGAAATGCTAAGATGTTGTCACTGCTAAGTACAAATTTTGCCTTAGGGATTGAGGCAGCCTCGTCCATGTCTAGAGTGTTCTCTCTCTTTCTCTCTCTCTCCCCCTCCCTCCCTCCCCCTCTCTCTCACTAATTAAAAAAATCAATATATAACGCAGTAAATGCAGAGTAACGCTTATCAACAATGATTTAGGTTGTTTTTAGGTACTAAGGTCCAATTTAGGTTATTTAGGTTCAACAGAATTCACATATACGACTCCTTTGATCATGATTGGGAAAAATATTGAAAACATTAGGAGTTCAGAAGCAAGGGAAAAAATAGGTAAAAACCTACAAATCCGTCTCTAGTTATTACAGTTTTGTTATTTTAAAGCAAGTTTACTGAAGGTTAAATTATGAAAGTCTTCAGTAGAACTAACGATGTCAAGTTTTTCCTACAATGACTGCATTCCTCTTTTTTATATACAGGGGAAATTAGTTCATTTCTTGTTGTTGAAAATCAGGTTCAAACTTACTTATTATTAGGTTCATATAAGAAGTGAGTAGTATCGCTCATGGGGGAATAATTATTGCTCATGCCTTTGGTTAGTATAGCAGCACTACGAACTTTTCCTGTTTTCATTTTATAGCAAACAGTGAATAGAAGAGTGGTGAAATAACGAAGACGAGTGTACCACGATAAAATTTGCATTAATACTGATTTGTTGTGAAGTAGAAATGAACTTATTATGCCTTACAACGCCTTTACTTAGGAATGTCTATTGAAATTCGAATGGCTGATTTCTTTGTAAAGAATTGTGAAGGGAACACTTTGTGATCCTCTCGGGCGGGATAATGCAAGGAACGACGAAGAAAAGCAATGGGACGTCCTGCTGAAGGAAGACGGACGAGTACCAGCACATCTACCACGTGGACAATCAGTGGCATGCTTCAGGCTGATTTCCGGACACGGCTATCTCCAGAAGCATTTATATGGAATTGGTATAGCCAAGAGTCCTGATTGTTTTCTGCGTAATAACGGCGAAATGACAGAGATCACTTGGACTTGTGTTCTGAATTCCAGGATAGGTTTACTATTGGAGTAAATTTGTTGCGGTAGACTCTGCAACAGGTATGCTCAAAATTGTAAAAGCCCCGATTACACGGATGATGCTACACTGCATAACACACACTCTGTGCGGACTGGGCTCCGCAACTACATTGCAGCACCGCCCGTAGCATAGTTCTTACACTCTTACAAATACGGATAATAAACTGAATTTGAAAAAGGAAAGAGTATACACTGCAATATTCAGTTATTAATATAGTTATGATATAATAATATCATAGATAATATTCCACCACATAGTCTACTTTGCGGTCTATTCAACATCTGCATTCTTTTCTGCAAGTAACCGGGAATCTATTTCCAACGAATTGACTGAAATGCGCTAAAGATGCTCATCTGTTAATCGGGACCTATGTTTGGATTTAGGCCTAGTAACCTTCATTCTTGAAAATAATTGTTCGCACACATATGTCGAGGCGAAGGTAGCTAACATAGTGGCAACGAATAAGCTCATCTTGTAATATTTAGTTTTGTTCATTTTTTAAATAATTCTACAGTATGCTTGTCAAGTCACATTCTCTGCATTTAGTTCTGAATTCTGAGTTACTTAGTAAATCAATTAATTCGTCCTGGAACTGCACTCTCACGGATTGTACTAAATTTATGAAAAGATTATCAGAAATACTAATATCACTCTCCATAAGTCTAAAATCACTAAATCTATGTTCTGTGAATTCACATTTGAACTGCTGCAATACAGAGACTAATTAACTATATTTTGTTCAGGCACCATTGATCTCTTTACAAGTTCACCATCCGTGAAGGGTTTTAGTGCCTTAGCTAATTCCCAACATACTACATAGGATAACTTGCTCCAAAACATAGACTCTGAATTGTTCGACTCTCTTCAATGTTTGGCCTTTCATGAAGTGCTTTCAATTCTTTAAGCTGTAGTGCACGTTGCACCCCTGAAAAATTATTTCATCAAAATATCTATTTCTGCTGGAATAAAGTCACCACAATAACAATAATAATAGTAATAATAATAGGTCTAATAATAATAATAATAATAATAATAATAATAATAATAATAATAATAATAACGTTGGTACATGAAAATAGGCTATATTACAGAAAACAGCTTCTCTGTCACTTCGGCATGTTCTGGGTAGCAGAGCCTATAATGTAGTTTTATGTTGCTCAGTAGTATTCCTGACAGTCCTTACAATATAGTAATCGCTTTCCGTTTTCACTGAACGTACAACAAAAATAGTCTTCCTCCCACACTGTACGGAATTATCGTTTGCTTACAGAACGTTTTAACTGTGTCATTGTCCCGCATTGTTCGTGCGTTTATTAAGTACTTGAACTGCCTTCCGCAGTCATCCGTCTAGCTTCGAACGAGGAACAGCACGCTCTACATTGGAAGGTTGTGATTACAGAACGTAATCGGGAGTCAGAGAATGAGCATACGTGCTCTGCAAGGAAAGCAAAATTATAGTTGACTGCCAGGGAACGAATGGCTCAGGCAGATAAAGAAACTCAGCAGTGAACACTAATGAAAGTAGACTACCGGTACTGAATACATAAGGAAACAAAAAGACTTAAATGTCTCATTTTAGATTAATAAAGGGAATGGTATAAATGACCAAGTGACACGATTAATTTTGAATTTAAAAATAAACCAAAGAAAATGAAACGGAGTTGACCAGGTTCCATCGCCAAAGGGATCTGTACACCGAATTTTGACAAATAATGAAATTTTTTTATCGTTTTTCGGTAGTTTAATATCTGTAAAATGATAGTATGATTTTATTTCTTTTAATTGTAAGCTTTTAGCCCTATCTTCAGCAAAAATATTGTACGATGAAAGAGTAGTGGAACGAAGAAAAATTCTCTCCGGCACCGGGATTTGAGCCCGGGTTTTCAGCTCCACGTGCTGACGCTTTATACACTAAGCCACACCGGATTCCCATCACGGTGTCGGATCGAATCGTCTCAGTTTAAGTTCCACCTCTTGGGTTCCCTGTAGTGGCCTGCCCTCTGTACTACGTCATAGATGTCTATGAACGTAGGACAATGTCCACATGTGCGGAGGTGCACTCGTTATGAGTTACTGATTGGCTGGGATCCGACGGAATAAGAGCCGTCTTAAATCATAAAGTGATTTACGCATATCACTTCGGTACATTAAATAAATAAATAATATATAAAAATATTGTAATAATTCTTATGCAAAAAATGTTATCAATGAAATTTTTTTCTTGCCAACCGCTCAGTGGAATTTTAAATTTATTTAGCCGATTCTATACATAAAAGTCTGCTACATATGCCCTGTTTTTTCCTAAATTTGTATCTTTTATCACTTCTGAGAAAAGTGCTCCCAAAATTGAGGAATTTAACATTGCAAGATATGGAAACTTTGACACCATTTTTCTGCACTTTCTTATTTTTGTGAATTGGTGCACTTTTCTCAGAGAGTATTGTACCCAGAAGGCTGAAATTAATATACAATATCAATGTGACGGCATTTTACACAGTAGGTAAAAAAAATAAGATTATATCTATCTACAGCAAAAATATAAAATAATTTGTAATAATTCTTAATGCAAAAATATTATCACTGATTTTTTTTTTTTTTTTTTTGCCAACCGCTCAGTGGAATTATAAATTTATTTAGCCGGTTGTATACATAAAGGTATGTTACATATGCCCCATTTTTTTACATTTGTATGTTTTATAACTTCTGAGAAAAGTGTACCCAAAATATTTCGGATCAAAATCAAGTAATCTCAAACGGTAGGAAAACAGCGGAGAGCAACGTTTATGATGAGAGCGTGGAAAAGAATGTAGCAGGGAGTGCATTAAAGATCTTTGAGGTAAAGAATAAAAGTGTTAACCATTACGCTCTTAACAGCATGCTTATTTTTAAAGCGAGTTCTCAAATAACCTACTTTACTCGAATCTTAGCCTCCAAAATCATCTGCCTCCACCATCGTCTGTCTTTGGTAACTGACATTCACCATCGAGCTGGTTAAGCATCACTGTTTTAGATAGACCTATGCGTTAGTCTTCCATTCTACTGATATGTCCTGTTCAATCCAGTATTCCAAATTGGATGGTAGTTATAAGATCATAATCACAGTATACTGTAACTTGTATACAGTGTGTTCCAAAAGTGATGGTAAAAAATTTGGAGATGAAAAGTAAAAACGAAGAGAAAGAAAAAAAGTTTCAGTGAATATGGTCCCGCAAATTAACCATTTACGAGAAAATGCCATTTTGTGCTGGTTTGGGCCTACTGAATACTAAGTACTAATTCAAACAAAAGCAGTGATAATTTTATTTGATTTATCAATCACCAGACTGTAAAATTCATAATTTTGACTTCAACACCACAGAAATGTGATTAAACATACACAAAAAATTTTTGAGTAACAATAAAGTTTGTATTAGTATTAGTATTTATTTATTTAACCTGGTAGAGATAAGGCAGTCAGGCCTTCTCTGCCCCTCTACCAGGGGATTACAACTATAACATGAACAATAAGATTACAATTAATATTAAATTTACAATTACAATTACAATAAAAATTAAAGTACGACAAGAATAGTCTACCTGATTAATGAAAGCTAGACATTTTATCATAGAAGTTAAGAACAAAGAATATTTTGTATTTATTGAATTACAAATTAAACCTACAATAACAAAATTCTATAGTGATGAAATTACCGGATATTGAAATATTTTGTGATAGATTAAGAGAACTATTTACAAGAAACCATGCCTGAACGAGTCTCAATTACTGACCAAGTGCCTAGTAAGTTTGCGTTTGAATTGAATTTTATTTCGACAGTCCCTGATGCTAGCAGGTAACGAATTCCAGAGTCTTGGCAGGGCTATTGTGAAAGAGGATGAGTATGAGGAGGTGCGATGGGATGGTATTGTTAGTATTGTTTGTGGATAAACAAAGTACAGTACATATGAACATGTTAACTGAAGTATTTTACAGCAGATGTCCAAAATGCTGACCATGCACTTGAATGAATCTGTCTAGTCTTCTCCGCAAAGACCAAGATGCGCTCGAGCAACCTTGGTTCGTTCTTCATATGCTAGAAGGCTTCTACAATCCAATGCTGCAATTCTTTAGGTGCGATGATGTCTGTTGTGTAAACTAGGTTTTTTAGATAACTCCATAATATATACAAAAATCCGAAGGATTTAAATCCGGTGATCTAGGTGCAGGTCCTCCTCTACCTATCCATCGTTCACCATAACGTTTGTTTAGATATCGTCTCACACTTACAAGGAAATGGGATTAGGAGGAGGCTGCATACATACGAAGCATGAATGTTGCGTCTTTATCGTATTCAGGAGCTCGGTTCACTGGCGGCCCCAACCAGCAAAGAACTTGCATTTACTCCTAAACGGTTAATTTGCGGACCCATGTTTGATGGGACTTTTTTGCTTCTTTTCGTTTTTACTTCTAATTCCTAATTTTTTATAATCATTGCAGTATACTGTAACTGAACAAAAGAGTACAAAAGAAAATTTCATTTTTAATCACATCTTGTTAAAATTTACATTCTCTGCTCTGTAATTTCTAATACAGTACTATTCAGTTTAATGCATTTTAAAATAAATGTAACAAAAAGGGGAAATGCAAGAAAGTGGAATGAGGGTGGCCATTCTGGATTTAGTGTAGTTCTTGCCTAATTAACATGTAAAACATGGTTTTTTTTATTGTCCGTCAAGTCGTCCTTTACTTATTTTAAGCTAAAAATCAAGAAATTTGTCTGGTGTGTTAAATCTATTATTTCATCAGTTAAGTCTCGTAAGTCTGTCATATTATATCAAAATAGTGTTTTCAGTTTATATTGTATTGTTTATTTCACATAGATATTAGATTAATAGTCTTCATTTTTCAGTTTAAATATTACAACTTCGTGTACTCGTGAGTAACTTGCTTGCATAGTCATTTCCAGAAGTCATAGTCATGTCTATCTATCAATCAAGAACAAACACTATTGTTTGAATGTATTGGGCACTGCTATTTCAAAGTCTGAATGGCTATTTTACGATTACTTAACAAATGTTTTCTATGCAAATAACCTTTTTTATTAATGCCGAGTATGCAAATATCCTAGAGTATGAATGATGTCAATGTACCAGTACACGTGTGTGTGTTTGGGCCAGAGTACACACGCACTCTCATGTTACTTAGAAAAATTATAATAGCATAACGTCATCATTGAGATTTCTGAAAGAAAAACTATCGCTCCTGAGAACTAAAACAAGGAAATATTTATGACGTCTTGCAGAAAACAAATAATGGACAGAGAACTCCATTAAAGGAGCTTAAAAACAGTAGTGTTCAATGTAGCTCTTATACGTTGGCGTACAAGTTCACAGCAGGGTTTAAGCTAGAAAATAAATAATTGTTGCAAAAATGCACAAATGAAAAATTATATTTGTGCAAATTGCGAAATTTACAATTCATTTTTATATTTCAATATGAAAGATAATAATCTCATACATGTTAAGGCTGACAAAAATAATGCAATAGTCATTATGAAAAAAGACTAATATATCGAGAAAACTACTGATTTTTAAAATAATAATCAAATAACAGAAATGCAATACAACTCGACAGATAATTACCAAAAGCAAATAAAAGATACATTAAAATTAATACCAGACGTTATTCCAAATTCAGATGGGCATAAATATATGAACCAAAATCCCACAATCCCCACTCTTAGAACATTACCAAAAACTCATAAAAAAAGATTTAACAATGAGACCCATAGTTAATAATATAAACGCTCCGAACTATAAATTAAGTAAATTCTTAGACAAATGGCTGAAACAAACATTACAATTAAAAAATCAATACACCATAAAAAATACAAAGCATTTAATAGACAACTTGAATAAAGTAAAGATCAATAATGAATCAAAATTGATGTCTTTAGACATAGAAAATTTGTATACAAATATCCCAATTCAAGAAACCATACTCATCGTTAAAGAAGAATTACAAAATTTACAAATAGCAGTAAACAAAATTCAGCAAATAATACGATTGTTAAATACAGTTACTTCCCAAAATTATTTCACCTTTAATCAGAAAATATATAAACAAAACATTGGCCTAGCCATGGGCAACCCTTTATCAGGAACTCTTACCGAAATCTTGTTACAAAACATAGAGGATAACAAAATCAATGAAATTCTAAATAAACATAGCATTAAACCTTATTATAGGTATGTAGATGATACAATCATAATTTATGAGAACACTACAATAGATAATTCCATTCTTGATTCATTTAATAAACTACACAAAAATCTAAAATTTACAGTTGAACATGAAATAAATAACTCGATTCCATTTTTAGATTTAAAAATAATAAAACATAAATTTGAATTGAAATACGATATCTATAGAAAACCAACACACACAACACATAGTATACCCGCAGATTCAATACATCCTCAAAACCAAAAACAAAGCATGTTTAATTACCTAATAAATAGATTAACACAAATACCATTATCCAAAAATAAATACAAAAAAGAAGTACAAAGAATTTTAGACATTGCAAATGATAATGGATACAGTAAAACCCTTATTCGAAAATTAATTCGGAAAAAATAAAATAATAGACAACGACAGACAATCACTACCTTAACAAGAACAAACAATAATAAATCAAAATTTTGGTCAACACTCACTTACAACAAATACATATCCAATAAATTAAAAAACTTCTTTAATAAAGAAAACATAAACATAGCATTTAAAACAAATAATAAGTTAAACAACAATATCCATAACACAATAAATCCTAAAGATAAATTAAATAGTAAAGGCATATATATGCTTAAATGTCACACATGCAATAAGAAATACATAGGACAAACTAAACGTAATATGAAAACAAGATACAAGGAACATGTCAACGATTTCAAGAATAATAGAGAAAAATCAAAATATGCAACACACTTAATACCGGACATGAATTAGGTCACTACCAGAATACATTAAGTATCCTAAAAACATACAATGATAATAAATTCATAAATGCAGCAGAAGAATTTTTCATTGCCTACTACCATAATAAAGATAAAAAAATAATTAACGAAAACTTATTAAACTTTAAAAATCCACTATATACAATTTAAAATAGACCCATTTACATTGATCTTGATACGCCATTTCAAATAGTTCCTTGCAAATCACTCCGCCACTACACACGATTACCTAGGCCTCAGTTCTCTTAAAACCACCAACACATTAACACCAACACATACAAATGTAAGTATTCGAATGCCGTTAAATTCATTAAAACAATTACATCTTTCCTTATATCAAATTGTAAAACAAATTAATAATTAATATTCTTATTTATTCATTCATATAATATTTTCATTTATATAAGGTACAAGAGCCATATTCCGACACTCTAAGCTTTGAAAATTTATATTTATTTTTTCATTTAACGTGGAAACTTTATAATTTGTATACGTTTAGTATATTTACACAAATACTGAGAAAAAAATATTTCAGGTATATACGTACAGTGAAATTCAAACAGTAGAACGAATTTGAAAAGTTTACAAAGTGTCGGAATTGCGACCCTGTGGTCCTAATTCCGATACATGATGTACCTTAATTCCGACACAAACAAATTTAACAATAACCTTATGAAACATTAAGGCAGCCTTACATAAGTGAAATTAATTACTTCTAAACTATTTTCATTATATTTATTACTATAATTATCAAGTTAAATAAAGCTAAACACATTCAATATGGTGACACAATACAAGCAGGATGTTTGAGAAAAAAAAAACAAGGTAGAAAATATCAACACATATTCTTGATTGAAACTTTGGTACATAGAAACTGGATAGAAAAATCCTTTGACTGGAGAAATACATTATCAGTCTTCTTCACAATCAGGACAAACGAAGGATCCTCGAAAATCAGCACTTATGTCAGCACATTCTTCATGCACATACTTCTTACACTTGCAGCACAATCGCATATCGGCGACTCTGTCCACCATACATATTGTGCAAAACCAGCTTTCTTTTCTCTTTGAAGACATTCCACTTGGTCCTGATTCTTGATAATCCTGCACAGACGTAGTTTTACTGGGACATTCGGAAATTTTCTTTGGAATTTTTGATGCTATAGTCTTTGGAAGATTCTTCGTTTCGTGAATAAGGATTTCACTATACGTTGAGCTTTTGCGTTCATAGCGGGACGTCTTGGCTTGGTTTTCTTCTCCTTAAGTTTGGGTGAAGTCAAAATTTCTGTGAAGCTTGTTGACAGCCTTTCGTCATTCACAGCAGCTCCACTATCATTAGCACATTCAGTGACTGATGAGTTGCAAAGCTCACTGTTACCGTCACTCTCCTCGTCGGATTCTAACCCCTCTCTATCTTTTTTGGATGGTTGCAAAAAATATAAATCAGAGGGAGCGAATGCACTATCTGGTATTACCTCAAGGTTAAATGAACAGAACCCAGTGGCCCTAAACCCAGACATGATATTGTTAGGTGTCATGGACTTCAACCAAACGTCGGAAAAATTCTCCCAAATCTTGCTTTCGTAATGGTTCTTTCGCCATGATTGCTCCAGTACCGCAAAACTGCCGGATCCCAGTATTGTTCGAAAGGTCCGAAAACTGCCTTGTCTAGAGGCTGCAATTCGTGTGTGCAATCACTCGGCAAGCAAAACAATATTATTCCATGCTCATCTGCTACATCAACGATATTGGCATCAAGGTGAGATTTTGCACCATCGAAAATGAGCAAAGATTTGCCGACAGATTTAAATTTAGCAAAATGAGCTAGCCATTTAATAAAGACCTGACACGTCATTGAGCCCTTTTCTGTCATTTCAATAGCTGTGCCTGGGGGCATGTCATCATCCCATTCCGGTCGTCTCCTTTTTCCTTTGAAGAGAATCATGGGAGGAATTGCTTGCCCTACTGCGTTGCAACAAGCTACAATTGTTATATTTTCTCCATGTTCTGGTGCAATCAAATGTAAGCGTTTAGTGCCTTTAGTAGCAAAAACTTCCTGTGTGTGATGAAGAGTCAATCGACACCCCTTCTCATCGATATTGTAAATATTCTCAGGTTTTCCCATAAATCCATGTTCGACCATTATGGCTTCCAGTTTATCAAAATAGTCTTTTACAATTACACGATTTAGTTTCATTGCCCTGCCCTGGTTCAAAGTTTGCGCTTTCCTTTTTGACACAACTTGATGCCGCTTTAGAAATAATTTCATCCACTTCCTACCAGCTAACCCTAAGTTTTTATTAAAATTATTCTTTATGCCGTTTATTTCACAAAATGTGAAAATAGTTCTTTTCACAAGTTTACTAGTCAACGGCATCCCTACATCTGCAAGTCGGAAAAGTCGCTACACAAATTCTCTTTCTTGCGCGAAGCTTAAAAGTGCAGGACGACCAATATCTTTCTTTTCAGCCCCGGCATTGACATTATACCTAAGGGTGTTCCTAGCTATACCGTAGCGTGTAGCAGCTGTGTTAAGAGGCATACCATTCTTCACAGCTGCAACAGCCCGTACCATTACATCCTCAGAAATTTTCGCTAGTGGCTTACCCATAATCTAAAATAAAGAAGCGGTATTAAAGATAACGAATTTTGCACCTAATTTCTGAGCTAAGCATGCAGTAATTTTGGTAAAATGCATTAATACTGCTAAGTACGCCGTTCCAACGCTAAAGAGCATTAAATAACTCGAATTTATATTGGGATGCTTTATCATAAATCCTGTAGTAGGCATAACTGAAGTCAGTGCAACAGGGTTCATAATTCCGACATGTGTCGGATTTAAGAGCACCTCGTTTGCTGTTACTAATCGCGCTATTACACAATCCATATCGATAGATTCTGAAATTAATGAACGTCATATTAAACTACAATACTTTACACTGTGAATGATGTCCAATATGAATTACATACCTTTGTCAAAAGCAAAATACTCAGAAAAATATGCTTCCTTCAGACAATACTTCTATCACACAAAATGTCTACTCACGCTCTGACTGGCAGAGAAACGCTTCTGCAAACTTTTTTTTATCACGGAACTGATATTGCTCTAAGACTTCTTAAAGAAACTGCTGTCATCAAGTCAGATATTAGATTGAAACGGTAATCTCCGACATAAATAACATTTAGTTCATTAGCGAACGTTTTTCAGTAAGTAGTCTTATATTAATTATCTATGTCTCTATATAATAACTTGCATATATTTTTGCACTTATTATTACTTCTCCATCTCAATTTTTCAGATGAAATACATACATAACACACGAACATCAGCTACGCAAATTATCGTATACCCTACGACAATCCTCAACTAATGACTATTCTTAAAATATCTATTTTATCAATCATCATCATAAATTTTAACATTATTGACAAATTTTAATTATAATTGTATATTTTATTTGTAACATGAGCTATATGTATAAAATATCCGTCCAATCCAATTTCAAATCTAAAGATTATATCAACAATTATCCTGTATTATTTCACATTTTACATAAAGCTCATGAATCTCGTGCATTGCATACATACATTGTTCTTTATTCTTGTTATTTGCATAATTTATTATTATAGGTCCAGTTTATATGTTTTCGTTATATCTGATGATGCCCCAAACGGCGAAAACGTTCATATATCTTATTAAATAGCAAATAAACATTTGCAAGTTGATATGTCTTAAGATTGAAAATTTATTATATACTTAATTAATAAATTGCGAAATGCTTGTGCAATATTATAAATAATTGTTCAGAAAGATAACATTAATAAAGTATGCAGAAACAAAAAATTATGTAGGACCAAATTTGTTTCTTGGAGTTCTATTACTTTCAATCCATCTTATTTCTCACACTCACTTATGTAAGTAAATCATTAGACGTAGGTATGTTTAGAAGCGGCTCATTGAGACTTATATAGGTGGCACATCGTAATCATTCGATGTTATTGAAGATATCTTCTATTCACATGCGTTTAACGGGTTATTAATATAATTTATGCATCACTTGACCTTGAGGCAAGATTGTGTATATAATTTTTCTATATTGGCCTTCCTTCTCGATTTCTGGCAAGATGTCTGTTGCGACCAGTGAGTAACTTGAGGTTTTCTATTGAATTATAATGGAAGGTCAAGAAACAGGAAGAAATTAATTTTTTACGTTGTTTAGTCACATTGTATACAACGTCGTGATTAGGTCTAGACTTCCTGCCAGTTGTATTTGTTATTATGGAAAAAAAAACTTGTAATTTTAGTTATGTGTTAGAGATTAGACCAGCGTTTCTCAAACTATGGTCCACGGACCACCTGTGGTCCTCGAGGACTGCCCTTGTGGTCCTTCAAAAAAGACAAGAAAAAATAAAATTCGAAGGAATTGCGTATCACACTATATATAGCTTAAAATCTCAGAGTTTGGAAATGACATATGGCAATCAAATTTCACTTTTTCTCCCAGTACAGACATTTTATGAAATTTATTACCCTACCCGTCTATCGACTTACCACTCTACTCTCAGCAACAAAAGAGGGATTTAAAGCACTATATACGTGGCGTTTCACGACATCTTTTCCATGCACATCTGGCGCCGCGCCTGTAATCCAGCCAGGGACCATCCGAATTCATAACAGAGGACCAAAGTACCGAATCTTAATTCAATTTTAAAATATAAGTATACTGGTATTAAAATATGCTACGAAAGTGATAAATTTGCTTTCGACGGGAACAAGACTAAGGTGGTCCGCGGAACTGTGCTGACTTTAAAAAGTGGTCCTCACTTCAGAAAAGTTTGAGAAACGCTGGGTTAGACGATATCCGTAGACTATATTGTGGATGGAATATTCTCGACTATTCATTATACTCCGAACAAAATGACCCCCGTAGGTGCATGTTGTACGTATAATAATGATATACTTACTTACTTACTAGCTTTTAAGGAATCCGGAGGTTCATTGCCGCCCTCACATAAGCCCGCCATCGGTCCCTATTCTGTGCAAGATTAATCCAGTCTCTATCATCATATCCCACCTCCCTCAAATCCATTTTAATATTATCCTCCCATCTACGTCTCGGGCTCCCCAAAGGTCTTTTTCCCTCCGGTCTCTCAACTAACACTCTATATGCATTTCTGGATTCGCCCATACGTGCTACATGCCCTGCCCATCTCAAACGTCTGGATTTAATGTTCCTAATTATGTCAGGTGAAGAATACAATGCGTGCAGTTCTGCGTTGTGTAACTTTCTCCATTCTCCTGTAACTTCATCCCGCTTAGCCCCAAATATTTTCCTAAGCACCTTACTCTCAAATACCCTTAACCTATGTTTCGCTCTCAAAGTGAGAGTCCAAGTTTCACAACCATAAAGAACAACCGGTAATATAACTGTTTTATAAATTCTAACTTTCAGATTTTTTGACAGCAGACTGGATGATAAAAGCTTCTCAACCGAATATCAACAGGCATTTCCCATATTTATTCTGTGTTTAATTTCCTCCCGAATATCATTTATATTTGTTACTGTTGCTCCAAGATATTTGAACTTCTCCACCTCTTCAAAAGATAAATTTCCAATTTTTATATTTCCATTTCGTACAATATTCTGGTCACGAGACATAATCATATACTTTGTCTTTTCGGGATTTACTTCCAAACCTATCTCTTTACTTGCTTCCAGTAAAATTCCCGTGTTTTCCCTAATTGTTTGTGGATTTTCTCCTAACATATTCACGTCATCCGCATAGACAAGCAGCTGATGTAACCCGTTCAATTCCAAGTCCTCTCTGTTATCCTGGACTTTCCTAATGGCATACTCTAGAGCATAGTTAAAAAGTAAAGGTGATAGTGCATCTCCTTGCTTTAGCCCGCAGTGAATTGGAAACGCATCTGACAGAAACTGACATAATAATGATATATATTTTTTTTAATTTAAACATTCCAGAAATTTTCCTTTACTAAATGTTTTTAGCTTACTGACTTCGTTATATTTTACAATTGCTCTGATATTTATCACCAGAGCTAGGAAGTTGGTACCAAAACTATTAAGTTCTGTGAGCTTGGACTGTATCTCTACCGAATAAAACGTATTAACGCAACTCTCAATGTCAGTGAAACAAAACAACAAACACGTACAACGAGGTGGTAACCAAACATGTGCTCCAATTCTCCACGGCCTGAGAACAAGAAAATAATAAACGAATAATATAAAAAACAATAATTTGTAATTATAAACTTCGCAATTCCTACTCTAAAATAATTTGCCCATACATTTAAAAATAACGTGCACAATATACAATTATGATACTATAGTCCCGTCGCTCTAATTTCCGGCAGCCAATCGCGTTGCAGGTCAGCTACATTTAAACGTGTGCGTCTTGTGATTCGCTTATGAAGACGTTATTCATTTCTTAAGGCTCGATAACTACTTAATATAATCGCCCGCCATTTTGGCTCTTTCGTTGACGTTCGCAGAAAGCACACGAAGACGTTATTTGCCGCTCAATTATTTGCTGAATTACAGTGCGTTTGATTTATTATCATAGGAGCTACGACATGATAATGTTTAACGGTGTGGCAAATACAGAGTGTAACAAAAGTTTCTGTAACAGTATGTTAAACTTTTTCTCTTGTTTAGTTTCCATTTTCTCAGGAAACATGACCAAATTTTATGGTGTAGGAGTTGGAAGTACTTGATTGTGGTGTGATGCAATCCTTTATTAATAATTTGGCTGAAAATGTGATATTTACCATCAAATATTTGAAAAAAAAAAAAACTAAAATTTTCACTGTGCCAGAAACTTTTGTTACACTCTGTAGATTCCTCGTATGGTAGCTCGGCAACGAAATAACAAAAATGGCGAACGATACTACCTACCTAGACTTTATAGAGCCTTCACTTCCTAAGACGTAAGCAAAGAGGAGGAGTCACGCCGGGAATAACAGCGTCGCGACTATAGCATCATTATAACAAATAACAATGAACATTTTCATTTTATCAAAATAAGTACTCCTTTTATGTTCGGAAATAAAAATAAAAACTATATTTAGTACTCTGAATATATTCATTCTACGTCAGAAGACGTTACTAGAGCAAATCTGAAATATAATACAGTATTTTTTACTGTCATCAGGTGAACAACTACTTTGTGAATCTAATAGTGTATCTCGTTGTGGCACATAAAATTAAACTCATAATTGTTTTCAAGAAAATTTTTCATTTCTATTGTAATGACAGCTAGGAAGTTCGTATCGTAATTCTGATGTTGAACTTGGACTGTAACGCAACCGAATGCATAGCAGCACGAGACGTCAACATTTAACGAAGAAATGTTGTGTTATGTTTTGTTTTATTTAACGACGCTCGCAACTGTAGAGGTTATATCAGCGTCGCCGGATGTGCCGGAATTTTGTCCCGCAGGAGTTCTTTTACATGCCAGTAAATCTACTGACATGAGCCTGTCGCATTTAAGCACACTTAAATGCCATCGACCTGGCCCGGAATCGAACCCGCAACCTTGCTTTAACGAAGAATAATGCGGGAAAAAATAAACGTGTTACACATTCCTGTTTGCATAATTATTTAATAACAGATGCGTTTACTTTTTTTTTAAATCATGCATCGTAATATTAATATTAATTAAATAATGTAATAATAACAGAATAGCTCATTTTGTTCAAAACTTAAAACACTAATATAAATTAATAATATTCTTCAAACTATTCACAACTATTCACAGCTTAACAGAATGATATTATGCGTTTGTGAACTCCGTATCGTCTGTAGCGAGCGGGAACAGGGCGAGACGCGGGTGACATCTATACTGCTGGCTGTACTCAACTGGAATCTACTTTTTTGGTATGAACTTCTTGCCTATGTTTATAACTTATCTCTTATTTTGATCGTTAGCTACTCAAATAACTATCAAGACATTCAATATTTTTTGTATTGCACGATCACAGGAAAATGGTATAAGCGCAATTCAAAACGGACCAAGTTTTAAAAATAAGAATAACATACAAATAAACCACAAGAAACAGCTTTCTCAGACATTTATTATAAACGACTTATAATACAACAATACAACGTAGAACTTTGCATATGCTAAGTGACTGTAACCAGTGAGTTGTGAATGTCTAGTGAAAAATTAATGGGGAATCCACAGATGTAACGTACTGAAGAATTTCCTGCCACACTAAATATTAAAAATTTCTTCAGTCAATATTAATTATTTTAAAATTATAGACAAACATCAATTCAGAGTAGAGCAAATAATCTTATGACAGTTTGAATTAAGTTCTCAAAGAACGATATTCGTCAGCGCTTGTTTCTTAATCAGTATCGATGTTACGGTACAGCAGAATTGACAGGCACTTGTTTTGGAGTCAGTACTGATACCAGGAGAAAATCCGATGTTAGAATATTCCGTATTTCGCGAATCCGTAATTTGCGAAAAATAGATACCTCTATTGTATTAGAGTATATTGCGATACAAGAGTAGTAAATCCATTATAACCAGGCTTCGGTCCTGGGCACAGAAACGCATGAAGTTCAGAACGCACGGACGATAGTGTTGTGTTGGTCGAGTGGAGTGGGAGATGGAGCGCGCCGTTACTTCGTATCTCAACATGTAAACAGTCCGTTACAGTATGGCACAAAATATATTTCATCCTGTACAGTGCAGTATATACAGTACATTCCTATTTTAGTCAATAAATGTCTACCATTAAAGTATTAACGTGAGTTGTAATCTTCAATCAGGTGTTCCTACGCCGAAGTCTTTTACACGTACCACAGCCAAGCAGCAATACACACAACGGTAATGCACATTACGGACCCAACTGTGCTATCGCAGTCAACTCTCTACACGGGTCATGACGTCATTTATACTCCGTGTACTGTAAACCTCATACTGGTTACTCTGTCCCCTAGGCCGAAGCCTGAATATAACAGAATCGAGGAATTATATTAATGCACTTACTATATGTCTATTGCTTACTATTTTTTTGCTGGATCATAATTTCCTCCACATGCAGGATAAATACAAGAAGCATTTATTGAAAAAGATGCGTTCGTATTCAAGTGCTTTCAAATTGCTGATTTTCTAAATTTATTGGCTCTTGTTGCTACTCTTTTGGTAACTTCAGACAAACAAATGAAAATAAAGAAAAATATTCTAGCTTTTGTGTAAGATAACATTGCATTTCTATAAAATAAATTTTGTATATACTGTAATTTGTATTATAATCAATAAAATTATAGCAATGAATATAAACAATTATTATACGACTGTCCTGGTATTGAGAAGAAAATCATCGAATGTTAATTTTTTTTAAATTGGAATTAAATAAATAGGACTTAGTATTTGACAACAATTTAGATAATTAAGAGTATATCAGTAATTTTCAATTATATAAATGACATTCACCTCAAAATTCCATTCTATATAGAAAAATATTAATGAACGATTTAAAAAATAGCATTCAATGCTTGTGCCCATAATACCCTGAATGACAGTGCCCATATTTCCCTTAGTGTATTATTTCAACCGATGACCTGTCTGTCCAGCGAGTACATACTTCATAATCTCCACCACATGGATTATTGTTCTGTTCAAATCTACCATTCCCGCCTATAAAGTTTTTCAGTACTACTCACACATTTGTGGCAGTCATTCCTTAAGTAAATCATGTAAAAATCAAAAACAGCACTATTATTGCTATGCTCCAAAGCGTACTCACGTTCATAATTGTAGCTGTAGCGTTCACATGTCCAGCAGCGTCAACACCAGGCGTTCTTAACCTGGTGCTCTCTTAATGACATTTGGTGCTCTCGTCATGCGAGTTGAAATGTGCTCGCGAGCATGAATATTTCTGAGATCCTGTTTTCAATTCAAACTTTATTGTAGGTGCCGGAACAAATAGTTCCTATCCATCCATTATAATATGTTAGAGACCTGGTAGGCCTTCTCGTACTTCATGGTGTATATCCCTTTTAAATCCAGTGTCCTATAGGACTTGATCAGAAAAATCAAAATTATTTAAGAGAATAATATGACTGCTCGTGTGGAACTTCAATTGATAGATCTCCAGTCTTCCTTGGCGATGAAATATTTGTTTTAAAAGGAGAAATACGTAGCTTTGTGGAGCAGAAGATACAAAAAGGCTCCAAATACTGCGGACTGTTTCTCTCACATGTCTGCCCATGTTCGTGACAACGTGTCTAAGTGGAAAAACTTTCTCATTTATGAAATACCTCAAGAACAAGGCAAGATCACGAATAACTAATTCATATAGGACTATTTATGTGTAGTTACGTGGGACTTGTCCTTGGATATCATTGAAATTCTGAGTAACATTATAGCACAGTCTAGTATATACAGTCACGAAGCTCAATACGTAGTAAATATGCATCCATAGATAGTTGCTAACCACTAGGATCGCTAATATCGCCTCATTACAGACAATGCGAAATAGTACCGGCACAGTCTTTTGTTCCTAGCAACCTCACAACTCAAGCTTCCTGACTGTATATACTAGACTGTGATTATAGTTCAAAGATATCATTGTCCTGGTGAATGTTTTAAAATATATTTATAGCGTCAATGAAATGTGTTCTATAGTGTCAGCGAAATGTGTTACAGAGTGTCAGTGAAATGTGTGCTAAAGTGTCAGTGAAATGCGTCATAGTGCCACTACAGGGAATGAGATGAGAGTAAAGTGAAAGACTATTGAAAATTATGTAGGACCTATACATAATCATGTAGGTTGTGTTGTAAAATTAGGTGTTTTATTTTATGTTTTATTATTATTGTGTTAAATTGTATTGTGTATTCTTATTGTATTGTGTATAAAATTGTATATGTGTTGTAAATTTTATTATGTATTGTAAATTTTATTGTGTATTGCTTATCATTTTAACTGTGTATTGTTAATATTGTATATACCACTGCCACCGGGTGCTTGCCCACTTGCAGTGTAAATAAATACATACATACATACATTAATTTATTTTATTTATTTATGTACTCCTATAGGCCTATTGAACCTATTCGATTTCATGTTGCTCGCTCATTTAATATTACATGGGGGCGGTGCTCACAATCTTGAAAAGGTTGAGAACCCCTGGTCTACACCATTCACACGATTCATACCTTACCTTAGTTCAGGTTTACAAACATACTATCTGATGCTTCGTAATTCACAATGTATTAAGATAACATTGACATTACCTTAAAAGTGTCCATATTATCCGAGTGCCCATATTTCCCTGATTTACTCTATTTTCTGTAAAACTGAACGCGGCGTTGACAAATTGCTTTACTGTATAAATTTATGTCCTTAAATCCTTGCTTATAGGCTACATACCAGATCCATTTGATAAAAACGCAGTTTAATTTTTGCTAGAATGATACAGACACTTCTTTCTTATTTACTCAAAAGTCCATTACACGAAAATGTGGCTCCCCTAGGGAAGTATTCTCTGGAAAATAGTGAAATCTGACTAGAAGATTGGTCAGAGGTAGAAACCTTGTTCCCTGTGATTGCATGCCGATGCTATCGAGAAATACTATTGGCTATGGGGCTATGATACTCTTGCAAGAGTACTGAGCACAGATGGGGCGGGGGAGCAAATGAGCAGAGATTATAGGGTAGATATCACGTTCTCGCTTGACATGGAAAGCTGAGAATCCTGTGAAACCTAGTGGCCTAGATCATATATACCCCAGATAGATCGGCCTTATAGGCTTTTAAGTTAACAACTTTTGTCAGGTTTACTACGCTGCCATCTAGTTGTTACATAAGGAGTCACGTGACAATTCCATTTGAATTGCATTAGTAACTGTACTGCCATCTCGTGTTCGTTTACGGCGGACGGGTGGCGGTCCTGGCGGTTGTTCTCTTCAAAGTGCAAACGAATTTAACATAGCGATGACCTATTTGTTACATATGTGATCTGGGCTAGTGGTCAGCGAAGATTGCGTCATATAAAATACGGCCTGCAATACACAGGAGGGAGAGGATACTCATGCTGTTTAACATTGAAGAACAAGTGATAACTAAGGGAAGGGAGATCATGCCTTACCCCTCCGCTCTCCTTGTGTTTTAAAGGGATGACTCGCAAATCACGAAATGCCGACCGATGGTGAAACGTGAGTTGGGGCAGGCAAAACAAGCTCCCAATTTTTGTGTTAGCAACGTAGGACTATAGAAAGAGCTCCACTCTACAAACAACATCGGGGATGATGTTACAAACACAAGAGAGTAAATTTACGTCACATGCAAATTGCGGTGCTTGGTAAGTTGCCTGTACAAAACAATATAATTTAACGTTTAAGACGTGTAATAAGGGCACTTGAAGGTGGTTCACATAATCTTTTCCACATGCTTCCGTAACTTTGTAGAAGTGCGTCTAAAACAGGTTTATGCAAACCCTTTTGTTTCTTTTACTAGTTTTCATGGCATAACATGAGTTGACAGAACTTCGCCTTTTGCTTTTCCCTGGATACTTGATAAATAATATATTCAACCCACGTGAGTATCACTACAATCTGGATGATCGATAGCTAAACCGATTAGTGTCAATATGCTTAAGTTTTTCTGCTGCCATAAAGAATAGGCTGACCAGACGTCCCCGATTTTGAGTTGCTGTCTCCTGAGAGCAAATGTCCCCGTTTTTGTCCCCGGAAATTAATTTTGTCCCCAGAAGCTTTGATTTTGTTTCAGTAACATTTTACTGGAACTGCTACGATTCATGCACATTTTTTTAACGGTTCTCAGTATCAGACAGAAGAATCAGCGAGCACAGTATGAGATATTCTGCACTCTTTGAGAAGAACATAGCATCTTTGTCTTTGGTCATCTTAGCATTCGCGTTGCGCTGAAGCGTTAGCACTGCCACAGCGTCCATTTTTAAGTAGTTCAAAAGATGAGGAATTTTATGACAAACCAACAGGTGTAAAATGATATGATGTTTTTCAACGTTTCAAAAAAAAAATCAATTTCCATTTGGAAATCTTCTCAAAATAGTGTTATTAATCATGTGTCTTCCAGGCAGTAATTCATCAGTTGAAACACTTTTCTCTACAATGAACTCAATCTTGACTGATGAAAAATTTCGTAAAATAAAATGTCTTAGTAATCTACTATAATATATAGTCCCGACGCTGTTATTTCCGGCGTGACTCCGCCTCTTTGCTTACGTCTTAGAAAGTGAAGGCTCTATAAAGCCTTCCAGGCAGTATTTCATCAGTTGAAAGACTTTTCTTCACAATGAAATCAATCTGGACTGATGAAAAGTCAAGAATGAAAGTTGAAACAGTTAAAGCTTTATTACAAGTGAATACAAACTTTCATTTCTCAGGTGAAGAACTTAGTGTGAAGCCGTATGGGAATGTACAAATCCTTAAAAAGATACATACTTCAGACAAGTACTTGTAAAATGTGTGTGTTAGAGTTCAGTGTGTACAATATTACGTGAAAGACTTCCATGCATGCGTCAGTACTGAAATTGAATTCTTAGGGTGCTATTCATAGACATTTCGCAGCACGCGCTACGAGCGTACTAAGCTAGCCCCGGCTATCCACTGGTTACTTGTACAGAATTCAAATCATATCCTATCGCTAACACTGGTTTATGAATACGAAAAACGCTGATCATCCACCGGAAACCCGCGCTAAAAATGTCTATGAATACGGCCCTAAGAGGCTATAATTATGTATAAGAGTTACGTGTGTCTATGCATTTAATTTAGAATGTTAAGATACTCTACAAATTTAGTGTGCAAAGTTCTATCATTGTATCTACTGTTAGATGTATTTTCTACAACATTTCAACGGAGAGTGACTAGATTTTTCTTGAAATTGGCCGATGTCCCCTGCTGGATCATAAAAAAATCTGGTCAACCTAATAATGAATGTACACAGAGCTACCTGGTGTGAATCCTGGATGAAAATGGAGATGAAAATGTTAGTGACAAAATTTTATCTTAAGAATTTTTAATTGTACAATTCGGCAACATTGCGTAACCTAAAATGTCTTAGTAATCTACTGTAAAATAATGTTTACTATGTTTATCATTGTAACTAACAACCAATATTGATAACAAATGGATAACCAGACGGTAATATAGGCCTCTTACAAAGCTAAGCATAATGTAACACGGAAATAACTCTTACATTACAAAAATATATTTAAAATAAGAAATTGAATCAGTATTAAAACTGAACTGCACCCGAGCACGAGCTTTTGCTCTTTCAGGTGTATTAATTTTATACGTCATCTCTATAATTAAAAGGAAATAAATTATTATTATTATTATTATTATTATTATTATTATTATTATTATTATTATTATTATTATTATTATTATTATTATTATTATTAGAGAAAATATAAAAAACGAGGGAGGTGGTTGAACCAAAAATATTTAGTTTTAAATAGCTATAGGTGAGATCACAGAACTAATATTTATTTGCAAAATACAGTGTTGCAGTGTTTTTGGATATCTAGTTATATTTTTTAATTGAGCGACTTCTACGTTTTACTTTAAGTATTATTCACATGTTCAGTAAATAGCTACAACACGTGGTATTAAAACACAAGAAAATAACTGCGTATATTTAATTATAGGTAAACCAGTTCTTTCAAACTCAACCTTGTAGCGCCAAGTTTCACAAGTTGCTACCAACGTGGTAAGTTGCCCTCAAACCACAACTTCTCCTTGGAGTCGGGGTGTTCTTCCTAACTATATTCCGATAGGAATTATGGGAGAAAAAAACAGGTAGTGTTGCCAACCAGACAATTTTGAACAACCTATTATCAATAGGTAGGTCTACTTATTTGCAGAATTCGCAGGTTTTATAAAATCGGTATTATTGTTATTATTATTGTTTTTGTCTTTTATTGTTATTGTTGTTTTGCGTTGAAGTATAAATTGTCTTTTGCTATACTTACTTACTGGTTTTTAAGGAACCCGCAGGTTCATTGCCGCCCTCACATAAGCCCGCCATCGGTCCCTATCCTGAGCAAGATTAATCCAGTCTCTAGCATCATATCCTACCTTTGATGTGGTCGTGCCAGAGAATCAGTCCCATTCCGAGGCTTATTGTATGGATTCTAACAAGCTGTTTTTTTACGGTGATGGGTTGTTAGCCCTTCGCCAACCCCCAAGCTGGAGGACCACCCCTTATCGGCTGTCCACGACTGCTTATTCAATATATTCGCAGCTACCCTCCATATCTGGAGGCCGTCTCCTCTATCTGCAACTTAAGGACGCGCCATGCCGTGGTGATAGGGACCCACAATTCATGGATATTTTACTATAGGCCTACTTAATCTAGTTAAAATTTCCAGCATAAAAGCTAACTCAAGTTTAATTTTCATTAAGAACAGTAGCAACATATTTTCTTTGGTAAGACTACAATTAATTATTACGAATGGCAGGTAATATAGATAACAACGCCTAAAATGCAGTTGTCTTTACACCGGCTATTTCAAGCAAATTGTATTTGTGCTCTATAGTTTTGTATCTACAAAATGATTCTTGAGGTTGCACCAGGTCTGCTTCAAAACTGCAGTCACTCTTGTTGCAAGTACAGTTCTTTTATTATACAGTATCTCTGCCTCTGTGCAACGTTACAGCTTGCCGTGAGGGGGAAGAGAGAGAGCAGAAGTTTGAAATGCTTTCTAATACTCTGTCGCCCACGACCAATATAAGCCACTTGAAATTTACCGGTCGCTTATTGGCAGAGATATAATAAAAGAAATGTGTCACACAATACATTCCCATCAGTTATTAACAGGCTTAGGATCCGGGACACTTTAGCAACCAATGTATGCACAACTTGACTACAGAGTTCCTTGAGCATACACACCGGTTGGAAACCACTGGGCTAAGGCATGGGCATTACGACGAAGTGAAAAAAAAACGATTGGAAGCATTTGAAATGTGGATAAGTTATGGAGAAAGAAGAATGAAGCGTGTGTAATGAACAGAAATGATAATGCTGAAACTGATCAAGAAGAGAAAAAGAAATTAGATATGTCACTGAGAAGAAACTACCTACTGAAGGATGCACTGGAAGGAATGGTGAATGGGAGAAGAGTTCGAGGCAGAAGAAGATATCAGATGATAGATGACATAATGATTTATGGATCATATGCTGAGTCTCAGAAGAAGACGGAAAATAGAGAAGACTGGAGAATGCTGGGTTTGCAGTGAAAGACCTGTGCTACAGCAGAAAACTATAAATGAGAGTAGCTCTATATAATGAACATGATACCGTCATTAGGGGTTACTTTGATATTGGGGGCTACTTTGATAACCACTTCGATCGATTACTAAAATCGAATTCGCTCGAAAGATATCAGAATGTGGCCAACTTTTGATCTCGTGTTGGCAGCTCTGTTAAACTAGTTATGAGATAGCGACGGTGCTATATAAATACTACAAGTTGTAGAGGAGAAATTAAATATTTTGTGGTTTACAAAGTGAATGAGGATTTCTGATACCTGCAAAACTTTGAAGCTACACAGGTAAGCATACTTATAAATGAATATTCAATTCTGTCTTCAAATAAAATAGTTCTTTGGCATTTAAAGTGTTGCTTGTCGTTCACTTGAATGTTGCAGTATGCACACCAGTTACGTAGAATAGTCACGGGGTAACTTTGATAGAGAGGATGGGTCTAAATTGATAATCTAGTCAAACATTTAAAATTACATTTATATTGTTTTAGACGTTATCGCTGTCCGTCCAAAGCTACTACTGTGCGAGATTATAAAAAGGAACCAGGTTCTCGCCAGTACAACAATTTTTCAGATTCTTCAAAGGAGCCTGGAGACATATTTTGATGGCGTGGAAAGAGAAAATCCTCGATTTTCAACTGTACCGAAGGCTAATTTTCCAAGCTTGTTGAAGAAAGCATTGATCCACATGGATAAGACAAAGTTACAGACAAATAATAATAAACAATTATTTCCCGGAGATACAGAACAATCTGAAATAAAACACATTTTGATAAAATAGTTCCTTTTCTACGGGCATTTGTCCTTGCAATAAGAAAGAAGTCCTCAAAAAAATTCCGGAGCCTATATAAGTTGTTGAACAACAGGTTGAGAGTTGCCTCATTGCATTTCTTCAAGAACACTGATTTGGGAATTCTAGTACACCTGGCTCTATGATGAGAAAAAAAGAGACGACTCAATGTTGAATCAGGAAAGAGTATAGTTACTGCGTCTACTTCAAACAACAAAGGCAGCAATAATGACGAAAAAACCTCAGGTGATTTGTGTAAATAGGCAGATCAAAGTTTCAGGCCCCAAAATTCCAGAAGATGCTAACATATGAAATAGAATCAGAAAACCCAAAAACAGGAAATTTCATCCTTGCTAAATTTCTTTATAGTAAAGATAAGAAAATCTTCACATATGCCTTTGAAATTGTGGACATGACATCAAATGGGATAGTGATTCATGGTCTCAAAAGAGCTGATGAGAGTGAAACAATATTTAAGCCAATTGACAGGACATTTTTACTATTTCAATGCAACAAATCATCAAGATTTTATCTTCTTCAGTCGCAGAACTAACTGACAATTCCATTATTAATGTCTTCCCTATTGTTCTTGAATTCTAGTTTTGTTTCCATTATTTTTATGAAAAGTTGATTTAGTTTGTAGTCTAGTTTATGAGATTGGTAATGTTTTGATAGAACAAATTTGATTTCAACAATTTATATAATTTTCTATGTCTATTATAATGTACAATGAGTCTTTGTACTTTTCTTGCAAATGAAATACTAATGTGGTATTTGAAATGTCCTTTAAATATAATTTCATTTGCTTAATTTGCCCTGATTTACCTCTATAATAGCAAATCTCACAACTTTAGTTTGACTCTATTATGTCATCTTCGGGTTACTACGGAAATCTGGCTTTAAATAATGGCATATCAAAGTAGCCCCCATCACAGTTTAGCTTTGATAGTATGGTCTTTATTTTTTTTCACGGGTACAAATCAACACATTTATTTTCTTAGAAATAGGATAGCAAGGTAAAGACAATCTGATATCTACATATTTGTTATATGTTAAAATACTAAAAAATTAAACTGTAACCGTAAAAAATGTAAGTTAAATCTATCAAAGTAGCCCCACTTGACGGTACGTTGTCAGAATCGAATGATTTTCGATTTTCCATTATCTCGTCACTCTTGTTTTCTAATTGACTTAATTCTCTCTTTAATCTCAGAAGTTCTGAGCTGCCACGCTAACGATATTTATGTCGTTAAGGTTGCATATCTTCCATTATCTCGTCACTCTATTTTTCTAATTGACTTAATTCTCTCTTTAATCTCAGAAGTTCTGAGCTGCCAAGCTAACGATATTTATGTCGTTAAGGTTGCATATCTTCCATTATCTCGTCACTCTTGTTTTCTAATTGACTAAATTCTCTCTTTAATCTCAGAAGTTCTGAGCTGCCACGCTAACGATATTTATGTCGTTAAGGTTGCATATCTTCCATTGTCTCGTCACTCTTGTTTTCTAATTGACTTAATTCTCTCTTTAATCTCAGAAGTTCTGAGCTGCCACGCTAACGATATTTATGTCGTTAAGGTTGCATATCTTCCATTATCTCGTCACTCTTGTTTTCTAATTGACTAAATTCTCTCTTTAATCTCAGAAGTTCTGAGCTGCCACGCTGACGATATTTATGTCGTTAAGGTTGCATATATTCCATTATCTCATCACTCTTGTTTTCTAATTGACTTAATTCTCTCTTTAATCTCAGAAGTTCTGAGCTGCCACGCTAACGATATTTACGTCGTTAAGGTTGCATATCTTCCATTGTCTCGTTACTCTTGTTTTCTAATTGACTAAATTCTCTCTTTAATCTCGGAAGTTCTGAGCTGCCACGCTAACGATATTTAAGTCGTTAAGGTTGCATATCTTCCATTATCTCGTCACTCTTGTTTTCTAATTGACTAAATTCTCTCTTTAATCTCAGAAGTTCTGAGCTGCCACGCTGACGATATTTATGTCGTTAAGGTTGCATATATTCCATTATCTCATCACTCTTGTTTTCTAATTGACTTAATTCTCTCTTTAATCTCAGAAGTTCTGAGCTGCCACGCTAACGATATTTATGTCGTTAAGGTTGCATATCTTCCATTGTCTCGTTACTCTTGTTTTCTAATTGACTAAATTCTCTCTTTAATCTCGGAAGTTCTGAGCTGCCACGCTAACGATATTTAAGTCGTTAAGGTTGCATATCTTCTATTATCTCGTTACTCTTCTTTTCTAATTGGCCAAATTCTCTTTCTGAGCTGCCACGCTAACGATATTTACGTCGTTAAGGTTGCATATCTTCCATTATCTCGTTACTCTTGTTTTCTAATTGATTAAATTCTATTTTTAATCTCAGGAGTTCTGAGCTGCCACGCTAACGATATTTATGTCGTTACGGTTGCATCTACTTGAGCGTATGGTGAATGGTTACAATATTAATAACACGGTTCCTCGCTATATCAACAGTATGTACACATAACTCGGTTCCTCTGTTTATGTGAACACTATGATCGCATTTGTGAGATTTTCGAATGATGTTTATTATGTAGGACTGTTGAGAATTTTATTACGGTATCATAGACTTTCGTGGAAAGCAAGTAAGGTGAGAAATAGTAACAAAATAAGATGCACTGGAACAATTAAAACATTTTAATTACACGGGCTCCAATTTCTCATACAACTAAAACAATAGCATCACTAACAATTAAAAATTATTTAGAGAAACAACAAAATAAAACAGAAATATTAACAGACGTCACTTGCGCAAGTGCACAAGGACGCACGTGTAATAAAATTGCTGTCCGCAGCAACAACATTACGTCGTCGTTGGTGGTCTAATTGCTTTTCCATTAGAGTCGAGAGTCACAAATTTAGAGCTGACAAATGGATTTTTAAAATTGTTGACATTCCTGGTTTTGGAAGAGGAATGAAAAAGATAATCCTATTACTTAGACGTAGAATATTATACTAAGTAAGCGAATGCTAACCTTTGACTGAGGTTCATACTGAAATATATTATATATCTATTATCAGGCAGTACATCTCATTTGACGATATGTGTCGAAGGAAGAACAGTTAATGGTTAATAGCAAATTGTAGTCCAATGTTTTCTCACAAAATGCTTGTTGAAAATCATTTTCATGACGTTTCGCAATGTTACAACTTCATTTCTAGGTAGTACAAATTTTAACAATTTATATGAAAACTTGACGTGTTGAAAAAAAAATTGGAGATTATTTTCGAATTCAACACGAAAAAATCCGTTAAAAATCGCATATCAAATGCAAAACAACAGAAAAAAAGTTTCAAAATGCAGACCAGAGTAATGAAAGAAGAGAAAATGGGAGAGGATATAATTAAAAGGTTTAGCGATCACGACAAGACAATTTTGGGGTGGAGAGCAAGTATCTACGTGAGCTCCAAGCCTATTGACTACTTATCTCACTCCGATTTTCACACAACCTCGAAAACCAGGGCTCAAATTAATTAGAAAATGGAGCGAGATCGATCACGTGGAAAACTACGAGATATGAAGTTCACTTTACACTTCTGTTTTCATGGTACCAAGAATAACGAAAGAGTATAAAGTTTTTATGTAAAAAGTTACTATTTTTCTCTCTTGTAGTCGACCTGGTTGGCGAGTTGGTATAGCGCTGGCCTTCCATGCCCAAGGTTGCGGATTTGATCCCTGGCCAGGTCGATGGCATTTAAGTGTGCTTAAATGTGTCAGGCTCATGTCAGTAGATTTACTGGCATGTAAAAGAACTCCTGCAGGACAAAATTCCGGCACCTCCGGCGACGCTGATATAACCTCTGCAGTTGCGAGCGTCGTTAAATAAAACATAACATATTATGGATTTATTAATTTGTCCTACAGAATGATCTCTGTAATGTTGACAATTAATATTTGAGGAGAAAAATTCGCTCCGGCGCCGGGGATTGAACCCGGGTCCTTGGTTCTACGTACCAAGCGCTCTGACCACTGAGCTACGCCGAATTCAATCCACAGCAAATATTAATTGTCAACATTACAGAAATCATTCTGTAGGACAAATTAATAAATCCATAATATTCTCATAGCTAGCAGTGCATCATAACTGCGGAATCCCGGCCAAATAAGTCACTCAACTGAGTGCGCTCCTAGTATAATGGCAGTTGATACTAGACATATACGTCAACATATATGCCTAACTTGGAGTCAGGCCACAAAGGGAAACACTGAAGAAGGAAGATTCGATCCGGTGCTGTGGATTGAATTCGGCGTAGCTCAGTGGTCAGAGCGCTTGGTACGTAGAACCAAGGACCCGGGTTCGATCCCCGGCGCCGGAGCGAATTTTTCTCCTCAAATATTAATTGAAAACATAACATTTTTTCTCTCTTGCACCTCGAACAAAGACGTTATATTTCAAAACAAAGTTGTTATAGAAATGCTCCAGACCCGAGCAGATAATTTCTTCCTTTAATAAAAGTGAAATGACATTTAAAATATGAGTGATTACAATGTAACGGGCATATTCAAGTTGCGCAATCTTTACAAATTTCACTCGGAAATTTTTACAAGGACCGCTTTACACTGGAGAGAGAAAGGTCAACATTTAGACTCCAAATGTAAACATGCGTGCAGTTTTCCCCGCGGAATTCACTCAAGGCTACACAGTACATTCTGGAAATGACCACGAACTGACATACAGATACACATGAGCATTCCTGACGACAGACGTGTCCAAGGACATGGTCAGAACCGAATGAAATGCAAATATGTATAAACTACGTCATAGGTTTTGTACCCACATAACGTGAGCTTAGAAGACGGTGTGCTGCTTGTGTCTTCTTACGAGACGACGACAATAATTCTGTTACATAATGTCATTTATACTAATACAATTAAAGTAGGTGCACGAGACTAGCATTAACTTCTGCTAATTTTAATAAATATTGCTTCCTACTGTAATTTTATTACAAAACAGGAAATAGGTCTATACTAATTCTTCTTATGCAATAAATAATGTTGTTATAATTGTTAGTGTTCCCATGTCTTTGTTTAAAAAATAAATGAAAAGATGAACTAGTATTAAAAGTAGTGTTAATTTGGTGAATAATGCACTCTGTCACTTGGTTGAAGTGAAGAATTCCCTTCTCCAGCTGCCATTGGTGCATATCGAGGGAGACTTTCCTTTTCCTGTTTCGATAACCAGTTAGTAGTGGCAAAAGATTAGCTCCTCAGCTGCCATGACGTGTGGTAGCAGTGAAGTTCTCGGTATGTGTGAAGGATTTTGCCCTCCAGCTGTCGTCTTGAATTGGTGGTGGTATAGGATTCGGTTCTCCAGCTGTCATCGCCAATAATTGGTCTAAATACGTAATTTCGTAATCAAGCTGTGTTCTACAATAAATGGTGGTAAAGGATACGGTCATCGTCAATTGATGTACGTGATTTCGTCCTCCAGCTGTCTTCTTCATTTAGTGATGGTGAAGGATTCGGTCCTCCAGCTGTCAGCGCCAATTGGTCTAAGTACGTAATTTCGTAATCAAGCTATGTTCTGCAATAAATGGTGGTGAAGGATACGGTCATCGTCAACTGATGTACATGATTTCGTCCTCCAGCTCTCTTCTTCATTTAGTGGTGGTGAAGGATTCGGTCCTCCAGCTGTCAGCGCCAATTGGTCTAAGTACGTAATTTCGTAATCAAGCTGTGTTCTGCAATAAATGGCGGTGAAGGATACAATCATCATCAATTGATGTATGTGACTTCGTCCTCCAGCTCTCTTCTTCATTTAGTGTTGGTGAAGGATTCGGTTCTCCAGCTGCCATCGTCAATTGGTAGGGTAAAGGTTGGTAATATCGCGATATGAGTAATATTGTAATAGTTATTTTTAAGAATTTATTACAATTTTACTGAGCGAGAGGAAGATCGGTTTTTTGCGTCAACGTGTTACGCGAATATTCATGGACGAGTTGCTACACGAAACCGGTCCTTCTCTCGCTCAGTAAAATTGTAATGAATTCTCAGAAATAACTATCACAATATTACTCGTATCACAGTATTACCAACCTTTACCCTATACGTGATTTCATTCCCCAGTTGTCTTCTTCAATTGCTGGTAGCGTAGGATTCTGTCGTCCAGCTGTCAGTTGGTATTATACAGAGTGATTTCGTCCTCAAACTGTCTTCTTCAATTGGTGGTGGTGAAGGAGTCGGTTTTCCAGCTGCCATCGTCAATTGGTAAACGTGATTTCATTTTCCAATTGTCTTCTTCAGTTGGTGGTAGTGACAGATTCAGTCCTCCAGCTGTCAGTTTGGTATTATACACGTGATTTCGTCCTCCAACTGTCTTCTTCAATATTGCTGGTGGTGAAGGAATCTGTTCTCCAGCTACCATTGGCAATTGGTATACATGATTTCATTTTCCAATTGTCTTCTTCAGTTGGTGGTAGTGACAGATTCAGTCCTCCAGCTGTCAGTTTGGTATTATACACGAGTGATTTCGTCCTCCAGCTGTCTTCTTCAATATTGCGGGTGGTGAAGGATTCGCTTTTCCAGTTGCCATCGTCAATTGGTATATATGATTTCATTTTCCAATTGTCTTCTTCAGTTGGTGGTAGTGACAGATTCAGTTCTCCAGCTGTCATTTCGTTTTATACACGTGATTTCGTCCTCCAGCTGTCTTCTTCAATATTGCGGGTGGTGAAGGAATCTATTCTCCAGCTACCATCGTCAATTGGTATGTGGGATTTCATTCTACAGTTTTCTTCAATTGGTGGTAGTGAAGAATTCTGTCCTCAGCTGTCAGTTGGTATTATACACGAATGATTTCGTCCTTCAACTGTCCTCTTCAATTGGTCATGGTGAAGGATTAGGTCCTCTATCTGTGATCATCAATTGGTAGGTGTATGATTTTTTTGGTATCAACGATATACGCGAAATGTGTTAAAACTTAATTATATGAATTATATGCATGGAAGACCAAAATTAAGTGAAATATATCCGTGAATTTTCGCGAAATTGATATAATTTCACGAAATTACTTCATCATCCCGATGTTTTAAACAAAAAAGAATGCATTTTTCATGGAGAATTCGCACGAAATATTACTCTTTCTTCAAAATAAGAAGTGAAATTTATTTTTGTTATAAAATATAGATGTACATTTCTACATATTAGATCGTTCATGTATATCTTATAACGAAGGAAATTTTCACTTTCTATTTATTTGAAAGAAAAAGTAATTTTTCAGGGACTACTTTCAGGGAACAACGCAAGCAAACAACGGTCATTTCTTTTTCTCGCAGCAACTGCCTTGGTGTGTTCATGAAGATAGTGCTGTCACACCCTCACAGGCGAATGAAATTGAATTATGAATTTAATTGATGATGCAAACAATTTTCTATAAGTTTCAAATGAATTTTTCAATGTCCATTTAAAAAAAAATGTTGTTTTATTATTTTTAAAATTCCTTTAGGGTTAGAAATATGCACGAAATTGCTTGTGTGTGTTTTTTTTTACGAAACATTGACCGAAATCAAACCATTTTAATTACAGAAATCAGGATGAAATAATCACCATAAAATCACACCCTTATCAGTTGGTATTAGACCTATACATGAATGATTTTGTCCTCGAACTGTCTTCTTCAGTTGGTGGTTTTGATGGAGGATTTGGTCCTCCGACTGTTATTGTCAATTGGTATACGTGATTTAATCATCCATTTTTTCTTCAATTGGTGGTGGTGAAAGATTCGGTCCTCTACCTGTCATCGTCAATTGGTATACGTAAATGATTTTGTCCTCCAACTGTTTTCTTCAATAGGTGGTAGTGATGGATTCAGTCCTCCAGCTGTCATCAATTGAAGGGTTCAGAGGCATAGTGGGCCAAGCGCCATTTATTAAAACGGAGAAAGTAAGGGTTAAAGTTAAGTGAATACCATAGTTTAATGAAGATTGATATATCATTTTGTTTTAATGTGTATAGCCTACTTCATATTACTTACTATATAATATATGGAAATTGAATTATGGTAATAATTTCATTTTAACCCTTGTTTTCTACGGTTTTAGTAAATGGCGCTTGGCCCACTATGGGTCTGAACCCTTCAATTGGTATACATGAGCGATTTCATCCTTCAACAATGAGCTTCAGTTGGTGGTGGTGAAGATTGTAGTCCCCTGTCATTGTCAATATTATTAATATGAAGTAGGTACATAAATAATTTAAATATTAATTAAAATAATTAAGTAATTAATTTATTTTCTGCTAAAATATATCAATTAGTAACAGAATAGGACTAATTTATATCCAAATAGACTACTTCTATCCTTTAACATCTTGAAGGTAGAAATTGGTATTTGTCAAAAGAGAGAACAATATGTTAGGTATTTCTGTAGTCATTCATACATATATTTTATCTCAAATGCATGAATAATTATGAAATAAATAATCCATGTTCAGGGTTAACATTTATAACGTAATATTGATTAAATAACAGCTACAATAAAAATTTCTCGGGAACTTACAGTTTACAAATTCGCCTTTGTATGTTCCCATGCCCTTGTATCCGGAAATAAGAAGCATAATTCTGCCTTCCCAAGCTACTCTGAAGGCAAAGATAACAACCATGAATTACGACTGCTCATTCACGAAAGTTCAAGGAAAGGCCTTGTTATTCATTCATGGTTCGCGAATTTGTTATGTGTTTGTGTGTTATCTGAATTCATTTCGATAATTTTATTTACAACTGTAAGTCTTGTATTCTAAGCCCTTAGTAAGTTGAATTTTAGTCCTCTTTTGTTAATTTCGAAATCACAAGCTAATTTTACGTCTCATGTTCTGGTGAATAATTTATGAGAATTTTGCTAGATTCAGAATGATTTAATTTTGATGTTATGGACTAAAAATCATGATTGGAGTTTTCACTTATTCATTCATAGTGTTCTACCCAAGAGCAGGTCTTCCACTGCAATCTAAGCATTGTCCAGTCTTTTCTTTTTCCCGCTTTCCCCTTAGTCTCCGCATATGATCCATGTATCTTAATGTTGTCTTTCATCTGCTATATTTTTCTGCCCCGAATTCTTCTCCCGTTCACCATTCTTTCCACTGCATCCTTCAGTAGGCAGTTTCTTCTTAGCCAGTGACCCAGCATTTTTTTTCTCTTCCTGATCAGTTTTAGCACTATCTTTCTTCACCCACGCCTTCTAGCACAAATTCATTTCTTATTCTTTTACATATTCATTTACAAATCGTTTCTCTTCACTTCCTCATAATGTCCATGTTTCCACACTACATGCCACGCTCCACACAAAGCACTTCACTAGTCTCTTTCTTAGTTCCTTTTCCAGAGGTCCGCAGAAGATACTCCTTCCTTTATTAAATCATTTATTTGCCGTTGCTAACCTTCTTTTGACTTCCTGACAGCAATTCATGTTACTACGTACAGTACACCCCAAGTATTTGAAGCTGTCCACTTGCTCTACTGCCTTATTTAGTATTCGCAAGTGCATCTTCTGTATTTTTCTTTCTATGACTATGCTCTTCGTCTTATTTACATTTACCTTCATCCCATACTGTTCACAGCTGTCATTTAGCTCCAGCAGCATATCCTTTAGTATTATTTCCTCTTCTGCTAACAACGCCATATCATGAGCAAATCTTATGCACTTCATTCTTCTTCCTCCTACAATCACTCTCTAATTGTATCATTTAACTATTTATTTCTCTGTTAAAATATGAGATGTGAAAATTAATTTGAATTTTGTTCTGAATTCATAGCGAAGAATTCCAGAAGTATTAATTGGCGAAAAAGGCATAATACTGTTCTGACATCATCTATCTTGCTGAGGTTAACAAAGCGTGGAATCAGTCTGTCTGTCTATCTGTCTGTCTGTCCTTATCTCTCTTCCTCCTACTGCATAGTGTTTTCTGTATCACCTCTATCAGAATAGGAAGGAAGTTATGACCAGCTTCCCTCCCGCAGAAACTGAATAAAAATTGACTTGTCCACGTACACACCATGGAAGCCCGTAAGTGAGAAGGAGATGAAGATCACATGCTTTGACTTCGACACTACAGAAACATCATAGTGAAGAACCAAGGCATTGATCTTTTCTTCTTCCATTTACTTCTGATCATCTCTTTATGTTTTGTCTTCTTTTTCTTCCTAATCTTATTTATTTACTTTTCCAATTTCGAATTTTCTCTTCCTCTTCCTCATCCTCATCCTAATCCCATCATTCTTCTTTTTTATTTCTTACCTTCCTCACTCCCAGTTCACACTTTCTTCTTCATTTTCTTCTCTTCCTTTTTCCCCCTTTCCTCCTCCCCTTATCTTTATATCCAGACTTTATGGAGTAATAAGGTTTGGTCAGTACCCCAGGGATAGAACCAGTGCTCAATTTTAGGCTGCGGTCACATTGGAGGCACGCTTGGGCAAGTAAAATGGAAGCGCCTGCGTGCCCTAGCGTGCCTGAAGAAACAAAATTAGTGAATGTCTGTTTTAAACTATTGGTGGCGTGATTAAGGT
Source organism: Periplaneta americana (assembly GCF_040183065.1). Classification (NCBI taxonomy): domain Eukaryota; kingdom Metazoa; phylum Arthropoda; class Insecta; order Blattodea; family Blattidae; genus Periplaneta; species Periplaneta americana. The sequence goes on along the minus strand of NC_091123.1, from coordinate 69,304,839 downwards.
GCTCACACTGGAAGCAAGTTGCAATCGCACGCTTGTGCACGCTTGTTCACTCGTCTCCGCCGATCAAATCAATTTGTTTTTTTTTTCTAGCACACTTACTTGTGTGACGTGATATTTGTAGCTGTTTTTGTGAGTGATTTACTTTTTGAAGTATGTACGAGTAATAAAATGCTTCTGATATCATTCTAAAATAATTAAAGAAAACTCTGGCTGTTTAAGAAGATCGGGAAAAATTCGTTTATATTCTCCATCTTCCTCCCTGTCCTTAAAATATTCGTTCACCCATTCATCCCTTAATGCATCCTCACCCATCATTAAAAACTTCAACGCTCCATTTTCTAATACTAAATGCTCTTCATCCCAGGAATCTATTTCGACATTTAGACTGGAAGTGGAAGCGGTTGCTTGCATCCAATGTGACCACACTTCCAGAGCAAGCTTCTAGGGAGGCTGACTAGACGTCCCCAATTTCCGGGGACAGTCCTCGGTTTTGAGTTGCTGTTCCCGGGGGGGAAATGTCCCGTTTTTGTCCCCGGAAATTATTTTTTTCCCCAGAAGCTTTGATTTGTTTCAATAACATTTTACTGGAACTGCTGCGATTCATGCAAATTTTTGAACGGTTCTCAGTATCAGACGGAAGAACCAGCGAGCTCAGTATGAGATATTCTGCACTCTTTGAGAAGAACCTAGCATCTTTGTCTGTTTTCAAGATTTCAAAAGAAAATCCATTTCATTTCAAAATTTTTTCAAAATAGTGTCATTAATCATGTGTCTTCCAGTCAGTAACTCACCAATTGAAAGAAATTTCTCTACAATGAACTCAATCTTGACTGATCTAAAGTCAAGAATGAAAACTGAAACAGTTAAAGCTTTGTTACAAGTGAAAACAAACTTTCATTTCTCATGTGAAGAACTTAGTGTGAAGGTGTATGGGAATGAACAGATCCTTAAAATGTACATTCTTCAGACAAGTACTTGTAAAATGTGTTAGAGTTCAGTGTGTACAATATTATGTGAAAGACTGTCATGCATGCGTCAGTACTAAAATTGAATTCTTAGTGGCTATGATTATGTATAGGAGTTACGTGTGTTTATGCATTTAATTTAAAAAAGTTAAGATATTCTACAAATTTAGTGTGCGGAGTTCTATCATTGCAGGCTATTTACTCGTATTATTTATGTGTATTTTCTGTAACATTTCAACGGAGAGTGACTAGGTAAGCGTTTGTGGTTTTTCTTGAAATTGCCGGTGTCCCCTGCTGAACCATAAAAAAATATGGTCAACCGCAGCCTTATACGTAAGGGGCTTGAGCGAATCTCGGAACTGTACTGGAAGTATGACGTAATCTTCCAGCATGTACTGTAGTATACGTCGCTCTGCTGACAGAAATAACTCGGCTTTGCACTTCACATTATGTACTTTTTCAGTTACCTTAAGTTATGTCCTTGTTCCTGTTGACCAGATGACCAAGGCGCCACAGTAATAGGTCTTATGTTGGTTCATAATTCTCACAAAGTAGAGGATAGAACAGACTAATTAGGTCCTATCGCGGAAGCAGACTTTAGGTTTCATATCCACGGTAGTAGGCCTATTTTCGTGGATAGGGCTTCAGTGAACATTCATGACTAGTGATGAGAGCAATTGTATGCAAATGCATATTTGTACTGAAGTATCATACCACATAAAACCTCGTAATTATGCATGTTATATGTTTAATTGAGACTATTGACGCATTGTTTTAAGTGCAAATATTAATATGTGCATATTTTGTACGTTTAGCATATTTCGAGTTTAAGAGTATATTCCTATACTAATGTCGATTCTTACGTTTTCTTGACTGTTCAAAATATTTTGCAATCAGAGTGGATGTCAGAAAGTGTTACTTGTGATAACGAGTGACGCAGTCCCTTGTATGGTATAGCTCGCGCAAGGAACGATTACCGAAAAGCAATGGTGGCGTTACTGTCTGTTTTGATGTGTGTATGTAGACACGCCGAGGGGGCGAGAAGTGCCGGCCGATGGAAGTACTGTCTCCTCCAAGAAGGTGAACAGATGAGGATATCGTTATGGAAATAAAGAACGTAGCAAGAGAAAAATTCGAAGCTAATTAAACGCGCAACATATGTTTACGAATGAAATAATAATACCGTGCGATACAAGACACGTATTCACATGCAATGGAACAAACTAAAGTCGTAATGTAACTATCACAACGCAAGACTGATTCTATCATGTCATTTCTGTTCAGACTGTACTTTTGAATATAATTCAAGCTATCTCGTGACCTTTCCTGTCGCCCTCTCTTCCTTATCGCATTGTTTGATTCGCATTCCTTCCGTCGGTATTCCCTGCTTGCGAGACCTATAAAGCTGCTGGAATCCTCAAAGGTCTGTATCTGGATATGTTGCAACTTGTAAAAGCAACTCCCAGGGTAAACAACTACCGGGAAAACTGCCAAATATTTGATAAGCCTTTGATGATAAACTGGGGGACATGACTTGACGATTCTGTATTTCACAGCTACCATTTCTCTGAAATAAAAATGATAGGCCTATATCAGTTTCATATTTAAGTACATACTCATTTATTAATTGCTTTTATGTTAACTTAAAAAATTAATTCTTACAGCTGCGCTGAACTATATATAGGTTGAACTGTAAGTAATATCATTAATTTCAGGGGGTTAATCTATGAGATATTCAAACAAAAAAGTTCCGTACAATTTTGCTCGTTTTTTGTTTCCTTTTCGAGAAAAAAAAATGTTTTATATGAAACATTTCATTGCGTGTTTTGGGAAAGCCATTGACTAAATTCCCAATATGCTCGGTGAATTTAAGGGAGTAGTGCATTATGATAATAAATTATTGAGAGAATTTTAGTTTCGCCTTTAAATGTGCAGAAATTTGATCCGAACAAATGTCACTTTTCATTCTGCAAAGGGATTTTAAAATGTTACATTTGTTCAGATCAGATCTACACATTTAAAGGCCAAAACTAAAATTCTTTCAATCATTTGTTATTATAATACACTGCTCTCTTAAATCAACTGAGCATGTTGGTAATTAAATCAATGGCCTTCCCAAAATACGCTATGAAATGTTTTACATAAAATAATTTTTATCTCGAAAAGGAAGCAAACATGAGCAAAATTGAATTAAACTTTTTGTTTGAAATACCTCAAAGAATAACCCCTTGAAATTAATTAATGACATTACTTACGGTACATATTGTGTGTGTCTATATATATATATATATATATATATATATATATATATATATATATATATATATACATTTATGTTGAAGACAACAGGAAGGTGATGACAGCAATGAAAACTGTAATTCAAAATATCGAATGGTTCTCAATATACGAGCGAATGAATTTTGTGCACCATTGCTGCTGACGCCACACTGCCGCAACCATGGCTTGCGTTGCATAAGCACAATCTCGTATATACAGTCACGAAGCTCAATACGTAGTAAATATGCATCCATAGATAGTTGCTAACCACTAGGATCGCTAATATCGCCTCATTACAGATAATGCGAAATAGTACCGGCACAGTCAATTGTTCCTAGCACCCTCAAAACTCAAGCTTAGTGACTGTATATAATAGATTGTGGTATAAGCTTGCAGCTGTTTAATGCTTTGTTACGAAAAGAAGAACAGAATTGTTCGCTATTTGGACATAAATTATAGTAAATGTAACGTGTTTAACTAAAGCAAGAATGGACTCGCTACGGTGCGGAGCGACAGTAGCACGTCACACGCATAGCCAGTGTCCATGTTTAGAAATATTGTATATTACTTGGAAACCATTAGTTGTAGGAAGGTAATTTGCGCCTGTGTGTGCATAATTAAATGCAAGTTCTTTAGAATCTCAGAATATGATTTTTAGTTCAGTAACCCTTTAAATTACATGTCGTGTTTCCCTGCATTAACATACATACATGTACACAAGTACGAAGTTATTTCACAATTAGTCGACCTGGGTGGCGCAGCCGGTATAGTGCTGGCTTTCTGTGCCCGAGGTTGCGGGTTCGATTGCCGGCCCAGGTTGATGGCATTTAAGCGTGCTTAAATGTGACAGACTCATGTCAGTAGATTGACTGGCATGTAAAAGTATTTCTGTGGAACAAAATTCCGGCACTTCGCCGACGCTGATACAACCTCGGCAGTTGCAAGCGTCGTTAAATAAAACATAATTTAATTTAAACTTATTTCACAATTGACGATTGTCGATTTCACTCTCTCAGCCTACTACTCAAATATAAATTTAAAAACGATTTATGATGTGGTGAGGATATTGAAATTGATATACTGTGCAATGAAATGCGGAACGTTCGTGTAGAGATATAGTAATAACATCGGACCATATTTTATCGTTGATACCAGAGAAAATTAACTTAATGGCCGACATTTATGTGAAATTCAGATACAGTATTATTACTGTACGATTACACACGCCCCACTAGGCCATTACATGAACATGCATAATTACGTAAAAGATTTATTTCAGTTTGATCCAGAAATTTCTTTTGCTCTTCTTATCGTGTTAGAACGCAGTAGTCTGAAATACTACTGAAATACCAATAGTTTTAAACCACCTCTTCCATCAACTGAATGACTAAAAGACAAGTTGTAATTCCTTGAAATTACGTCAGACCACAAATTTATAGTTTGTATGTGTCAGATTTTACAGATTCTAGAAGCAGAGTGTATGTTCAATATGGCATAAGTCTCATTAGTACATTAGTGTCAAAGATGATTCCTTAAAACTATTACGGTTGAATTTTCAACATCAATTTTCTCAAAACTTCCTTCTTCCACCTGGCTCCTCAATATTGCTAAGTTATATATAGAATGGTCGTATTTATGTATGTAGTTTTTTTAGTTGATTATTTAACGACGCTGTATCAACTACGAGGTTATTTAGCGTCGATGAGATTGGTGATAGCGAGATGGTATTTGGCGAGATGAGGCCGAGGATTCGCCATAGATTACCTGGCATTCACCTTAAGGTTGGGGAAACCTCGGAAAAAGCCCAACCCGCGCCCGAGCGCAACTTTAGACCGGCAGGCAAGCGCCTTAAGGGGGCTCATACAGTAGCGGTGCTGCAGACTGTAAAACTTCCACAAAATTTTAAATATCTCAGAGATAATTCAGTGGATTTTTTTCATTTTGTACACAAGTGATTTGTATTTGGGCCTCTCATTTGGCATCAATAAATTTATAATTATCATAATAGGCCTAGTGTATTATTTTATTTTCAAAATTTAAAGGAAATAATTTGTTGCAGTTTTTCAAACTAAAAACAGATATCTCTTGAACTATTTGTCCAAATTGTTTCAAATTTTCAGGATATCTGCAGCCATTCAAACTGTAGAGGATGAAGCACTTTCGTAGGGATATAAGCATAATTTCATAAATTTTAAGTAAATAATGTATAATAAAAACGACTTTTTTCCTTATGATAAAATAAAAAAAAAATTAGTTCAAAGATTTTTTAGCGTAGGAAGTTCACTGTGGTCCACCCTCTAACACTGTATTTCTGGAGTCAGAAATAAAAGAGAAACTTAGAATCTGACAGGTGGTTGATAAGATACTATGTTTGTCCTCATATGTAGCAGCAAATTACTTCCTTTAAATTGTGTAAATAAAAATAATAAAATTAATTTTATAATTATAAATTTCTTGATGCCAAACGAGAGGCCCAAATATCACTTATTTGTGTACGAGAAATGAGAAATATACACGGAATTATCTCTGAGATATTTAAAAATTTGTGAAAGGTTTACAATCTGCAGCACCGCTACTGTATGAGACCCCTTAACCGACTGAGCCACGCCGGTGGCATGTATGTATGTATGTAAAAATATTATGTTTTATTTAACGACGCTCGCAACTGCAGAGTTTACATCAGCGTCGCGGGATGTGCCGGAATTTTATCCCGCAGGAGTTCTTTTACATGCCAGTAAATCTACTGACATGAGCTGTCGCATTTAAGCACACTTAAATGCCATCGACCTGGCCCGGGATCGAACCCACAACCTTGGGCATAGAAGGCCAGCGCTATACCAACTCGCCAACCAGGTCGACTGTATGTATGTATGTATGTATGTATGTATGTATGTATGTATGTATGTATGTATGTATAGTACGTCCGCTCAAATGAGAGCTACTTGCACCTACCTTGAGCGGGAGGCGTCAGGTGTTTCAGTCTGGAAGCACGCGGCTTGTTGTTGGTACGCCAGCGCTGTTGACAGATCTAAACCAGTCCTCCGAGAACAAGTTCACATAGTATTCGGTTTCAGACGAGCCCGCAAATATAATACAGCTAGCTCAGAACGAGGCAGAAGACAGTAAATGTATATTGTGGCTTTTGTGTTCCATATAATATAAATCAAAAATAAAATAGCTTCAACGTCAAATAAACTTCTCAATGCAATGCGTAATAAAACACAAGCTACCCAATATGAGTTTCCGTACCAAAGAAACACTTTAATGGAACTCTTACATTCAATGGGGTTTAAATATAAAATTCATGAATCTCAACCAGCAGCAATGGAATCATTACGAATACGGATGTGGCGTACCTCATATTTACGGAATATAGAGTATTATCGACAACTGGGTTATGAAGAAGTATACTTAGTCGAAACATGGTATGATACCCATGACGGAGTGATGTGTCGTTGGACAGATGGGTCAAGTTATTGTGATGACAATTTTTCTTCAGGTAAAGGACAACGAATGGCAATTTTACATGCGAGGGGAAGAAATGGTTTCATTCCAAAGACATTATTCGTTACTCACCAAAGTATGTGTGATGATTATCACTGATTATCATAGGACTATAAATTCTAAAATCTTTGAGGTATGGTTTAAGAAATGTTTGCTAAAACGACTGGAAGAACCGTCTGTCATCATTATGGATAAACCCCCATACCATTCTCGTATTGTGAATCCTGTACCTACCACTAGATCAACAATAGATGTTATTAAAACGTGAAAATAACATCCCCTTACCCACTCCAGTCCCAACAACAAAGTTACATCTGCTACAAGAGATAAAACGTAGCCATTACAGAAAAAAGATCTATGTAATTGACGAACTATCATCAAAATATGGCCATGTTGTACTACGACTGACCCCCCTCCCCCTACCATTGCCATAGAATTCGTTTGCTCGGAACTGAAGAGAAATGTCTGGTCAGAAAATGGATTGGGAAACAAATCTATTCAAGAAGTACGTGATTTGATAGTAAATGTGATGGATGACATTAATAATAAATAGCAATGGGTAAAGTACGTATATCGAACATGTAAAGACAAAAGAAAGTGATTATCGCTCCTTAGAAGATAGCTTGGAACAAGTGTAATTGACTCAACGGACTCTGAATAGGAGATGTTCGTGTTTTATTTCTGTATTTACAAGACGCACAGAAGGGAGGATGACAACGCAGCGTTGTTTACATGGAACCTGTTCGGAGTCGCGTGCCTACTTGCTCCCTGCGGTAAGTGTGTCCAATCGCACGTTCCAAGTGGCTCTCATTTGAGCGGACGTACTATATGTATGTATGTATGTATGTATGTATGTATGTATGTATGTATGTATGTATGTATGTATGTATGTATGTATGTATGTATATATGTATGTACTGGCTTCTTTATGGATTTGTGTGCTGAACCGAAAACAAAATAACAATGACAACATACAGGAATGATTGAAATAATAAAATTGTTTTAGGCTACTTGAAATTATCGGATAATACTGATCGTGCCAGAACAACAGGAATTTTTTTAACACATTACACAAAGACCATGTTTACGTATCACCATAAGAAGGACATAACCTAATAGTACCCAAGAAGTTTTAGCGACAAAGGCACAAAATATTAAGTACATTTCAAGAAGAAGACGAAACTACGTAGATCAGTTCATAAATATCCTTGAAGATGATACGGTCCAGTAACAAATATTGTTACAGTACGATTATTTAGTCCTGACAGTCGCCGGCAATGTGCACCTGGGTCAGGCGAGTTCATTTAGTTACGCCAAGGGATGTTTGGGTTAGTCAATCGCTTGCATTCAGAGCGATCGGATGTCATGCGTGCGGTAGAGTGGTATGTTTATAGTACAGTTAAGCTCTACTGCATTTCCTTACTGACGGCTCGCTCCTATCTCTACTCCGGAACTCTCCCCACTACTCCTATTATTTCCCCTCTTTCGCGTCGCCGAGCTGCCAGGACAAAATATTCGGTCTGTACATATGATGGTAATCATGGCGATGTTGATGTGGAAGGCGACAGTCCACAAAATATCTAATTATAAATGTTTAATGGAATTTCCCTAATGAAATTGTTAATGAACGTATAGTTGACTTGGGAATTAAGGTAAACACCTTCGTGATATATTTTATCTCGTGATAAATACCTATTATAATTTAATGTTGTGGTATACTGTCTGGAGATAACTCAGGTGTGTGTTTTATCTCTGTGGTTTTTGTATTGAAGTGGAACAGTCATTCCCTTTGTGTAAGTTCCGCTTTAACTGCTTAATAAGAAATTCTACATGTGTGACTTCAGTGTCTGTCTGTTCTTATAGAGCCGTATATTGATTTCATTTTCAATTAAAAAGGAGAAAGGAGGTCAGTGACTGACCTAGTTATTAATGACGTTGAAGATCCATACTTTACTCTATGAATAACCCATTATCTTCAGGAAATGTAATTTTGCTATTAAATTGACATTGATGGTCACGTGTATCAACGTCGGTTATTGTAAACACCAGTTAAAATTGTACCTAACATCTAGGCCCTAGTTAAGCATTTTTAGGGTGCAGCGACCTCGGTTAGGACTTAAACAGGAGGTTAACCATGGTAATCTGTAATCGACCATATTCAAGCGGTTGGAGGAGACAGCCAGTGATTGGTAGACCTAGTAAAACAAAATGGTGGCCAAATGTTTCACGAAGCTTGTGAAAAAAGACAAAGAAAATAAATAAAAATAACACAAGCCTATTAACATTAACCACGGTGTTCAACATTGCTTTTCTAAGTTTACAGTCCGGCACTGCACATTACAATATTATTGTAAGGAGAAGAGTACCAAATCTCTTTCACTCCTTTCATTTGTGTGATATGCTTGTTGCATTCAGTTTGCTCTATTCGGAATGTAAGTTTTGCCGATGTATGTTACACTATCCTATTGTTTCACAACCTTTTCATACTCACGGTACACCCTAGATGGGCCTAGACTCAACACGGCACACAAAAATATTAATCCCCTCGAAAATATATAATGTGACTCTCTTAATATACAGTAATTACGTAATATAATTAAATGTATTATTATTATTATTATTATTATTATTATTATTATTATTATTATTATTGTTATTCTTATTATAAAACAGAAATCGACTATTGCATTTATTAACAATTTAAGAACTTTAATTCACTGTAGAAAATACGCATTTTTATTACTAATATTAAAGTAAATAACTTCACTCACACCTTCAATGTAATACCTGGGCCTGCTTAGCTGCACAGAGGTGGCTGATCTGTGGTGGAATCGTTGAGAGTCCAAGCCTAATTTCTTCATCGATGGATCTGAGTCTCTCCCTCTTTGATGTTTTAATTTTCAGTTAACGTCGAGAAGCCCAGTTCACACACATATACGGTTGAAAATGGCAATAACATAAACTTCCATCTTGTAGGTAGCTGGGTATTGACAACCAAAATGTTTCCAAAGACACTTCGAGAAGTTTTAATTTCAATATTCTCTCTGCTTTTAAGTCTGCTAGTTTCTCTTGTATGAGTATATTATTCGGAAGATGTTTTCAATACACAATGAATGGATCACGAACACAGTCAAAATCTTGAACACTCTCTCCGAAATAATTCTTGAACTTCTGCTGCAAGATTACTAAATGTTCTTTAATTAAGTCCATCAACACTTTATTACCATCAGCAAAGGATAATACAGTTGGAAACATCGCAAACGACCCATTTTCAGGCATTAACAACGTTTCAGCTATTATGTGTGTGTGTGTGTGTTTTTTTTTTTTTTGCGATAAGTTCGGCTACCTTATAGCTAACTTCCTGTAGTGAAACCTATACCAACATCGTCATGAGCGTCTTTGTTTGACAGAAAGGAATATTTTGTTAACAAATGTCGCTTCAATTTACTGAGAACCGTAGCATTACTGAGATTTTCACCACGCAACACATTGGGGGAATGGGCATGTTTCGTCAACACATCATTTTAATTTCATTTAATTTTCGCGTCACATCCTTCATCTTGTGAAGGCACACCGGTTGCGGAACACTGCACTATCCGACCGAGTGGTTATGTCGCAGGGTCGGCGAAACGGGTAGGTCACGTGACAGTTACTGTACTCTTTAAATTATTTTAAACAGTTGTATAATATTACGTAGCCTTCCAATTCCGAATAGCAAATATTTTCAGGAAAGAGTCTAACACCCCAGTCACTAGCTTTGACAGAGAGACAAGCTGAAACGGGAGAGAGGGATCGAAATGCGACATTACCACTCGGTCGGACAATAGATAGATTTCATGCGTTATTTCGTGACAACGAAAGAGTCTATCAGTGGAATGAGAAGGTGCATTAAATGTTTAAATGTAGGCCTATAGCTAAAGGTGAAACATGTATATACAAAATAATAAAATATGGAGTTAGAACCCCGGCGGGTCTAAGTGGAGTTTGTGGGGAATAAAAGACGATGTTTGCTGGTAAGATTTCGTGGGATAAGCCTATTCCCGTCATCGGAATCTACTGTTTCTCCATTCATCACCATCATCATCATGTGCTAGACTACGTATTTTTTCAGGTTTTGTACGCAGTTGAGTTGAGTGTGGAGCTAGTTTGGCACGTTATTTGTCTGTGCGTGATTCAATTTGTAGTATAGTGTGATATAGTGAGAATTCGATATAATTCCGAACAAGAATATTCATTTACGATATTTATGTAAAAAAAAAAATCTTACAGATTTTGCAAGATGAAATTGTGTTGTAATTACCCTTGGTTACACGTTCACAAACATTTCTTCAATTAGTGAAAAAATTGCGAACGTATAGTATTCTTATAGACAAAAATTATCAAGACGTACGCCTAATCCTGTTCTAACAGAAGAGAAACTTGACGACATTGGATTCCGATTATAAAATGAATTTCACGCAGTTTCCCGTAATCTTTTCAAAGAATTGTCGCATGTTGAATATTTAAAAAAAAATGTCAAGGGTGATAGTAGGAGGAAGGCGAATAGACTGCATAACATTTTCTAATGATATGGCGTTGTTAGCAGAAGAAGAGAGAATACTAGGACTAGGAATGTGCTACTGGAGATAAGTGACAGCTCTGAGCAATATGAGATGAAAATAAATGCAAAGAAGACGAGGACCAGGGTTATGGGAAGAAAACTAGAGAAGGTAGACTTGAGAATTTGAAATGAGGGGGTGGAACAAGTGGTAGCTTCTAAGTAGTAACATGAGTTGCTTCCAGAAAATCAAAAGGAGGAAAGCAGTGGCAAAGAAATTCTTTAATGTTGTGCCATCCAGGACAAAGAACTAAGGAAGACACTAGTGAAATGCTTTGTGTGGAATGTGACATTGTATGAGATAGAAACATGGACTTTACGACGAAGTGAAGAAACACGATTTGTAATGTGGATATGGAGAAGAATGAAGCGTTCGAAATGGACAGACAGAATAAGAAACGAACCAGTGCTAGAAAGAGTGGATGAAGAAAGAATTATGCTGAAACTGATCAGGTAGAGAAAAAACAATTTTGCTGGATCACTGACTAAGAAGAAACAGCCTACTGCAGGATTAGAGTTACCATGAGAAGAAATTCTATAGGAGGACATGGAATCTAAAATAAGAGGACATTTCTGAAAAAAGGAGGACTTTTTAAAAATTGGTGTGAACAAAATTAAAGATAAAAACAATGGCTCACCTTAGTTTTCTCACTAGTTGCTGGATCACTATTACATCTGTACCCTACTTATCGGTGGAGCCCACTTTGTGCACAAGAACCTGAAGGGACCAACTTATATCTTGTAACAAATAACTATGGAACTGTTCACAGGACATGTCCTTGAAATTATATTTCACCATGATGATACCTCTGTCTCTCTCCGTTAGAATGCGATTTCGTTCTTTTGTCCATTGAGCAGATATCAACACTTCCATTGTGACTTGGGATAAATAAATGAAGAGTCCACTGCAAGAATGATGGATGTCACTTTCTTGTCGAAAATGAACCAAGACTGTCAATGCATAGCTTAAGACATATAGAATGTACATACAGAGTTATATGGCATTAACACTGATAGTCATTGTCCAGTAATGATCGGAAAATCACAGTTCAGCTCTGAGCGCTAACCATTTCAAACTTTCAATTGCTTCTCCTGCAAAATGTATTCCAAATGACATCCATCATTCTTGCAGTGGACTCTTCAAATAGAATTGACATATTTATAGGAGTTCTGAGAAAGTTTCAGTGCTCACAGAACTATTGGAATTGAAGAATTTCCACCATTGTTTATCTAAACTTAAATCTTTGTCCAAATTAACTTGATTGGCATATCTTTGTACATTGCAGAATAAAATTGATAAAATAGCTTAGAATCATGAATAGTGACATTTTTAGAGCGTAAGAATTCAATGCATGTCAATAGGTCATAATATGTTATGTTTTTATGTGCTCCAGCTTCAACCATTGAAAGCAGTTAAATTCTTTCATAGGTTTTCACCATTTGTTTAGATATTCTATGCGTAATATCGCACATTATTCAATATTCATATTAATTCTAGTTGAAATGCGAAATGCCGGACATTTCAAATGTTTTTAAAATGCCTGCCGGACAGGATAAAATGATTAAAAAAGAGGACATGTCCTCCTTTTGCCGGACGGATGGTAACCCTATGCAGGATGTACTGAAAGGAATGGTGAACGGAAGAAAAGCTCGGGACAGAAGAAATCTGGAAGAAGACGTAAAATAGGAAAAGATTGGAGTATGCTGGGTTTGCAGTGAAAGACCTGCCCTTGAACAGAACGCTATGAATGAAGGTCGCTTATTTAAGAGCAAATGGGTGGTACTCTGACGTAATGGTGAGTACCATTTGATTCACTAAGTTATTAAAACAATAACTAATAACAATAACCGAGCGGCTCAGCTCTTCACCAACGTCAGAACACTCCCGGATGAACCTGACTTATGGACACCTGTTACCTGTAACTATAATCAAAACGTAAGCGAAGTTCTTTGTTATTTTCAAGAGCCATCACTAAATGTATAAATAATAGTTTCGCAATACCGAGAATGTTTAAATATAGTTTCGCAATATCGAAGGTTTTGAGAGACTATTGACTCGGAAGCACTCAAGAAACACAGATATCTCAGTAATACAGAAATGGTCAGCAATGAATCATGACAGATAAAGCAGAAACAAGAGCGTGAGGCAGTCTGAGTGAGGTTACATCATACGTGGAGTCGTACGATTGTCAACTCATATGTAACGCAATAATAATCCAGCAAGGCCGTGGCGTGAGGGGTAATGGCATGCAATAGCAGATAAGAGCGTCACGATTCTCAATGCCTGCCAACGTTTGTTGTGCCATCCTCTTTAAAAGCCCAGCGCGTCCTTGCAATGGCGTTCCACGGGACGAATAACATATGACCGCGATTTCAATCCTTTATCTGGAAGCTGAATTGCAACACAATGGCAACATCCTCAATAATTCTACAGTAAACAAGAAGTAACCAAGATATGTAAAATATGAATTAATTATAGGGCACGAGCCTACAAAGATATTAATAATAGTTTGGGATTGCGCACACTGTGCATAGATTCTAATCGGAAAGAAATTGCGAGTGAAACAAGCAAAGGTGATGTGATATAATATTTGTTATTGGGGACAATGAACAGTTGGTGGATTTGAAACAAAGATATTTAAAACTGGTTTTCAAATAAATGATTAAATTGTGACACTTAGAGCAAAAGAACTTCGTTTTCTTCTCAGCCTTCCGTTGACAAATTGTTCAGTATTGGCAAAAAGGACCGGACCGACCCTTGTAGCTGATTTCAGTGCCTTGTCCACTCCAGAGCACAATAGACTGGTAACTAAGACTTTCGTGGTTCGAATCCTGCCTGGGAGGGAAACATTTTTTTGTTCCTTATTCAAATTTATTCCCAAAACTTTTCGATTGCTGGTAAAATTCATGTTCTGGGAATGATAAGTTAATTAAGTAGAAAATTATCGCTACAATCGAAAAGTATTGGGAATAAATTTGAATAACAAAAAAAAAGTTTCCTTCCCAGGCAGGATTCGAACCACGATAGTCTTAGTTACCAGTCTATCGTGCTCTGGAGTGAACAAGGCTCTGAAATCAGCTGCAAGGGTCAGTCCGTTTTTTTTTTTGCCACTACTGTACATTTTTCTGATGTTCGTGCGTTACTTGCAGTAGCTGGCAATATCCCTGCTGCTTTTTTTTTAGCCACTTTCAAACGAATTAATTTTGGAAGCACGTAACTGGAAACCCCCTTCTGAACTTGAGGATGGAGCAGTTCCTGTCCCTATTGTTTTAGAAACCTCCTTCTGTGCAGGTTTTAATCTGGATTATTGCTCACAAAAATGACTCGCGCATTGATTTCAGCTACACCCACCATTCGGAAAAATACTACAAGTGGTCGTTGCTTCGTTCTTCTAGCTACGGTTACAGTAGGTGGCACACATTTTGTCAACTTTGTCGACACCTTCCCTTTGTGAGGTTGTAGAATGTTATGACCAGAGCTAGGAAGTTAGTACCAAAACTGTTAAGTTGTGTGAGCTTGGACTATATCTCTACCGAATGAAAAGTAATAGCGCATCTCTCAAGTCATTAAACCAGAACGACATACATGAAAAGCCGGGTGGTAACCAAATTTCTGCTCTAATCGTCCATAGCCTTAGATTCTTAGAACAAGAAAATAATAAACGAATAGCATAAAAAAGCAATAATTTATAATTATAACTTCGTAGCTGAGAGTAATAAATAATTTACTCATGTATATAAAAATAATATACAAAGTATACAATTATGATTCTAGCCTAATTATAACAAATGACAATGAACATTTTTATTTTATCAAAAGAAATATTCCTTTTATGTTCAGAAAAGAAAACAATATTTGTACTCTGAAAATATTCGTTTTACGGGTACGTCACAAGACACTCCTGGAGCAGATCTGAAATATGATACAGTATATCTTATCATCGGGTAAACAACTACCTATGTGGCACATAATGCTAAACTCATAATTGTTTGAAGAAAATTTTTCATATCTATTACAATGACAGGAAGTTCATATCATAATTCCGATGTTGAACTTGGATTGTAACGCAACCGAATGCATAGCACCACGAGACGTCAACATTTAACGAAGAATAATTCGTGAAAAAATAATCGTGTTACATACTCCCTTTTGCATAATTATTTAATAACAGATGAGTTTACTTTTTTGAAATCATGCATAATATTAACATTACCGTAGAAGAGGGTAAATTCGATCAAAATTTTGCAATTTTTTTTATGATATTGAGGTTATGCAATGGAGCGAAGTTCCTCAGAAAATAGCATTTTGTCGTCACATCCTTCACTTATGAAAGCACGTTACAAGAATTGAATTACAATATATAAAAAACTGATTTTTTTATTTGACTTGTGATCGAAGTTACCTGCTTAAATAGGGTAAAGTCGATCACCATTGAATTTTTAGTTGAAGATCGATTTTAAAATATTGCGGAGTAAAGTCGATCAGTGTTTATGTTTTTAAAACACAAATTAAGTCTATTACATATATTTTATTTGTTATAAGGGGTGTAAAAAACAATAATAATCTACAATATATGACTATAGCATTATATAGTATACCTTTTGTTACTCTGATCATACTATTCGATACAATTAGGCCTATAGGTCTCCACTGTACAAACTTGACTATGATTGCCAACTTATAAAACATAAAAACACATTTTAATACTTCACATACCAACAAACAAAGATTTAAGAATTCAAAATTTACATTGAAGTACCAACCTTCAATTATAATCTAAAAAGCAATTCAACATTGCTTAGGTTTATATCAGATGTTATTTGAAATCTTTCCCTCCACATGTCACTTTAGAAACTACGTTGTTCCCATAGTCAAGTACAGAAGGGTGTACAAAATATATTCCTTTGGCAGTGCTTCTCTTACGCAAGAAATTCACCATAAATTCGTCTTCCTCTTTCCCCACTATCCCATCAGTATAAGCTATTATACTATGACACTTTTTTGTTTATAAGTTTTAGGTGGAGGTATTTCGGTGAACAATGTATTCTTCCTGCTGGTACTCTCTGCTTCGAGTAGGTCGATGGCATGATCGACTTAATCCTACAAAGGTACAAGTTTTCTTAAAATAATAAATTTCAGTACTAACATTTACGAACTGCAGAACTATTATTTCAGGATACAATCTCAAGGAAAAATACTTACGTATACTTCCTGTCCCCTTTCACTGCTGACGATAATATAGAGTTTGTAAGACTTTGTTTTCATTTAAGAGAAAAAGTTGAAAATAACAATTTTCACTTAACGGTAATTACACAGTGTTCCCATTGTTGGCATGCGCAGGCTTTTTGTTGTCCCTCTCGCTTACATTTGTAATGTCAGGCAATGAAGTCAGCATAACAAAATTTTAACAAATAAGTGAGAAAATATATAATTGTCAATAAAAATCGCAAATGATCGATTATACACCCACTGATTGACTTTACCCTCTTCTACGGTACGTAAATAATACAGTAATAACAGAATAGCTTACTTTGTTCAGAACCTAAAATATTAATATAAATTAACAATATTCTTCAAACTGTTCACAACTGTACACAGCTCCACAACAGCTCACCATTACACACTACTGCCATCTAGCGGAATATTTATAATGATGAGATAGTGTAATAATACATTTTCAGGACAGTTTTGTATTTTAGCAAGTCAATTGATATTTTATTGTATTAGAATACTTTATTTCTTTACGGGTATATACTTTCTTCTAATCGTGTAATAGTCAATTAAATCCCACTCGAGTTTTGATTTTATCTAGATAAATAAAATCTAGATTAGTATAAATAAATTGACTCAAGTTACAGCCTTCTCTTCCTGTCTCTTGATCTCTGTTTGAAATTAGGAGATGTTTAATGCTACACGTAAACAGCCCACTTCTATTCTGAACGTGGGAAAAATTATGCTCATGTAAACTAGTGTATATTTTTTGCAAACAGTGCATAAAATAAAAGGAAAGTTCTGGAAGTCAGGAAATGGGAAGTTTCCACTCGGAACTGCTTATGAAGGTCGGAATGGCCGTTCCGCACGCCTGCGCCTATCCTATTTGTTCAGCTTGTACCTGTCAGGGATTGTGTATGTTGTGGCTTGTCGTGAAGATTGAATATTGTTCTTATGTGTGCACATTTCTACAATAGACTGTATTTCCTTCTCAGTCTTTCAGAAATTAAGAATAAGCCAACGGTGTTAATGTCGTATCAGTTTGTTACAGCTACTGTTTTAATCCTAAGCTCTCAATCCGAAAAGATTTTCCACAAATCTTGTTAATGCACAACCATACATACATACATACATACATGTTCTGCCCATGGACAGGTCTTTCACTGCAAACCCAGCATTCTCCAATCTTTCCTAATTTCTACCTTCCTCTTAGTGTCCGCATACAATCCACATACCTTAATGTCGTCTGATATCTTCTTCTGCCCCGAACTCTTCTCCCGTTCACTATTCCTTCCAGTGCATCCTTCAGTAGGCAGTTTCTTCTCAGCCAGTGACCCAACCAATTACTTTTTCTCTTCCTGATCAGTTTCAGCATCATTCTTTCTTTACTCACTCTTTCCAACACAACTTAATTTCTTATTCTCTCTATCCACTTCATATGTTCCATTCTTCTCCATATCCACTTTCAAATGCTTCTATTCTTCACTTCGTCGTAATGTTCATGTTTCTGCTCCATACAATGTCATACTCCACACAGAGTACTTCACTGGTCCTTTCCTTAGTTCTTTTTCCAGAGCTCCGCAGAAGATGTTTTTTTTTCTATTAAAAGCTTTCTTTGTCTTTGCTATTCTCCTTTTGACTTCCAGACTGCAGCTCATGTTACTGTTTATAGTACATTCCAAGTATATGAAGCTGTTCATTTGCTCTATTGCCTCATTTAGAATTCGCATAATGAATGTAATTTAAAATGTGCTATGCTTATGTTGTATTTTGTTTGGAAACTTTAAATTATAAAATAACACTTATTTTCTTTGCAACAGTCCACGAAATTCATAATAAAGTTAAAAAGAAAACTGTAATTACTGTAAATCGTGAAAACTTTTTGACATGCAGCAGGTATCAAGTTTTGCTCACAAGTTAAGCAAATTCTATCTTACATTTATCTTTCCATAGTAGCCTAACTATATGTATCGTATACAGAGACTAAAAGGAAAGCGTAAAATGGGAAAGATCGGAGAATTTTGGGTTTGCAGTGAAAAAACCTTCCCTTAGGAAGAAAAGTATGAATTCAAGTAGCCTACCACGAGTTATGTAAATCTTTCATGTCAAAACGTTAGGGCTACTGTTTTTCCTTCTTGTGGGCCAGACGTTTGACGTAAAAATAACATTTGTTATATAATATGCAGCAATACACCAAATTTATAGGTAATAATTTAACAAAATAAAACATTACAGTAAGTGTGAAAACGTTTGACGTGCACATAAGATTTGATTTATTTATTTATTTATTTATTTATTTATTTATTTATTTATTTGTTTATTTATTTAATTATTTATTTATTTAATGTAGTTATTTATTCAATTTAATTATTTATTTAATTTATTTAATTATTCATTAATTTAATTTAATTTATTTATTTAATTAATTTATCTAATTTATTTATTTAAATTATTTATTTATTTAATCATTTAATTTATTAATTTATTTAATTAATTTATTTATTCATTCATTTATTCATTCATTTATTCATTCATTTATTTACTTATTTATTTATTCATTCATTTATTCATTTATCTATCTATCTATCTATCTATCTATCTATCTATCTATCTATCTATCTATCTATCTATCTATCTATCTATCTATCTATCTATCTATCTATCTATCTATCTATCTATCTATCTATCTATCTATCTATCTATCTATCTATCTATCTATCTATCTATCTATCTATCTATCTATCTATCTATCTATCTATCTATCTATCTATCTATCTATCTATCTATCTATCTATCTATCTATCTATCTATCTATCTATCTATCTATCTATCTATCTATCTATCTATCTATCTATCTATCTATCTATCTATCTATCTATCTATCTATCTATCTATCTATCTATCTATCTATCTATCTATCTATCTATCTATCTATCTATCTATCTATCTATCTATCTATCTATCTATCTATCTATCTATCTATCTATCTATCTATCTATCTATCTATCTATCTATCTATCTATCTATCTATCTATCTATCTATCTATCTATCTATCTATCTATCTATCTATCTATCTATCTATCTATCTATCTATCTATCTATCTATCTATTTATCTATTTATTTATTTATCTATTTATCTATTTATCAGGGCAAAACTCCAATTACAATAGACAGTAACATATCATGAAATATGTTACGAATTGTAAGACAGTTATGTTATATCTGGTACACATTTGTGATGAAATTATGTACATATTTTAAAAATTTGCATTAAACAAAATTGAAACGAGAAAATCATGGAAAGCTCTTATAATGGATCAAACAATCCCAAAATTATGGTCTGGAACCAAACTGATTTTGAATTCAATCCTTATATGGCGGCTGTGTTGACGATGGGTAACGTTTCATTGTTTTTTAATTCAACTCATTTACAATAAATTTTAACAAAGTTGGAAATAACATTTACATTTTATAGAAAACTTGTCAAATTCAATTACAAATATACATAATTCTTAACGTTGAATAACATTTAATACGAGACAGCTCTTGAAATATTGTAAGGCACACTGGCGTTTAACATCATTAAATGCAAAGTAACTCGGTAACTTTACTAAAAGGCAACAAAAATCCACATGTAGGCCTAAATGAAAGAGTAAATAAAGAGTTTTTTAACTCTGTAATTTATTTTATTTCATAATGAATATTTTACACATTTTTGTTAGAAGAATTACTGCACCAATTTCCATTAACTCCCCATATTCCATCGCTTGTCATGCTCAAAGTGCAAGAGTTGGATCTATACAGAGTGTCTCAGAAGGAAGGTAAAATACTTCAGGATGATGTAGGTTCGGTTAACCTACATCCATTTAATCGGATATACCTATGTCCGAAATGTAACGGTTGGGAAGTTATTGATGGGCGAACTTTTAAATGGAGAAAGACATGATTGACGCATTTTTACGTTTTAGAACATTGTGATATGATACATTATTGAAAAAGCTGTACCTTGTGTTGTTACAATAAGTTTATTTCATAATTAAGCACAAACTCTATAAGAAAATAAAACAATTATTCAAGACGAATTACTAAGGTTGCTCTTCTTACGGATTCTATGAATTGTAAATTCTTATCAGGTACCGATACCGGTTCTCTTTCCGACCTCAATGAAACAGTTGGTAGCTTACCAGTTTCAGATAACATCCGGCAAACAAGGGAAAACACACATGTAGATGGAACTCTTCGATTGGGAAAACGTCGTCTGTATTTCTCAACAGCAGCCTATGAATTGCCATCTCAAAGTCCATAAACAAAAAGCAAGTTTGTATTTTCACTATACGAATACACGAATTAAATGTCAAGTGAACATGTATTCAGTTGTATGTTGCTCACATGCCGCCGTGTGTAAAAGATCTGGCGTAACACGTCAAATATAGTACACGGAACCGCAAGACTTTCCCGTATTTCTCCCCTTAATTTCTTCCCATCCGTTTGACTTCGGACATTGGGTTAAATCAATGTAGGTTAACACAAACTACATTATCCTCAAGTAAGTATTTTACATTTACCCTAAGAGACCCTGTCCGTGCGTGCGTGCGGTCTTGTGCGTGTGTAATGTTCCGAGTGAAGTACGGTACGTAAGCAAACGCGACCAATATGTGTTCAGATTTATGATTTAAGAGTTTTGGTACAATTTGTTGTTAAAGGTTTGTTATATTGAGGAAGGCTTAATAGCCCGCTGTGACGTCATCTACAGATAAGATCATAAGAAATCTCAGCAAGAAGCAAGCGTGCCGAGTACACGTGCGAATGCAATGCAATATTTATGAACATTCAAAACATGTACATTACATAACGTTATTGAACGGTAACTTCAGAACCGAGGTCCCATGTTGATTTTTTCTGTGCCGCGAATTTTTATTGACCATGTCTGTGTGGGATTTGTTTCGTAACGATCCACTAAGTGAATATGAACCTAACACGAGAGGAAGCTCATATCGACCTTATCGAGGGATAAATTGATAATTTGGAAAATTACAAGTTTCTTGCTTGCGTGGGAGCATGGTCACTATTCTGTATGACATTGGCTGGCTCACTCATTCATTCATTACATCCTGTCAACACTCAGCACGCATTCTTGTTGTTATGTCTCTTCTCTTCGCATAATCTGTTGTATTTAGGTTTGTCTAGTTACTATAACCATCATGCTTTAAAAATTTGTGGAAGGAAGTGGAATGACTGTATGCAAGATCTTCTTTACTGCCGTAGTTCTAAATTATTACTATTATCCCAGATCACATATAGATTGCTCATTCCTGTGTTAAAATAGGTTGCACTTTGAAGAAAACAACCGCCAGGATCGCCACCCGTCCGCCGTAAACGAACACGAGATGACAGTACAGTAGCTAATGCAATTCCAATGGGAGTTATGACGTGACTCCTTATGTAACAACTAGATGGCAGCATAGTAAACCTGACAAAAGTTGTTACCGTTAAAACCTATAACGCCGAGTAATCTGGGTATGATCTAGGATATTATTATAATTAGTTACTCATTGTTATCATCATAATCTACTAGATCATTTATGACCTTAGACCTATATTCCGATTTCACAAAAACTAATATAATTAAAATATGAATGTCACGAAGATGACAAATATTTTCTATTTGTTGTTGTTCAGTCAACTGTCCGAAGATAGATCTGAATCTCACAAGTGATATCAAGAAGACACCACTTACGAGGCAACTAGACCAGTAGATAATAGAGTAGATTGGCCATTTCCTTTCCCCCTGTTTTCTATTTTATAGGAAATAATTGCATTTTTTATACAAAGTTTCCGAGAATGGTGTCCAATAAAAGAAAAATAAATATCAAGTAAAATATTTATTGTAGTGATAAATTGAGCTTGCAGACAAGTAACGCAATTTCTATGTGTGCTCCATTAATTGCTCGATGCACATAGAAACGATATTTTATCTCGTCGCATATGTTAATAAGCATTAATTCCGTGACTGAAGCTATTGCCTCCCTTATTCTGTTAGTTGAAATATGCATATCTGTGATAATGCACCAGGACAAAACAAAAATGATACCATGTTTTGCTTCTTGATGGCACGTCTTGCGGATATGGGTCACTTTTCAAGAGTTGTGTACAGACTATCAATACGTGGACATTCATACCAGCCAAATGACAGGGATTTTGGTACTGTGAAGCGCAGCCTAAACAAAGTGGATAGAATTATACAGTCAGAGATGTGATAGAAATTATTGCAAATGCAAGTCACAAATTTCTTGTTAGGTTTGTTAGAACTGAAGACATCTTGGATTTTCAAACCTGTTGCTCCACTATGTATAACAGATCTCCTGTATCGGAAGAAAGTCAAGTTCACAGATTGAAGAATTCTAAGAAAGGGAATAGAGAAGTCTTTGCAATATCAACATACCACGAGTTCATCTGGACAAAAGGAAGAAAGGGCTACGTAGAGGCATTACCTTACATCGGAGGACAAAAAAACCAAGCACTTTCTACATGCATTTGGTGCAGAAATAGTTTTGCCAAACCAAAAGGCTTACACTAATTGACAACCAATTACAAAGAACAAAGTTTGTGATATGAAATCGCTTTTGTCATACATTCCCGGAGACAAAAGCGAATTGTTTCGTGCTCTCACATCTTCATACCCAAGAAAGCAAAGTAAAAGGCAAGGGAAAGAACACAGAAGGGAAAGGGGAAAAAAAGCAAAGGAAACACAGGCCTACATCTCATGTTTACTCTTATTTTTGTAATAAATGTTTCATTGAAGAATGGAGGAAATATGTTTATTTAAGAAAGGCCCTTTGTCCAGGCTTTTCAAAAAGCTGTATGCTTGACAATTTTGATGATAGTAAGCTGAAAATTTTCTTAACATGTTCCCTTTACCTTGTAGTATAACATATGTTTTGAGATTTCAAAAATATTTAGTATTTTCAATAAACAGTTTTCTTTAATTTCCCATAAAAACATGTTTTTGGACAACGGGCCTTTCATAAATAAGTGATTCAAATATATAATTTAAAAGCGTCCTTCCACAATGTAATTTCACGGCAAGAACAACTAGTTGATAATTTACATGCTCTGTTCCTGGTCAGTATAGATTTTTGAACTTGAATAATTTCTGATAGTTTGTAGAAAGCGGAACGTGTTTATCTGACATGTATCTGTATCTATACTTAGAAGAATCAATTGCTTCAAGGTTCTTGTGATTCATGACAAATTAATTATTTGTTTTCGTTTCTTTTTTTTTCAAACATGTTCTGTAGTTCAGTTTTTAACTAGAAACGTTAGAAGATAACAACAGAAAATGTGATTAATAAATTAGTAATTTAGTAATTCCTTGAAATCTTGCTCACGTCGAAAATTAATTGCAGTCAATTTAGCAGAACTAAACTTCATCGAAATAAGCATCGTTTACACATCATCATCGGGAACATCAACATCATTATCATTAACATAATTGTTGCCTTCAGCATAAACGACAGCTTCACCAACATTATTATCAACTTCATTACACTGGCATCGACATTAGCAACATCTCCGATGACATTATCGACATCATCACCGACAATGTCATCGACATCTTCACCGACATCACTGACGTCACCGAATCAGTGACGTCATCGATAACTTCACCGACATGGCATCGGTATTGTGATTTACATTTTCGTCAATCACTGACGTTACCAACATCATCGACGTAATCGAAAATTTTAACATTATGAATATCATCAACATCACCATCACCATGAATATCATCATAAACCTGAAAATATTCATTATTATCATCCTTTCTGTTGTTGGGCTATTATGGTCCCTTGCGGTTCTGACTGCTCCTACATCGTATTGGGCGTCCCATTTCTTATTTCATGCAAAAAACTGGGGCTTCTTCAAGCAGTTTTTCAGCCCTGAGCTTTCTGGTAGATTCTGAGTATTTCCGTGCACTTTAAAATATAGCCTATCACTGGTTATGGCTCCAGTTGTTTTTTTTTTCACGTCCACATTTTATGTAATTTCCTGCTATAATTTGTAGTGTTATAATTCTACAGATTGAACAATTATGTTTCTTAGCTAATAGCACATGTGTCACTTAGTTCAGTTTAATCTAAAAGTAAATTTGATTCCATAAGGTAAATAATACCTGTAGAAAAATGTAAAATCCATTAATTTAATGGTAACAAAATACATTAATGTGATATTATTATTATTATCATTATTATTATTATTATTATTATTATTATTATTATTATTATTATTATTATTATTATTATTATTTTGGTACTCCCAAGAAACTATGTAGATTAATTAAAATATATCTCGGTGAAACGTACAGCAAAGTCCGTATAGACCAGTTTCTATCTGATGCTTTTCCTATTCACTGCGGGTTAAAACAAGAAGATGCACTATCACCTTTACTTTTTAACGTTGATCTAGAATATGCCATTAGGAAGGTTCAAGATAAGAGAGAGGGTTTGGAATTGAATGGGTTACATCAGCTGCTTCTCTATGCGGGTGATGTGAATATGTTAGGAGAAAATCCACAAATTATTAGCCAAAACACGGAAATTTTTACTTGAAGCAAGTAAAGAGATAGGTTTGGAAGTAAATCCTGAAAAGACAAAGTATATTATTATGTCTCCTAACCGGAATATTGAACGAAATGGAAATATAAAAATTAGAAATTTAGCCTTCAAACAGGTGGAAAAGTTCAAACATCTTGAAGCAACAATAACAAATATAAATTACTCTCGGGAGGAAATTAAACGCAGAATAAATATGGGAAATGCGTTTTATTATTCGCTTAAGAAGATTTTGTCATCCAGTCTGTTCTCAAAAAAGCTGAAGGTTAGAATTTATAAAACAGTTATATTACCAGTTGTTCTGTATGGGTGTAAAATTTGGACTCTCACTTTGAGAGAGGAACAGAGGGTAAGGGTGTTCGAGAATAAGACGCTTAGGAAAATATTTGGGTCTAAGAGGAATTAAATTACAGGAGAATGGAGAAAGTTACAGAATGTAGGACTGCACGCATTGTATTCACTTGACATAATTAGGGACATTAAATCCAGACGTTTGAGATGGGAAGGATATGTAGCACATATGGGCCAATCCATAAATGCATATAGTATGTTAGTTGGGAGACCGGAAGGAAAAAGACCATTGGAGATACCGAGACGTAGATGAGAGGATAATATAAAAATGGATTTGAGGGAGGTGGAATATGATGATAGAGACTGGATTAATCTTGCTCAGGATAGGGACCGATGGCGGGCTTATGCGAGGGTAGCAATGAACCTCCGGGTTCCTTAAAAGCCATTTGTAAGCTTGTAATTATTATTATTATTTTTAGATAATATAGCTTCGTATGTGAATAGAAATAAACAGTTTTCGTTTGAAAATGTCTCATTGGTTATGTTTCACTCCATTTCTATGTGGAGAGATGTCGGTTAGTTTCTTGCCCACAGTATTTATCCAGATCCTGAAAATCTTCATATAAAATGGGTATTTCTGTCATAGCATCATGAAGAATTCAGAAACTCTCCTGCTCATTAAGCAGATGTTTAGAATAGTTATCTCATTGGACCTCCGAGCGTCGTTATAGCTGTTGCTGTGAATATATTGTTTGTTCTCTTATGGCCTGAGGCTCACCAACTGTATATTACTATCACAAGGAAAGAATCGACTTCTGACTTTCTAGTGAAGCATGTAGAAGGTACAGGCTCTGTGCCTTCCACGTGCTCTGGCCAGAGAGCAGCGTTTTAGCTAGCGGCGTTTCCCTTCCCTCATCAGCAAGAAAGCAGGCGGAAATTTTGTGTTCATTACTGAAAGCGCGGAAGTGTTTACGATACAACTGAGTACTAATACTAATTGGCATACGATTCTTTCTTTTCTGAGCACCACTTAGTCGCGAAACATAAGTCAAAATTTAACGAAATTTAATCAGTTTAAATCTAAACATTGTTTACACATAGCCATAAGAGCAACTTGTAATGAAAAGAATGAGTTAAACATAAAAAGTTAAAGTAATACGTGAACTGGATTGCAAGTGTCCTGGAACCAGTTTTTAGCTGCACTTTCAGTTCTATGCTATGGGAGGGGCAGAAAAGCGGTTACAGGTTAACTTGGGTGTACACCAGTTAAAATTGCGAAGTATTTTCCATAAATATAATTGATATCAAGTAATCTATATAATTGCATCGAGAGAGTCGATATACCTCTAGGCAACAAACTGACACAATTTTAGATTATAACTTTAACTGCGCAGTGCGATAGTTTACAATATAAATGTGACATTTAATTAATACAAATGTTAATGCCTGACATCTGCCATTAAATAACATTCATGTCCCTCAAATGTAATGTAAAAAAGTTACACTTGTAGCCGACCTAGCCTAATCTTCTAATCGAGCCTCCAAGGAAAGACAAAAAAGCCAATATTTTTGCTTAATTTAGTAAAAAGAAAAGTTTCTCATCTTATGGATAGAGGTGCAAATTGATCAGGTACAGTCTGCTATACTATAAAATTTTTGTATCGAGCGAACAAAATCTAAGAGACCAGTAGGCCTACTCCTGCCATCTCTCGCCTCTGCAGTATGGCAAGCAAATCGTAAGCTCTCGCGGAAAATGTTCTTGCAGTCTTATGGCGTTATAGCACAGTCTACTATATACAGTTACGAAGCTTGAGTTTTGAGGGTACTAGAAACAATAGACTGTGACGGTACTATTTTGCATTGCCTGTAATGAGGCGATATTAGCGATCCTAGTGGTGAGCAACTGTCTAATGTTTGCATATTTACTACGTATTGAGCTTCGCGACTGTATATACTAGACTGTGGTTATAGTGTGGAAAGTGATCTTTCGTGAAACTATGAACTGTTAATTTAAGAAAATGGAGATAATCATATCTGAATTTCAGAGCAATTTCTCAAAATGTCCTCCATTACGTTCTATACACATGGTGCAGCGATGAAGTTCTGGAACAATCAGTGCTGTAATTTTGCCGGTACGGGCCAGTACGCCGTACCCTCTAAAATAAAAACTCGCTGTTACCATACCGGAAAAAAATATAGACTCGAAAATATATTAATTATGTTTAAATAGTCTTTAATACTTTAGTACTTTGAAATGGAGGATATTAGCATTTTGATTTTGATATCTGGCATAAAAGTAACGGCTGGCAACTAGCATCCTTTGCTTAAACGTTTGTCCATTCGTTGTGTTATCAAAGACCATGGTCTGGCACTTCATGAATACTTGTGATTGGTTAATTTCAAGCTTGCACGCCGCCGTGGTATTTGTATATTTCTATAAGTAATTAACACTAACTTTATGGCATGGCGCCTCAAGAATTCTGCTACACTGATTCGCTAATTTCAAAACTTGCATAGATGCCTTCGCATAACACTAATTTTATGATGTGTCGCCTCAAGAATAACATTCTGCTGCACTGATTCGCTAATTTTGAAACTCGCTCAGACGTAATGCTAGCGGTTTGCTAGAGGAGGGAAATATTGTTACTTTTCGTGCGCTATTGAATCTTGATTCCAGTTACATATTATAGATTCTATTCCAATTTCAACTAAAGAATGCGAATGAACATTACTGTAATGAAAGATAGGCCTATCTGCACTGAGAAAAGGAATAATCTTCCAGTAAAAGGGTTCTTGGACTTTTGTTCCTAAAAAGTGTTGGGTCACCAGCTTCAGCGTTTAATTTCTTGCCTTATGCAATTGTGGCTGCGATCTGGAAGGAGGCCTGCATGACGAAGAAGTAAGCTTAGAAAAGAAGTGCAGTACGAGTCCATACAGAGTCTAATCTGACCAAGGAGATTTCAACAATATCCCCTAAAATCTGTTTCCAACTACAGCACTGGGAACAGTCACTAGAGCTCGTTCTCACTATTGCGTAATAGCCGTGTAAAACCGATTCTTCTCATCCTTAGCACCTGTCCTCGAAGCACGATCTCCTCCCATGACTTTTTCTATACTCATCTAGTGTCGACGGCAATTGGGAAGGCGATAGTCTGCTAGCGTTTGCGTCGAGAGAGACAGATAGAGAGGGCAAGGCAGCGTACAACATTGCCACATCGTACTTTACGCGCAAGTGCGATTCAAATAGCGCAGGAGAGAATGTAAATCATCAAAAGACAATAATGACCTTAGCCGTTGATTACTGTAAGCATGACACCAAACAAACCCTGCTTCCTTCACTAACAATATTCTTTGCACGGTTCTCAATCCCACACCACATGCTTCTGCAGTTTCTTGCACGTTGGCAACGTTGCAGCCAGGATCAAGATGGTCGGCAGCGTTGTGCTCGTCAACGTTTTTAAAATAATTATACACTCTAA
This sequence comes from Periplaneta americana, assembly GCF_040183065.1. Taxonomy (NCBI): domain Eukaryota; kingdom Metazoa; phylum Arthropoda; class Insecta; order Blattodea; family Blattidae; genus Periplaneta; species Periplaneta americana. The sequence continues at coordinate 69,275,900 of NC_091123.1, read as the reverse complement.
ACAGTATTTTCCGCGCCTGCCTATGCAATACTTGGTTTTTTACAGTCTCTTCTTCCATTTATTTATCTTACACACAGTAGATGTTAGTTTTACTTATTCAATGTATTGAAACACTCACACGTGAACAAACGAACTTGGGAAGTACTTGTTACAGACTGATTCCGATTGGTTCTACTGTACAAGCTTGTGACGTCACACGCCAGAAATGCTACGGCGCACATAGCAGCCGACCGCCTTCCGAACTGCCGTCTAGTCTAATATTAAGACACACTACTGTCACTCAAGATCTCTTGATAAGAATGCATAGCGAAGGACTGTAATTAACAAACACAGGGTTGTATTCGACCGAAAACAATGGAATGGAATACTTCTAGCTAGCATTAGTTTGTATCTCAGCGGCAAAGATTTCCTCTGTGTGGTGTGAATGTTTGAATTGACCCTCCCCTGCCAAGTTCGCAGACTAGAGTATATCCAGATGGTTAGCAGCCAAGAACGGTGGCAGGGCGGTTCTTGTTGGACGAGAGTGAATGGGTTTCGCAAGCGATCTGGAAATTACGGTAAAGAGAACAATCCCTTCTTTCCTTCTAAGATTGAGCCTGCAGCCTTTGTATACGCAGACAATCGTTCTGCATACTGGGCCAACTCTTCTACTGGTGTGTAAAGATATTAATTAAATGTGACACGTTTTAATTAATGTTTCCTTCATAGAGAACTAGCAAAAGTCGTGGCACAGTGTTGACTTCCTTTAGTAATTACTAATACGCAGTGCATTAATTAGGCTAATGAGAGGATGTTCGAGAAAATTGCAAAAGAATAAAAGAATTACACAGACAGTGAGGCCTAAATGAGGCCAGAAGACAGAGTAGCTTATTGTAATTTATATAACAAAGTTTTAATTTATGGTATCCAACATGTGAAACTGATCTTTAAAGAAGGGAACGCAGGAAATACCTTATTGTATAATTTGTCTGTACTTGATGTCGCTCAGGGGCGAATTTACACGTAGAAAGAATAGGCAGCTGCCTTCAGTGGCAATTTTACAACATACCTGTCTCTTCCATATGTATGTATGTATGTATGTATGTATGTATGTATGTATGTATGTATGTATGTATGTATGTATGTATGTGTGTATTTATTCACACTGCAAATGGGTAAATACCCTGTGGCAGTGGTAAGCTTAACTAATTACACTCAATAATAACAATTTATAATAAACATAATTAATAAGAAATACACTTAATAGTAAATTAATAATAATACTAATAATAATAATTACTAATAATAATTAATAGTTATAATAATAATAATAATAATAATAATAATAATAATAATAATAACAATGAGCATCCTAAATTAAATGAAGCAAGATCACTTAAAATAACATTTAAAGTAAATCTAATTTCTATCTTAACCCTAAGTTCGAACTAAAACCCAAAAGTGTGATATGTTCATACATGCACAAGTACTTTTCAGCACTACACTCATTTCGCTCTCAACTCACTCACTGCACTGTAACTACGACACATTTCACTGATACTAGCCTCATTTCACTAACATTTCAAAAACATTTCACTGTTCAAATACTTTGCACTACCACTATAAACTATAAAACTTCACTGACACAAACACACTTCACTGATACAACACACTTCACACTACACAAGCACAACACACTTCTTCAAATAACAAAACATCAATAACAAAATATCAGTTACACCCTTTAAATAGCGTGTGTAATATACTACCGTCTATTAGTAAAGTCCTTAAGCCTATTTTAAACACATTTGTGGTTATTGGTAAAGCCTTTAGTAAGTCTGCAGGTAAAGCATTCCAGTCCCTGATAGTACGATTGAGAAAAGGAAACTTTCCAGTGTCCGTCCTCTGTCTTCTTTTCCTCAATTTATATGAGTGGCCGTTCCTTGAAGAGTAATTTGGTTGCTGCAAACTATTTTTTATTTCTCTCCAGGCAGGCTCACCTCTGTATGTTTTGAACATTGCTCATAATCGAATTCGCGTTCTTCTGTCCGTGAGTGTGTTCCATATGGAAGGTAACTTGTTCTTCAGTTCTTAATACGAGTGTTTTGAATTAACGCAGTTTTTTTTGGGTTGTCTCCAAGTCTTGCAGTAGTGGATTATGGAGACTTTACGAGAGCTGTTTCATTGAGAATGATACGGCATTAAAATCATTGATTCATGCTAAAGTCAGCGGTCTTAATGCTAACAAGCAAACATTCTGATGGGAGCAGATAAAAAAGTTAAATTTTTCTTCCACTATGTTAATAATGTCAAAAGGGGTGCTTATACAAATTTTGGATACTCGACCGCAATTACGAGATCGTCCAGAAAGTGATTCTCCCTGGAGCCGTTTACGGAAGAAAGCACAATTTCATGGAAAGATTTATTGAAACAAATGCAGCAATTGTTGCGCTATTTCTCAACATATCCCCCACTTGTCATACAATGGGATCAATTTTTGTATCCTCGTGTCGTAGAAGTCAGCCGCCTGGGACCGGAACCAGCGTTTGACAGCCGTCTGCACCTCTCTGTCGATCCCATGATATGACAAATGTCTCAATTCGGTGGGGAATGTGTTGAAAATAACTCAGTAATTACTGTCTGTTCCAATAAATTTTTCCAATGAAATTGTGTTTTCTTTCTGTTAACGGCCCCTGGAGAACTTTTTTTTCCGGCTCTCGTAATTACGGTCGAGTTTGTCCAAAATTTGTATAAGCACTTCTTTTGATATTATTATTAGTGAAAGAAAGAAATTCAACTTTTTATCTGCCCCCATCAGAATGTTTGCTTGTAAGCTAAGCTATTTATATAAAGCTTTCATTCTACATTTGTGATGATTTGTTCTGGAGCGACTTCAGGCCACAGATAAAGAAACTTTACAAAATGTTGGTATTGATATACAGAGTGATTCACAAGGATTTACCGTCACTAACGGAGCTTATTACCGAAGGCATTCTGAGCAAAAAATGTCATATAAACATGTGTCCTAATCTCAATATTTTCAGAGTTACACTAATTTGAAGTTGTTTGTAAAAAAGCTTTTTTCTTTAGTTTAAGGGTAAAAGAATATTACAAATAGAGAATGAACTATTCAGGAGTATCATTTCTTTAATTAGCTAATATTCTGAAGCCAAAAATGTGTTGTGTATTCCACAGTTGCTTCGTACAGATTTTTTTTTTTTTTTTTTTTTTTTCGATTTTAACTACAAAATTACATTTTTCTTATGCATTTATCACAATTGTTACAAATTACGCCACTCTTGTAAATTCTTCAAGACTGTACATTAGGATGCATAATTAAACTGTAAAGAATCAATTTCCTAAAGTCGTACGATTTGTGACAATTGATATGCCAAGTGTGTAAGAATGATGTAATTTTTAGTTAAAAATTGAAAAACAAAATTTGTACAAAGCAATTAACAATATTAATATATTTATATTTTTTTGTTTGCTTTTCAGTTTTTATTTCACCGTTTTCTTCTTTCTTTTTTTTTAATTTTAACATGTGAAAAAATTCACAGATATAGGCTATAATTCGCTGGAAATCTAGAGCAAATTCAATTATCCATACATTTCTGAACATATTCAGAAAGTTTCAAGATGATATGGTAAAATGTGTGACGTGGGGAGCATTTTATACTTTGGAAAAAAAAGGGGGGAGGAAAGGAAAGCGAAAAAAATAGCATACAGACATAACACATGTACTGACCTTAACTCTTGATGTCCCAATGTCACCTACAGGTGACGCTCCCTAACAAGCTGTCCAAAATTTCCAGTAAATATATTTAAACATAAATCGCCGTCGACAATGCCTTATTAGACATCTGGTAACTGAATTTCAACCATTTTTGGCGACTAGCTCGTAAATCTGCAGCAGTAGAGAAGAAAACATCAGCGTGGATACAGAAGAATCTCAACTTCGTGCGCACTTCACATAATGGCTTCTGAAAATAGTACTAAGAGTTAAGTAGTTTTATTTTTGTTTCCATATATACATTACTAAACTATTGATATTGTATATGCAATTTTCATAAACAAGTAAAAAAGGTGCACATAGTGTATATAGGGACTACAAAGTGACATGTTACCACCAGGTGACATTGGTCAGATACATTAAACGTCCGATCTCATTATATTAGTATAGTTATGTTACTTATTTTTCTTCTATAGTCTGACTGTGTATGAAATAGTGGAGATGATGGACGAAGATACAGTTGGAGCTTCGTCTGTTATTGATATTACCATATTTTCACCGGCTGATGGACCAGTTATCGATGAGGAAAGTGGTGACGAAACAACCAGTGACATCAACCATCTTCCAGGAAGAATACTCAGACCTACATTTGAAGTCAACGTTACTTCTGCCAATGACGTACTAATAGATAATGATGAAGGAAGTAACCCGAGACTATCAACAATTGACTAGATAACAATGTCCAATTCTTATATTGAGGAAATAAACACTGAAGTTTCAACAGACAAAAACAAATTACCGAATTCAGATATGAATATACATGGAAGAAATAATTATGATCTACGAAAGAACACAGAACATTTCTCGCGATGAAAGACAATCTATTTCTAGTATTAGACTTCAGCAGAGAAAAAAAAAAATCTACTTCTAATATTTATTTTCGTAATAAAGAGTGGTCTGAAAAGAAGAAATCTTTACTTGTAAATCTGGAAGAGGCGACTTAGATGAAACATTTACAGATTATAATGAATCAAAACTTAGTCCTGTCTAATGTTTCGAGCTCCTGTTCAGTGAAGAAATACTCGCTGTCATGTGTAAAATGTCAAAATTGTGTGCCCTCCAAAGGAATCATTCTATTGAATTGGACAAAAATGATATAAAAAGTTTACATTGCCATTCTCTTACTGACGGGCTACATGTCTCCCCAAAGCATAACAATGTTTTGCGAAACAAAATCAGATGTTCACAATGAACTTGTATCCAATACCATGAGGAGAAGTAGGTTTACAGAACTCCATAAATATTTACATCTTTCGGACAATTTCAATCTTCCTCCTAATGATGAATTTGGTAAAGTCCGAAGATGCTTCGGGATTCTAAATGGCAATTTTGGCCAACAGTTTGAAAAGATATGGTGGAGTCACAAATCTATTCATGAACAATGGTTCCCTATTATGGGAGACAGTGATAATCAGCATATTCATATTCATGCGTTTTGGATATAAACTATGGTCAGCAGCTACACGTCTTCGCTACCTCGCTAAGCACATGAAAAAGCGCAATCGTGGTGCAGTACAGTATCTTTCTCTGTGACACAGGATGATGCTGTTGTTCGATGGCATGATAATAATATTGTCACCCTTGCTTCAAACTGACACAATGTAACTCCAATTTTGAAAGCAGATCGAGTCAGTGCTATTGCAGGGAAACATAGCAAAATTCAAGTGGATTGCCCTTCGGTTATTGAATAGTACATCAAATACATGGAAGGAGTAGATAGATTTGACGAAAATGTTCATTCTTTGAAAGTGAGCTTTCATGGAGCGAAATGGTGGTACCCAAGTTTGCATTTGATCTCGATGCAGCCTGTCATAATGCGTGGTTAATATCAAGAAGAGATGCAATACAAAAAGGCTTGACATATTGTGAATTCCGGCGAAATATCGTGCAAGTATGTTGTGGTGTTTATGGGAAAGCTCCTTACAGACATCCAGCCAGCGATTCAGTCCCATCCAGTAGTATTATTACATATATGCTAACTTAAATATTCTCCACTGAATAAATATGATATTGCAGTCATTAAATGTGACAATAAGATTTTTTGCCCAATGTCACCTACAGGTGACACCTCTACAGTTCGTTTGTAAATATGATTTTCCATAAATTCTCAATAAACAATACTTCTATAAGCTATAATAAACATTATTTAATCATTTATAAACAATTTGTACATCTGTAATCAGTTTGGGCTAAGACGGATTAATATCTTACCCGCATGGACTTTAAAAATGGCCACAGAACAAAACTGATATTTTATGAAAGAAAAAAACTTCGGAATATTTTTAAACAAGAAAGCGAAAAATGGATCATTTTGACGAAAATGTCGAAATTTCAGTCCTAATTTCCTTAACATGGCTATCTCTTGGAGGAAAGTAAAAGCTGGAATGCCTGAATAATATCGTCATTATTCCTACAATAACTCCTATGTGCAAAATATAAAATCTTTCAGGAGGAAGGAAAAACATATTTATTCATCCTATGGCAGCCGTACATAGGAGACTGTGAATTCTTACAATTCCGAAACAAAGATATATAATTACATATAGGAGATTTTATTATTTGCTGTATCACTATTTAAGTTATTTAATAGAGCAAAAATCTGAAAATCGATAAATATGTCACATAGGAGTTATTGCAGGAACAACGACGATATATTTATGACAAGCAGAAGAAACCTGTCTCTGAATGTGGACTCCGGGCAAAATTTATCGGCAATTTCTCGCCCATGTTGAATTTCGACGCTTTATAACGTCTTCGTTAAAATGTTACAGCCACTGTCATTATTAGTTTATTACTGTCCTGAGCAGTGTGTGATTCTAGAGGAATGTTAACAAAGAATTGCAATCACGACAGCGCCTAAGTGGGAAGTGAAATAAACGCAAAGCGCTGATCCGTTTCCTGTTGGCTGCAAGCGATCCGCATGCAGACTTTCTTCATCTTTTTCGCTCTTTGCGTGCATTTCTTCTTCGCAATCGCAATTTGTTAAGTAGACCTTGGTGCCTTCACGCGATTCTGCACAAATGAGGTCGAAACACAATGGAACTGAAAATTGCCGTTCCGTATTTAAACATATCGTTCAAGGTCTCCGATTTCTTATCAGATGGACAAATTTTTCCACTGATGTAATCTATCTCCTCATCTTTGAATGCCGTTGGATGTTTTACTTTTAGGTTTACTTTTTTTTAACATACGACTTCCCCAGAATTATAGTAATGTGGCCAGATGTTATTTATGTGCAATTGAGGAGGGAGAAGAAAGTAGAACACAAATTTAAAAAAAAAAAAAAAAACTACAAAAAGACTGTGAAATCCATAATACGGACTATTAGTAGACTCAAATAGCCTGTGCAATCACCTCATTTACGTGGAGTTGCTCACCTCGTGAGATGTATAAGTGAGCTTTCCCCTTTCTCATGAGGTTATAGCCCTTTATGGGACACAGCGGACTTATGCCCAGTTTCTGAAAAGATAGTTACCTATACATACAGAGTTATCTATGATTTAACGTGCTTATATGTTTAAAATGAGTTTCCGAAACAACAGTTATCGTCATCTTTACAGTTATCTGTGCTTCAACTGGTAACTATACCTCGGCCTGTAGTTACCTGGCTGTTAGTACTGATTCAAACAAATACCGAAATGCGGCGCTATGCATTATTGTTTTGTAAACTATAATAACCGATATTAAATAATAATATAGATCACAATAAATTTACTATATTATGTGTATAGTTTTAAAAATTTGGCGTTTTATTTACGTAACTTAGGTAAATGTTTTACTTTCTATTACATATTAGGATAATAACGTGCGTTTGTAAACACAATTTTGAACATCTCAAATTTAATTTTTGTCACCAACTAAAGATTCTATGTCGTCAGTCGAAGAATATTTTATTCTTGGGTGTTCTACCAATGCCAATGGTATTTCGGACTCCGAAAAGTCGATTTGAATACATGAAAGCATTCATATGGACGAATGTAAATTTATCAGTATGGCTGCCATAGTCACCACAGCTGAATATGGTTGCAGTTTTGAAGCAGAAGTTACATCTAGCCCTCTCTTCACTAGTATTATTTACGTCGATGATCACGTCAAATACTATTATTGCTTTTTGTATCATATTACGATTGAGATGGAAGTGTACATGTACACTGTCGTTTATCACACGATTCTTTAATTAAAAAGCCTTGCACCTACTTGTAAATAGCTCACTGTGTACCTATCAGCGATATTACTGCTGAAGACTTCTGCAAACAAAAGTACTATAAACAACTAAAAAAATCACTAACAAAATACTAGCGGAGACATCTATGGACGACAATAAACACTGAACTTGAAGTTACCTCAACTGTTATTTACAAGCGCTGATAAATCTACATTTAACTTCCGGAAACTCATGAAAGTTATCAATGCAGTTAAATTTATAAGAGCAGTTAAGTAACTGAGAGTTAACTGAGGTGTACCAGAAACTGGGCATTATTCATTCATGTATGGTAAGGGTCGAGTAAAAATAAAACAAGAACTAAATACTATGTAAGTTACTGTATGTGTCAGTCAACTGAGACTGTAGACCGTGTTATAAAATATAGAACATTTTCCATGATTGGATGGACATTGCTTACCGAAGTTGGACTTGCAATACTGTAGGAACTGATTCCTGATATCATTATGAAGAAAAAAGTTCGTATATACATGTGTCCGATTTTCAGTAATTTTGGAAATATTTCGGTTCTTGCTTTCGTAACACAGATTCTTGTGAACTTCGCTCGAGCGTTTAGAATATACAGTGCGTCCGCAAACTCACTCCGCAGTGAAGAGACGGCGGTGCAGTTATGTTGGGAGGTGGAATTCACTCCACTCGAAGGTCAACACTGAACATATTATGTGAGTGATTTTGCTGCCAACTTAATACTTCCCGCTAGGAGATCGAGCGTCTCTCCTCGCTGCGGAATGAGTTTGCGGACACGTTGTACTGTACTGTAAATAAACACTGAAACACTGAATACAGTGAAACCTTGTTAATCCGGACTAATTGGGGGGATAAGTTGATCGGTTTAACAAAAGTCCGGATTAACTGAAATAACCAAAAAGCACAGTAGAAAATGCATTAAAACTCCATTTATAGCAACAACACAGGTTTATTATGGTATATTTAAAGGCACAGGCCTAATTAAGTACAGTAAAATGTAAAGCAATATACACGTGACGTAAAACTAGTGATACGAGTATTAGAACACTGTGTGGACAATTTTGGACGTTGAAATAAATATAAGACTTTCATGTTATAGATAAATTACGACAAATTAAATAGTAGGCTCTCGCTATACTTCACCATACTGGGTGATTTACGAGGATTTACCGTCACTTACGGAGCTTATTTCCGAAGACATTCTGAGCACAAAAAATTTCATATAAACATTTGCTCTAGTCGCAATATTTTAAAGTTACATTAATTTGAAGTTATTAGTAAAATACCTTTCTTTTTCTTTAGATTTAAGGGTAAAAAATATTACAAATTACCGTCACTTACGGAGCTTATTTCCGAAGACATTCTGAGCAAAAAAAAATGTCATTATAAACATTTGCTCTAGTCGCAATATTTTTAAAGTTACATTAATTTGAAGATGTTAGTAAAATAACTTTTTTTTTCTTTAGTTTTACGGGTAAAAAAATATTACAAATTGACAACTATTCAGAAGTGTCATTTCTTTAAATGGCCAGTATTCTGAAGCTAAAAATGTGTTGTTAATTGCTTTGTACAGATTTCATTTCTCAGTTTTTAACTAAAAATGACATCATTCTTACGCACTTATCACAAAAATTGTTACAAATCATACGACTTTAGGAACTTGATTCCTTACAGTTTCATTATGCATCCTAATGTACAGTTTTAAATAATTCACAATGTGTTGTAATTTGTAACAATTTATTGCTGTGGTAAATGTGTAAGAAAATGTAATTTTGTAGTTAAAAATCGAAAAAAAAAATCTGTACGAAGCAACTATGGAATTCACAACACATTTTTAGCTTCAAAATACTAACTAATTAAAGAAATGATACCCCTGAATAGTTGATTCTTTACCTGTAATATTCTTTTACCCTTAAAACTCAAGAATAATGGTATTTTACAAACAACTTCATATTAGTGTAGCTCTGAAAATATTGAGATTAGGACAAATGTTTATGACATTCTTTACTCAGAATGTCTTTGAAAATAAGCTCCTCGTGAATCATCCTGTATAATAAAAGCTGCTGAATTTAATTGAAGCATAAAGGACAAATGAAGATACAAGTGGGCTTTGGCCTCATTCGCCAAATATTATCTGCCTATAATCAATCCCAATGAAGCTGAATAACCTACTAGTTGACACAGTGTCGTTAAATATCAACAAAATAAAACAATAAGTCGTTATGAAAGGAGGAGGTAAACATAGCGAAGAAAGAGAGAAAGAAACAAAGAAGGCACGTAAGAGAGAAAAGAGAGGAGGAATTGTTTTGCATAATGATACAACTTAAGAAATATAAGTAGGCCTACTATAATAATTTATTTACTAGCTGGCATACAAGTCAAGGGCTTCAAAGCGATGTCAATACTCTGGGAGGAAAAGCTAAACATAAAAGCCTTTGCACCCAGTATACATACAGAATTTGCGTTAAAATGCGCATGGTCATTAACTTCGCTTCATAATAAAAGACTGAATTGTCAATAGCGACCTTGAACTCAGGGAAGCTGACACATGTTTTCCTATGCGTTAGTGTGATTCATGCAAATTTTCTGCACTCTAGAGAATTTGCAGCAACACGAGCGCATAATGCCGCACGTGTATTGGCTTCCGTTCCGCATCTTGTTTAAGGAAATGCTGTTTACAAGATGGGGAGGGGACCATTCACATACATGTGGACACGTGGGTCGCGCGTGTGCGTGTGCGAGTGTTTGTTACGCTCGTGCGACTTGGTTCGATCATTACTGCGTGCAGTGGAAACCAGTTGTGATTTGTATTTGAGAATTCTGATGCGTTCAACAGCTGGCAATATAAGCCTATTCAATCAGCTGGCGCCAAAGAATAAAAGTAATTTTATTATATTATATTATATTCCAATTGTTGGCCTCACGGAAATGTGCGTTTAAAAGTGTAAGTACTGTAGGCCTACATCCGTTCATGTAACACGTCTGCTTCTCCATTTAGTTTTCACAGGTAGGCATACTGTGGCTTATATTGTGTCCATTACAATGAGAGAATACGTTATAGAAAGTTTCTGCGCATGTGGCGACGTAGTATTGCTTCAACCAATCAGCTTTAATCACTTGCAAGTCTCCATGCCGTGTAATTAGCTGTTGAAATTGTGTTATGAATTACCTATATTTGTGGACTATATAGGGTGATTCATTATTGCGTGTAAATACTTTGTGTGTGTAATGTAGAGGTGAAACTAAGACTAAAACGTTCTATACAACTTTTTCTCAAAACCTTTAATTCCAAAGTTAACGCCATTTTGCGTGGAACTTGCGCTCCCAAACAAAGGAAGGATAACACACCAAATGTAAACTAATTATCACTTTCGTACAGTGCATTTGGACTTCAATACAAAAACAACCAAAGTCACTAAACCTATATCCTCAGCAGTTCACTTATGCACGTTTTGTGAACTAAAACCAAACACAGTAAAGAATGTAAAGAAATGTCTTCTAGACTTTACACATTTGCACAATTCTTAGTGTAATGCATGTTCAAAGTGCTGTCCCCCAACTTCAAGACATACCTGTGCTCGCCGCCTTAGTGATCTCTGAACGTTACACAGCCCGTTCAACTCATTACGAACAATTCCACACGCATGTTCAATTCGCTGTTGTAGTACTTCTACGTTAGGTACAGCAGAGGCATACACTAAAACGATTAAACGACTTCAGGCGGCCCCGAAGGTAGAAGTCCAGAGGGCTCATGTCCGGTGATCTGGCTGGCCAAGGAGTTGGCCCTGCGCGGCCTATCCATTGATCTGGATACGCAGCATTGAGATACGCCCTTACATTGCGGCAGTAATGCGCAGGAGCACCATCGTGCATAAATCATAAGTTCACTCGCGTTGCAAGAGGGATTATCATGTAGCAGACCATGCAATTCGCGTTCCTAGACTGTGCGGTAGATTTCCCCATTCAACCGCGGAGATAGAACTCGAGGTCCGAGAAACTGATTCCCCACAATACCACACCAAATGTGTGGGAGAACAGTAATGCCAGTTACTACGACGTAGGTGCCATCTACTGAAACTCTGGAATTAAAGGTTTTGAGAAAAAGTTATATAGAACGTTTTAGTCTTAGTTTCACCTCTACAACACACACACACACACACACACACACACACACACACACACACACACACACACAAAGTATTTACACGTAATAATGAATCACTGTGTATAGTTCATTTTGTCATAACTTCTACAGGTTGTTAAGAAAAGTATCCACTATTTTAGGAGGTGATAGTATGCATCAAATTAAGAAAATAATGTCTAATAAACATGGGTCCTACAACATATACTTTCTGAGATCTGAACACTTGTTCATAAGAGATGCTCAATGTGACGTCCATTCTTGGCAATGCATTTCTCTGCCCTACAATACAGCAGACTACCATAAAATCACTCCGTAGTTGACACCCATGGCATGGAATAATGATACGTAGCAAGGAATACTGAAAACAAAAATCTGGTTGCGGATATGAGCGGGGTCCAGCAGAGATGGTGTTCAGAATTTTCGTAATCGGCATGTGTGGGCTGGTGAAAATTCCCATGCAGTTGAAGAAACTAGGCATCAGCACCGATTCTCAATCAACGTATGGGCAGGCGTTCTTGGCGATAGATTAATAGGCTCGTACGTGCTACACAGAGACTTTCAGGACTTTCTTATTAACGCATTGCCTGCCTTGCTGGAGAATGTGCTGTGTCAGCAGGATTACAGATGTGGCTCATGCACGATGGCGAACCAGCACATTTTCTCCGCAATGTGCGTGAACACCTGACGTTGACATTTCAGGACCATTGTATTGGTCGGGGAAGCCCCACACCTTGGCCTGCTCGTTCTCCAAACCTAAATCCCCTAGAGTTTTGATTATGGGGACACATGAAGGAACCAAGTCAATTTCAAAGAGTGCGTGATTCCTTACGCCAAAGGGCAGAGGATTGCATTGCCAGATTGAGCACTTCCTATGAAGAAGTGTTCAGATCTCAGAAAGTATGTGTTCTGGGACCCATGTTTATTAGACATAATTTTTTTGTTTTGATGCATACTAGCACCTCCTAAATATTGGGCACTTTTTTAACAACCTGTATAACAATATAGATCAGTGGTCGTCAGCACTCGCTGAAATGGGTAAGGTGTAAGTAGTGTAACGAAATATTTATGCCCCGTCGTGCATCAAGAAACTGTCACAATTTTCTGTTTTTCTATATCTGTCCAGATATTGAATTAAATCTCTTACCGATTTAGATCGGCAAGCATTTCTCTTCTGTGTTCACGACATAATGATTTCTTTACATTCTTCCTTTCTGTAAGTTGGCTCAATATTTTTGGCGAAATTCTCGGTAATTCATTTCGAAATATCAGGATATGCGGGACCTCTGGATGTTCACTTGCTCTTCTCTAATTCCATTCCTAGCATTTTGAGATATTGCTGTACCTTTAGATTCGCCTTTTCTAACAGTTTTGCTTGGTTGGAAGTGTGCAATTCTAGTAATAAAATAGTAAATTATCAAAGGTTTTTATACCCATTTATTAAAATATTTTTACAGCAGTATTTTACTAGGAAATGGCATATCTTTATAAGTCACAGTTTTCGAGTTATGACACTATTTTACTGAGAGTGAACCGTAAGCAATATCATTAATTTCAGGGGTTATTATTTGATATATTTCAAACTTTTTTGTTTAAAGCAATTTTGCTAATTTTTCTTCCTTTTCGAGATGAAAATTGTTTTATATGAAACATTTCATAGTGTGTTTTGGGAAGGTCATTGTTTTAATTCCGAATATGCTAAGTAAATTTAAGAGAGCAGTGTATTATGATAATAAATGATTGAAAGAATTTTCGTTTTGTCCTTTAAATGTGCAGAAATTTGATCCAAACAAATGTAACTTTTCGTTCTGAAAAGGAATTTTAAAATGTTAAATTTGTTCGGATTCAATTTTTGCACACTTGAAGGATAAAACTAAAATTATTTCAATCATTTGTTATCATATTAAACTGCTCTCTTAAATTGAATGAGCATGAGTAATATTGGGAACGTAATCTCTCAAAAAGGAAATGGAAAAGGTTGGTTTTAGGAAAAAATATATATAAGAAAGATGGGTTGGAAAAATGTAAAGTTAGAACGTTCGGTATTGAGAACTATGGATTGGGAAAATGTAATTGAGAAATAACAACACAATTTGGCAATTAGGCTACAGGAAAAAATGGAATTGGGCTACATGGATTGGGAAAAACGTACGCGAATCCTAATTTCCGTGTGACTTTTAATTACTCACTTACTTTTACTTTTGAGGATTTCTCCACTATTCAGTGGTTACCCTGTATTCCCATCCGCCAATCTTCCCGGTCGAACCATTCATCTCCTTCCAAAGACCTGTCACTCATCAATCTATGGATCTGTCCTCTCCAGGTTGTTCTTGGTCTACCCCGCTTCCATCTACCATAAGGTGACCATTCCAAAAGAGTTTTAGGCCACCTACTTTCCTCCATTCTTCTAATATGTCCATACCATTGAAGAGTTCGTCTCTCAATTCTGTCCATCACTGTCTCCTCCATATCCATCATCCGTCTCACTTCTTCATTTCTCCTTCTTTCTAATCTGGAAACTTTGGCTCTACGTCGTATTCCATCCATTTCCACTGCCAAAATCTTAGATTTTTTACTTTCTACCAACGTCCACCCCTCTGCACCTCTTTTAATTAATGATAGTTAAATAAAAGACGAAATTGTACTTTAATTTTTGCGTGAAGTCGCACAATTTCCGAGCTTGTTTTATTGGTGTAATGACTTATTTTACATACAATGCAGAATCGATTCACCAAGGTCGGGCAATTGTGAATTTTCTTTCGCCTGAAGATTGTTTTTCTGCTTGAGCCACAGCCGGACTCGTTAGCAGCGCGTTGCTTGAGGCGTGTGCACCCTCTAATTTAGAATATTGTGATATCGACGTGGTCAGCGCGCTGATATTGACTTCACATCTGCACTAGTTCACACGATTCCTGCCACCAGACCCATCATTAAATTAAGTGCGGTTTGGAAGATACGTAGAAGCCACGGTTGTGGGTTCCATTCCCACCTATTTTCCCATCTTAAATGGAGATCTACAGTCGTGCTCACCCTACTTCATGGGAATCTAGGTGCACCGTATGTCTTTGTAATATTACATCTACATACGAAACAAAATTTGCACTGATGCATAGGTTGTGGGATGGATGGATGGATGGATGGATGGATGGATGGATATTTAAATGAATGAGGGGACGATGAGTGGATGAACGAGCGAATGGAAGGAAAGATGGTTGAATTGATAGAAGCAAGTAAGGATTGGTAGATAGATGGATGGATGGGTTGGATAACATTGAATGGAGATAGATGGACGAATTTATGGATACGTTTGTAGATGAATAAACTTTCGAATGAATGATTAAATGAATGTAAGAACGGATGCTTGAAAGAGAAGAAAACGGGATGGAAGTAGGAGTAAATGAACGAAGAAGGTGGATGGATGGATGGATGAATGAATGAATGAATGAATGAATGAATGAATGAGATGAACGGTAGAGTGCATGATGCAATGAGTTAATATATGGTTTGATGATTATATGGTTTGATGATGATTATGATGTTAGGATACAATTAATTATGATACTTAATCACTCATTTAAAGTTTGTGTGGCTGCAACCTGTGTATATTTTTGTGTGGCTTTACTTTGTTTATAGTGTTTTCTCTCTCTCTCTCTTTATTTTTTGTGTAGCTTTATTTTGTATATAGTGTATTTTTTTCTGTTTTTCTATATTATTGTATTTGTATTCCTGGTGTTGTGGAAGAGAAGGCCTGATGGCCTTAACTACACCAGGATAAATAAATAAATAAATAAATAAATAAATAAATAAATAAATAAATAAATAAATAAATTGTATGATTGAAAGATGGAGTACATGAATGTATGAAAGGGTAATAGGAGAATAAATGGATGATAAAGGAATGGATGAATAGGTAGACCTACATGGCTTCCTCTCTTGGGACGGATTGAAAATGACTCCCCCCCCCTTATTTAGGTCGTGTCATTACGGGTGGCGAATCATGTATTTTCGAATAAAACGCGGAGATAAAGCGCCAAAGCCAGGAATGGCAGACGAAAATCTCACCAAAGCTAAGAAAAAATCAAGAATGAGTAAATCCAAAATCAAATGCATGCTGATTTGCTTTTTTGATAGCCAAGGGATCGTCCATAAGGAATTTGTGCGTCAAGGACAAAGGCAGCATTTTTACCGCGAAGTTCTCGAAAGGCTTTGTCGCACTGCGCTCTCCATTAATGAATTTTTGGACCCGAATCCTTGCGACTTTCTTCTCTTCTCGAGGACCTGAAGAACATTAAAAAATCCGTAACCGATCAGCTTAAAGTGATTCCAGTTTTGGAATTCCAACACTGTTACGACAAATGGAAACAATGTTACAGGCATTGTGTGGCTTCCCAAGGGAACTGTTTCGTATTTTGAAGGAGACAACTTGGATGTGTAATTTACTTTGAATACAAAAAGAATAAAAAATAAGGTAATGAGGCTTATTTACAGACCTCGTATAATTATGTAAGCCCAGTTATTCTCTTAAAAATCAACATAAATGGTAGGGCCTATAGGTCTATGAAGGACCTATATAATCATCATTTCTAATATTTTTGTGTTTACAAAAGTCGGCATTTAAAAGTGATATAGGTATTAAAAGTATAGCTACTACAGTGTAATAATCTTTTTACTCTCAATTTTTTAGTTATTTCTTCAAAGTTCATCGAAGCGTAAAAAAATTTTTACAAGCCAGCGGAAATGTCTTAAAATAAAGGGCTCTCCGAGTCTTCATACCTGCTCATTTATTATTATTATTATTATTATTATTATTATTATTATTATTATTATTATTATTACAAAAAAAGCCCCCATTGAGGGTAGTCCCTACGGACTCAGTATATCAGATATTATATACTTTACAAAGTGCTTCATTCGCATTTTCCTTAAAATAAGTAGTCTCTTGAAGCCAGCTAATTTTCTGCATTAGATGTGTCTGTAGTCTAATAGTGCATTTTTAAAAGTGGTAGTGATTTTGAATTATGACTAAATACCGGTACCGAATTTTGAGGCTTGAATATATAATTTTAATTAAACTACAGGGCCGCTTCTCCCACTCCTTGTTATACTTTCTGCACCTCTCTTATTTCGGAATCTTCTACATAAACATTGTTATCACAGTTCAAGAAAGCAACCAAGTGAAAGAATCTGCTAACAGGCCCGGTAAGTCGCTAATTCCCGCTATTATTAATTAACGGCTTACTAATGAACATCGTTTCTATTAAATATCGAAGTTTAGAAATAAGGCATAGGAATGAATTTAATACATTTTAAACTCAAAGTTTAATTGATAATAAAATCCACTTGTTTAATCCATTAATATAATATATTTGTATACATTAATTCCACTTAACTGTGTTATTAAAAACGTCATTGTAAATCACAGATCATACACGTTGTAGATCCCCATATCAGAGCCTGGGGAAGTTTTCTACCCAACCTTGAAAATTAACGGGACTACAATAACTGACGAATATTTACGTTCTGAAGAATATTATGTACAATGGATCATAGTCTTGTGAAAAAAAACATAATTAAATTATTTTTATAATTTTAACATTAAAGACGCCAGAAAAGTAGCCAGGTCGCCAAGTGGAAATTTTCGTCGCCACAAGGAACATAAAAGGCGCCAGAATGGCGACAAGTAGCCACATCTGGCAACTCTGGTGCCAGCCTTTCTATTCTTACTCCTCTTGGCTCCGCGTGCCAGCTCTCCAATCCCCTCCGTGCACGCAAAATTTGTAAATTACCGGTACTTTCCTATCTCTTCCGATAGCTGTGTCATTCTCCGATTCTCCGTTGGTCAGCGTTATAATGTTGCAAACATACCACGTTTGCAAGCAATATAATTAGGCCTATTGTTAATGTTGATGAGTTATTTTTAAATATTTTCAAAGCACTGACTCAACTTATGAGCGTTCAGTTACAAAAACTAACAACAAAAATATTCCTTTTTATCTCCCACCAAAAGTTATACAAGTTGTTTTATGTTTGCACATCAGTAGTTGTTGAAAGACTATTTTCCATGATGAACAATATCTGGACCTCTGAAAAGTCTCAGTTAAATGTTCCTACTCTCAGATCCATGTGATAGTTAGAATAAAATTTAATAGCAAATTCATTAATTGTATGAGTTCTAACGAAAAAACAATCTAGCACTAAAAGATTGTCAGTTCTGAAAAGTACTTTTGGAGCAAAACTAGAAATGAGTTTAGACTTACCTGTATAATTTTATGAAAATTTAGTGGGGTTGTTAAGTGAAAAATTTCCTGTAGGCTAATTCCTTCTGCCGAGTAAAAGCAACAATATAAATGCGGACTGCAGAAAAGTGACTTATGTAAATTGTGAAATATGTTCATAACTAACTTTTAATTTTTGGTAGTTTGTATTTGAAATTTCAGTATTAAAATATTAAAATCAATGTTTAAGCTGTTTTTATTACATCACTTTAATAAATAAATGTTTGAGAACATATTATGTCCCTTTTGAACCTTTGGAAATGAATATGGTCACCCTGTAAATAGACTATGTATAGTCTGCAGTAATTGCAAATTTGTAGTCTATAAACATTCCCTTATACAATAGGAAGAATCCTCCGCTATTGAGTAACGGTTAACTTGTCTGACCGTGAAACGACCGAGCCCGGGTTCAAAACTTGGTTGGGACAAGTTACATGGAGGGGGTTTTTACGGAGTTTTCCCTCAATCCATTAATTCTTAGTATAATTTTCGGCGCTGGACCTTGGACTCATTTCGGTGGCATTATCACCTCCATCTTAGATATGGCTAGACAGCCTTAGAAGTTGATAAAGCGATGTAAAATAATCAATTAAAATCAAAATGGACACCTTTTGCGGACAAAAATAATTCCCTCCCAATGTCCCACATAACAGAGGTTTCAGTGTACAATTATGGCAGCAATTTATAGTAGTAGTAGTGGTAATAGATGCAGCTGCAACAGTACTGGTGTTACCTCGATTAGGATCATTGTTCTAATGAAACATTTTCCTCTGTTTACAACGGATGAAGTTCGTGACTAAACTCAATACAGTACTTTTGCATGGTAGCTACGGTAGCGTGTCCTTGTGCCACCACAAATAATTCAAATGATGACGTTCGTGAGAACGCATCGTACATGTATGTGGTATACGTGTGTCATCCCTAATTTCAAGCTACCAGAAATATCCTGTAAGGAGACAAGGGGGTGATCTCTATGACTTGGCCTTGAAACAAAACCAGTTACAAAACTAATAAATTCTTAACTGTCAATACATTCTTTCTAGACAGCCATCACTAAACTGGCCTTGCTTAAAATACTGTAAGTGTACTTGAATTTTCTATTACCATAAAGTATTTTATTCTACGATGTATGAACAGATGGATATACAGTCCGCAGAGTGTTATGCAATTTTAGTAACCAAACCTACACGTAGCTTTGAAATAAAAATCACACAATCTAAGAAAAATGATTATGCAAAAGATAAGTTGCAAATAACTTAATTAAGGCACTCAACTGCATTTCAAGCCTAAGAAGCCGAAGAGAATTGAAAAATAGGTTTGCACATTCCGATTTATCATTTTGCAGGTATCGGTACATTGAAGTTGGGTGGTATCCATTCGTTTGAAAATATATATATATATATATATATATATATATATATATATATATATATATATATATATATATTGTTTTCGATTTTACATGGATTTATATTTTTCGAATTGGGTTAAGTACCGGTACGATAGTGAGAGTCACAAACATGGGTCCAAAAATGGGTCACGCCTTCAAAACGTTTGGGAATCACTGCATGGAGCAGTGGCCATCAGCACTCATTGAAATGTGTATAGTGCATGGAGGGTAAGGAAATATGCTCCGTAGTGCACAAGGGATAGAGAGACAGCATACCCGCCAGCAGCTACACGCTAGGGCAGTGCCTTGTCCGCGGGTAAGAGACGCTAGCCCGAGGGTGCAGTGTTCTGATGACCGCTGTCATAGAGGAAAGTCCTTAGCGTTAAAACAGTGGTGCATATTTGTAAGAACGTTCATTGATGTTAAATTAACATTCTCTTCAGTTATTTCTTTCTTGTAAAAACACACATTGAAACATGACCAATCTGCTCATGAAAATAATTCGCTAGTTTCCTTTCGTTTCTTATTCAAATTGATATTGCTTATGTTTTTAAATAGTTTTACACTCCTTTATTCTTCAATAGCATTTATGTTTAAACAAGTTTACGTACTTAACATTTTAAAAATTTCGAAATATGAATTCAGATTTAGTCATTTAAGCGTAGTAGATCTATATACGAATATAATGTAGCTAATGTGTATGCTTCCCAAGCAAACTGTCAAAGGTTCGATTCCCGGCGTAGGAAATGGAAGAAATTTATCTTCCGTCCACGAAACTGGTTGTTTAAACCAGAGATGGGCATTCGTATGCATTTTTACTGCGTGCACTGAGCACTTAACTCGTGTCAGATGATCTGAAGATTGTCTAATTTTTAGGCGCTCTTGACTTTATGCCTCGTTGAAGTCCGTGATCGTCATGCATCGATTGCAGTACTTAAAAAGCGAACTAAAATACATAATCGTTCAATGTCGTAAATAAGCAGAATTGTTGTGAGTCAGTTACAGTATGGCTAGCATGAGTGATATTAAACGAGGCTCAAGATCTCAATTGTATCCTCTGTGGGAATATGATTTAAAATTGGGGATTATGTTCAGTTTGGGAGAAGTTATTAGTAGAGCTGGGAAGTTGGTACCAAAACTGTTAAGTTGTGTGTACTTGCATTATATCTCTACCGAGTGAAAAGTAATAGAGCGTCTCTCGATATCAGTGAAGCAGAACGACTAACATGTACAACCGGGTGATAACCACAGTCTTAGAACAAGAAAATAATATGAAAAACAATAATTTGTAATTATAAAGTTAGTAACTCTCAATCTAAATTACTTTACCTACACATATAAAATAACATACAAAGTATACAATTATGATTCTAGCCTCTTTATAGCAAATAACAATGAACATTTTCATTTTATCAAAAGAAATACACCTTTTAGGTACAGAAAGAAAACAATATTTGTACTCTGAAAATCTTCATTCTACATCACAAGACGTTACTTACTTACCTACTTACTTATTTAGAAATGGCTTTTAAGGAACCCGCAGGTCATTGCCGCCCTCACATAAGCCCGCCATTGGTCCCTATCCTGAGCAAGATTAATCCAGTCTCTATCATCATATTCTACCTCCCTCAAATCCATTTTAATATTATCCTCCCATCTACGTCTCGGCCTCCCCAAAGGTATTTTTCCCTCCGGTCTCCCAACTAACACTCTATATGTATTTATGGATTCGCCCATACGTGCTACATGCCCTACCCATCTCAAACGTCTGGATTTAATGTTCCTAATTATGTCAGGTGAAGAATACAATGCGAGCAGTTCCGCGTTGTGTAACTTTCTCCATTCTCCTGTAACTTCATCCCTCTTAGCCCCAAATATTTTCCTAAGCAGCTTATTCTCAAACACTCTTAATCTCTGTTCCTCTCCCAAAGTGAGATTTCAAGTTTCACAACTATACAGAACAACCGGTAATATAACTGTTTTATAAATTCTAACTTTCAGATTTTTTGACAGCAGACTAGATGACAAAAGCTTCTCAACCGAATAATAACAGGCATTTCCCGTATTTATTCTGCGTTTAATTTCCTCCCGAGTGTCATTTATATTTGTTATTGTTGCTCCAAGATATTTGAATTTTTCCACCTCTTCGAAGGATAAATCTCCAATTTTTATGTTCCAATTTCGTACAATATTCTGGTCACGAGACATAATCATATACTTTGTCTTTTCTGGATTTACTTCCAAACCTATCGCTTTACTTGCTTCAAGTAAAATTTCCGTGTTTTCCCTAATCGTTTGTGGATTCTCTCCTATTTAACATATTCACGACATCACAAGACGCTACTGGAGCAAATCTGAAATATGATACAGCATTAATTAGTCATCAGGTGAACAACTACTTTGTGAACCTAATAGTGTATCTCGTATGTGGCTCATAATATTAGACCCATAATTATCTTCAAGAAAATTTTTCGTTTCTATAGTAATGGCAGCTAGGAAGTTCGTATCGTAATTCAGATGTTGAACTTGGATTGCAACGCAACCGAATGCATAGCAGCACGAGACGTCAACATTTAATGAAAAATAATCGGGAAAAAATAATCGTGTTACACATTCCTGTTTGCATAATTATTTAATAACAAATGAGTTTACTTTTTTGGAATCATGCATAATATTAAAATTGCGTAAATAATACAACGATAACAGAACAGTTCACTTTGTTCAGAACCTAAAATAATAATATAAATTAACTACATTCTTCAAACTATTCACGACTGTACACAGCTCCACAGAATGCCACTATGCGTTGTTTGTGAACATACTGTGAATCATCTGTCTGTAGCGAGCGGCAGCAGGGTGAGGCGCGGGTGATATCTGTACTCCTCGCTGTACTTTACTGAAATCTACATCTACTGCTTTGGTACGAACTTCCTAGCTCTGATTATTAGTTACATACCACTGTTAGAAAATTCTATTATATAACCATTATGATACACACCATATTAGTCAGTATGGAAATGTCGTAGGAGTGGATCGTGAAGCCCTTCTGAATGATGTTTGTAATGAAAATGATAAACAAATTTATTAGTAGAGAGCGGAATTTTAGGCCCTAAAAAGTGGCATTTTAGGTGCCTAAAATAGGCTCTTAATCTCCTTTATTTAGGCACTATAAAATAAAAAATAGGCTTCTTTGTTAAAGAATGTCACTAATATAAGATTCAACATTTATTTAATGCAAAATTCTACGTTTAAAAGAAACTTTCACACATTTCACATTTTACAAGGGTACACATGCATACACAAAATGAAGACATTCTGTCTTTAAGTTAGTGTTTTTCATCCACTAATCACATTTCCATAGTTTGCTTCACAGTAGATTATCAGCACTTATTGTGGCTATTGTGTCGCTCACAAATGGTGATAAAAAGGACAGGGCTGTTATCCGTCTTGGAATGTAAGAGAATGCTTATTCTGGTACAACCCAGCGAGTTTGTGTTAAATTGCTGACATACAGGGGAAGATAAAATAATAATAATAATAATAATAATAATAATAATAATAATAATAATAATAATAATAATAGTAGTAGTAGTAGTAATTTGTCCTGCAGGAATTCTTTTACATGCCAGTAAATCTGCTGACATGAGCCTGTCGCATTTAAGCACACTTAAATGCCATTGACCTGGGCCGGGATCGAACCCGCAACCTCGAACACAGAAAGCCAGCGCTATACCGACTACGCTACCTAGGCTGACTGAAAGTTGGAATTTTAAGATTGAAAGATTGTAAGAATGAGAAGGGGTGGCCCGGAGGTACTTTTCTATAGTGTTCTTCACTGCTAGGAAGGAGTTGTTATCTATCTTGGAATGTAAACGGTACAGGATGTTAAGAAAAACAGTAAGTAGTTACGAAAAAGATGCAAAAATAAAAAAAAAACTTTAAAATAGGCACTAATGTTGAAATGGGCATTTTTAGGCACTATAAAATCCCTTTATTTATACCTACATTTCCATGAAAAATGTAAATATTAAATCTCAAGCCTGTATGTACCAAGGAAAAAAATAGGTTTTTGCCTAAATTCCGCTCTCTATTTATTAGGCCCATATTATGAATTACTAGAGGTCTTTCTCCTAGGAAAAAATTGTTTTTATTTTAATTTCCTTTAAAAGAATTGTTTACTTCGTTTCCTACTTAAGTATGCTATTTTTAGATTCAGTTGAGATCAGAGTAACCGGGCTAAGTCCCCCTCCTTGATTTTGAGGTAGCGTGCTGGACTCCTGATCAAGGTGGCCCGGGTTCGATTCCGGTCATGAAGTCAGGGGGATTTAATTCGATCCTCTTCACGGGGACTGGTTGCCTGTCCATTTCCCAGTGTGTGTTGTGTCTCGCAGTGGCCCCCAGGTACCCTAACCCAGTAAACGTACCCTAACCCAGTAAACGGGGGAGTCCTGCAGTGTTTGCGTGTGTTCAGTAGAGTTGTGGGTCTAGGCACAATAAGCCTCAGGCTGCGGTGCCGAAATTAGTGTAAAAAAACCGGGCTAAAGGTATACATAAATAACAACGTATAATGTACGTTATGATAATTTTTAACATAAAGCTCAATCGATAGAAAATTTCTCCGAAATTTGTTGTTACACTTGCAAGGTTATTGTTGCGTCACCTGCTGCGCGAACGTGGAGAGGGTATTTAAAAACGACATGACCTATTTTATCTTTCCCGACTTCGGACTCAGGAAATATGGTCATCGTACCTATAAGGTGTTCCCCCCCCCCCCACCAAAAAAAATCTTAGTCTTTCCGAGAAAAAACTAAAATGACGCCCCTGATTTAGTGCATATTTTAATAAGTTTTATGCATATTTGCATGTATTTAAAATTATTCCTATCATTCCAAATGCGGATTCTTCAGTAGTAATAAACATCACTGAATACAGTCAGTTTTCTTTTACTACATTACCGAGTATTTTATGGACAGTTAAATGTTACAAGTGGTAGTTCAAGCACAGCTATCATAATTATCGTCGAAGTCGTTTCTTTTCTTTCAAAATAATACAAAAAGAGATTATGGGCATTCCAGGAAGATACACAGACAGTTAAAAAAGTTGACATTAGTTTCATTCTTGGGTCAGGGTCAATTGTGGCTGTGAACAGTTGTCCGACTTGCCGGCAAGTGCCGCATACCACAGAACCAAGCGTTGAGCTTAAAAAAACCTTTCACTTTTTTTATTAGTCTAAGTAAGTGTGCTACGGGAGTAAATCTAAACTAAATAATGTCATGTGGTACTAACAATGTTAACAGTTCTTAACTTCTTACGTAAGGCGCACCGTTAGCCAAACAAGAGCTTCGCCTTTCACGCAGGAGACTGGGTTCAAATGAGAAAGAGTGAAATTCTGGGTTGACAAAAACGTAAAGACTGAGTCCTAATATATGAATAAGAAGAAGAAGAAGAAGAAGCGTTGTTAAGTAGGTCCTATAGGAATACTCTCGTTTCTGTCCCCTATCAACATTCTATCTTCCATATACGCCATGAAGGCGTTTGGGGGCATGGAGGTATTAAATTTCAACGCTTTTTTTACTTTGGCACTAGACTGAGGTGGTGTGGTCGGCACCAATCTCCGACTGCCTTTTAACCCGGAAAATACTTGGTACCTACTCAATTTGTTAGGAGGCAAAGTGAATCTCGGGGCCGTTTTGGAAGTTTTGGTAATTAGAAAACCCCGTCATTACATGGAATTGAATCCAGATTTTCCAGTTTGTAGCCAGTTGTTCTACGAGTTGTGCTAACAGGCTTTCATTATTATTATTATTATTATTATTATTATTATTATTATTATTATTATTTATTTATTTATTTATTTATTTATTTATTTATTTATTTATTTACCAGAGCTTCCTCAAATTAGAGGCTGCCATTAGACAAAGCATACAAAACAAAAGAACAAATAGACAGTGAAAGATAAGAGTAAGAAAAATGACAAACAAGTAAACAAACAAACAAACAAACAAACAATGGAAGTTAACAGAGTAGGAAAAATGACAAACAATTTAAACGAACAGAAGAACAAACAAAAACAAACAATGGCAGTTAACAGAATAAGAAAAGTTACGAACAAGTAAAGAAACAATGAAAGCTAATAAGAAAAAGAAAAATGATAATGGTGCGTCAGTTTTTTCAGTACACTGAATTAGAGTCCATGGAGGTGATTTCGTAAGAGTTTGACTGACTCTCTAATTATGAGGAGGGCCAGTTATTGCATTTAAAATAAACATATATGTAAATTATTAAGAACATCGGAAACTATCCAGACATGATCCTAGATTATTTTTACATTACAGACAATAGATGACATTAGGGGGAAGTGGAGAGTGTTGGTGGAATGAAAGAGGGAAACGGGAATACCCCAAGAAAAAAATCCTGTGCAACGTCTGCAATGTCCACAACAAATTCCACGCAGACCTGACGGGCCTCGAACCTAGGTCACTTGAATGGAAGGCCAGCGCGCTAGTTTATTTCCGGAGGTTGATATGCTAAGATCTAAAATTTAAGGTTGTGGTGAAGGTGGTGGTGGTGGTGGTGGTGGTGGTGGTGGTCGTGGTGGTCGTCGTCTTGATGATGATAAAGATAGCGCAGCTTTCTTCAGTGTGAAAAATATTTAGGTGAATATTGCCAGTCAAATATCTCAATTCATGTCATCGAAATAAATCTCCAAATACATAGGCCTAATATTCAATCGTAGACAACGTTTTCAGAATAAAGAACATTCTTTATATTTTTCAGGCCTGTAAATTTGAAAGCTGGTAAATAAGAACAAGACATGCAGCTCTATTGTAATTTATAGTAGCCTATGCTTAAAAGAATACATATTTATCTAATCCGGGAGAGGTTTATATTATTTTATACACAAGTTAATAAAGGTACTTAAAGAAATAAAATTTAAATAAATTATTCTTTTTGTATCCACAAAAGTAATGGAAATTCGTCAGAACTGACAAGTGAGACAACTGATCCATGTATGGGTATAATACTCTGGAGGGATGTTATTTGAATGGATTTTCAGCTTGGAGAATAGCACAGACGTGACTAATAGTCGCCAGATGTTACAATCGGCCCTGTTATGCCGGTGGATCGCGTTAACTGAACGTCATCTGATTCACATCGTGACTAACCCTCATGCGCTAACGAGTCTCGCCAACTGGGCATCCGGCATTACATACACTACTACCACCACAGTTTTTTTTTTATAGTACATACAATCACGAAGCTCAATACATAGGGAATATGCATCCAATAACAGTTGAACTTTAGTTGCTAGCCACTAGGATCGCTACTATCGCACAGTCTATTGTTCCTAGTATTCTCAACTGCCAACTTCTTGGAGCATTGTATCGCGAGAAATGTATGTACTGTAGGTAGCCTACATTCCTACAGGCAAAATTCAGCTCGAACTCCTCGCGCCGCTAATGCTATACCCCTCTTAACCCCCCCCCCCCTGCAGTAGGCTTGAGAGCATGCTGGGAACGGGAGCATACGTCATCTGCACGAGACAGTCACGCCTGCTGTTTCTGCGCACTGAGTTTTCCTTGTTGGATGCCTAATAGACTGTGCTACTACCCTGTAAGATCTTGGTCTACCAAATATCACTCCAAGCAACGCTTTGGTTAGAATTTAATTTTACGGAAAAGCTCACTCCCTAGGATTGAGATATCGAAGACAATATAATTACTAATAAAGCACAATTAAATGACATAGGTGAAAGTCCTAATAATAGAATATCAGTCAACCATGCTAAAAATGATCGACCATGTGTGTAGGAAAACTTTTACAAATGTAAACAAACGTTCTGTGTAATTTGCCTGAAGCCTAACAGAGATCGCCAGTTCCACATGCTACACCGGTCTACATCTGTGAACAACAACACAGTGAAACGGAATGATGTCGCTGTTCAAGCAGCAGACTTGACACTTTTTTTTTTTTGTTCTCGTAACAGCTGTTCTCCGTATCCAATTTACTGTGACAAGGATTTGAGATGCTTATCAATCCGTGAGAAATTTGGAATGTAAGATCCTGTTAATTGTACATGGAGAAAGCGCAACTTAAAAAGGAAAAGAAAAATTCGGTACAGTAATTAACATTAAAAAAATAATCTTGAGTAGAGTTTAATGGAATAACATTAAGCATATCAGGAGTTAAAATTGCAAGCTAATGAGCCTTGAGGCTTGAGTAAGAAGCCCAGTTATGGAAATAAGAAAGAAACAAACAAACTAAGGAAGAAAGAAAGAAATAAAATGCAAACTTAAACAATATGATACCGGTACATAATGATACATTTTAATAAAAGAACTATAAATCGATATGATAAATGGACCGATATTAATTGTATATTAAAAAGGAGGAAACATTTTTTTTATTAAAGCATTATAAAAAGATATACAGTATATACATTTTATCTATCAATAGTAACAATGAAATGAATTTAAAATATGAAATGTGTAGGTCTATGTATTAGACAATATCTTGTTCGCTATAAATGTAATATTCCAAAGTTATATTACATCTTCTGATTAAGACTTGACATTCAATTGCTTTCTTAGACCTATGCGTTAAATTTGCTCTCTGCTCTTTAACAGCCTTTCACAGATCTTAGAAATATCATTTCTCTTTTTCTATTTATATTCGATTAAGTTTTCCGTCCCCAATTTAGGGTCCAACATTACGATCTAGGCCTATTCTCGTACATTATTAACATGATTGCCTCCATGACCTCAAAAAAATTAATTTATCTTTCTCTTCAAATTTCGTCTAATTTTATTCCACATTCTTCGGAAGTACAGTAGATGGTTTCACCTGTGGAGTAATGGTTAGCGCGTCTGGCCGAGAAACCAGGTGGCCCGGGTTCGATTCGGGGCAAGTTGCCTGGTTGAGGTTTTTTTCCGAGGTTTTCCCTCAACCCAATATGAGTAAATGCTGGGTAACTTTCGGTGCTGGACCCCGGACTCATTTCACCTGCATTATCACCTTCATCTCATTTAGACGCTAAATAACCTAAGCTGTTGATAAAGCGTCGTAAAATAACCTACTAAAATAAAACATAGATGGTTTCATTGAAAAATTGAAGGGCGTTCCGATGGGAGGCTTTCGTCTGTTCTAAAACTATTTATGATTAATTAGGATCAGATATTCATTTTTTCTGCGCATGAAGATGCTTTATTATTTGCAGTGGTCAATAATCGTTATAAAATTCACATAGTATAGTAAATTGTTAATTGCTAGAAAACACTTTCTCATTTGAATATGTTTGCTTCTTTTTCCGTAACGCGTTGTTATTACGTGGGCTAACCTATTAAAATGTTCAAGCTTTTCGAGTATTGTGGCTCTTATTTGCTAATCCTCTGTGTAACAAAAATGATCTCTCATCGTTTAAATTTTAACTGATTTTTTACAGCAATATTATATGACCTGTTTCGGTAACAAATGTAGACTTAACGTATAAGGAAACACTGGGAATTTGTTTACAAAATGAACCAACACTACTTTATTGGACTTGAAACAACAAACATAAACTTTATCACCCTGACAACTGCGTAACATTGAAAATCGCTTGTGTCGAATGCGAGAGCTTATATCAAAAATAAACTTCAAGGGCCTGTTTCACAATGTTTACAATCTTTATAAGTAGTAAACTTTGTAAATTGTAAACTTCTGTTTCACAGTCTTTGTTTGTAGTGTTGAACTTTACAAAGGAAATCAAATCTTTACAAATTAAATTTTGCACACTTTAGAAATATTTTGTTTCACAATGAAGGGTAATTTTACAAACGTGTAAACTTTACTTGTAAAGTTAGCATTTTCTACAGTAGCTCTGAGTTACGTAAAGTTTGATAGTGCAACAAATTGTGAATAAATACAATAAATATATATATGTATTAAATTAATTTTTGAGTAACTGGATAATATTAAGAATTAAACTAAAGCAGTTTTGATGTTATTAAGTAGTTCTAATGACTCAGACGAAGATACTGAATTTAGGCATAATCAAACAAAGACGTATACGTAAAATTTTCCGGCCAAGAATTAATAACACGTACGTATCATTGTATGAATTTAAGGAAAGGTTTCGGATGAGTCCCGTGCTATACTACAGAATACTGTGTAAATATTTACGAGTATATACGAAGACTGTATTTAATAAATATCCGCACTTAAAAAAAAGAAGTTCCCTGCACCAAAAATGAATAATTCAATAATGCAATAACGACACTACTTACGCGGTATTCTGAAGTCGTTTCGAGTCCCGTTTCGCTGGAATCTCTCCTACAAAATATGGGACATCACATCCAACATCCAAAAGGGAAAAGTAGTGCCCTAACCTCACAGCTAGAACTGTATTGTTTTGCATTGGTTGTATACTAGCTGTCAGTTCCGTTAGCAGATAAGCACGGAATTTCTAAGATATCAGTGTGCAAAAATGCCCACAGGGTAGTTGATGTTGTTAAAAGAGTTAAATTTCAGAAAGGTTTTTGATCACCAAAATGTTATCTACTGTAGTACAGAAATACTTTTAATTTTTTTAACAATACTGTACCTTATAATTTCTGTTGGTGAAAAATGAATCAGCAAGCTTAGAATAATCTATTTTAGTACAAAATATAAATATATGTATCGATAGTGGTAAAAATACAGCGACTTTAGCTCTGCTCCTCAGCGATTTTTGTAAACTGTCGTTGGCGATATTGTATAACCAATAATGCTTATTTGTAAATTTCTTTAGCTGATTTTGTAAAGTTCGTCAAAATTTTACAAATTAATAAGATAGCATTGTGAAACACAGTTTACAAGCATTTGTAACCTTTTACTTGTTATTTGTAAATTGTTAATTTGCAATTTGTTAGGATTGTGAAACGTGCCCCAGTTAGCAATGTGTACACAACTGAGTCTCAAGAGTTAAAGCCAGATTTACGATCTTTTTTTTTCTACATATGTGCATTTTTTTTTTCTCTTAACAAATGGTTAAAACAAATCTTACAATTACAAAATCAATATACAATAAACAACACGAAACTTATAATAGATAATCTAATCAAACTGAACATTAACCTAAATTCAAAACTAATGTCCCTAGACATAGAAAACTTATATACAAATATCCCACTTCAAGAAATTATAAATATTATCGAAACAAAATTAATTATCCTTCAAATACCAATGAATAAAATCCAACAAAATTTAAGACTAATAAATACTGTTACTTCACAAAATTACTTCACTTCAATCAAAAATTATATAAACAGAATGTTGGCCTAGCAATGGGTAATCCATTATCTCTAATTCAAAACGATAATTCATATCCGGAAAACGAACGTTCAATTTGTTTTGGTATCCATGTTCACTGGAAGACTGAAAAATTCTCTACAAAATTCTAGTGTTACAGGGGGAGGGGAGATACAGCTTTGAGTAGTGAAAAATGTGTGAAATTCAATATTTTCGTTTCTCAGCGGTGAGTGATTCTGTAAGCTTGAAATTTTATGTGTCCAATATACGCTATTTCTGCAATTTATTGTATAGTATTTTCAGATTTAGCAACCCTATTACCGAGTGAGAAATTAGCAATACAAAATGACAGCTGCATTTTGTACATTGAAGTGCCACTGCGCTGATAATTTCCATGAATATTAATGTTTGTGAGTGATTCTTTTTCTATTTATTCCTGAATGTCATACAAATAATGTCACATACCTACAATCTTTTAAATATCTTCAGTAGAAATATATTTTTTTAAATTTTAATTTAGGCCTATATTTTGAAGTTCAATGTTTTTTTTTTTTTTTGTGTATTTTATTATATCAAAAATATTTAAACTATAGACTAAGTGTTAAACTAATGGTTCTAGATATATTTATTCACAAGTATAAAAAACAGTTGCACGCAAAATTTCACCCCAATATTAAAAAAAAAACTGTTCCATTTATCAGAGAAACCGTTTTAATAAGCAGAAGTTACGGGTGCCATATTGTATCGATATTACTGGTAACGGCAATAGTTATAGGCCTGCTAAATCTGAAAATAGTATGTAATTGCAAAAATAACGTATATTGTGGATATAACTTTTCAAGGTTACAGAGTTATTCATTGCAGAGAAAAAAAATATTGAATTTCGCAAATTTTTCAGTAGGACTACTCAAAGTTGTATTTCCCACTCAACTCTTGCTAGCAGGACTTCAAACGTTCGTTCGTAGGGCCACCAAGTTGGGGAAAGCTCTGAAAAACGCTCATTCAGCTAGATAGCCAGCAACCAGCACAGGATTCGAACTCACGCCCAAGCGCGGCCTCAAAGCTCGCATTCCGCTCGCTGACGCCAAGGTCACTCCACTGGCTGATGATCATGATCAAGTCATCTTAGCAATTTATCTCTTACATTACAGAGGTTGACCTGGGCTAATAGCAGAAAAAAATATTTATCGAGTTCTTGTTTGACAAAGGAAATAAAATTGACCTGCAGTAGCGCAAGATATTTATGATTGGCTATGTACACTACATCAATACGTTCCACATGTGAATAGCAATGAATGGTGCGATATTAATAAGAAGCATCGAGCGCATCCACCCACATTTGAGCTATACATGCCATGATCCTACTATTGTTACGTGAATAGGTCAAATTGTTACGCGTCTGAGTGGGAGAGGCGGACAATCTAGGTGCATGGAAGATACTAGAATTCAATTACAAGAAAAAAGAATAATAGAATGTCTACCAAAGTTTTTGCACCAATAAGAGAATATGGTCTGATCACCCCACCCCCAAATCCTGCGCTCCTATTGGCTGAACTTGATTCACCTCATGCATGACGTCACAGTTACGCGCGGCTCCGCCAGCCATTTTCTCTTTCATACTGCAGTGCTAGACAAGGATGTACAATATCTGAGTCGATGTTGTGTGTGGCATTGTAGGTATAGTTCGACATCAATATGCAGTTCATGCCAGTGCTGAAACTCGATTTTTTAGGGGGTTTTAAATTTGGAAATGGTATTTCTTTATACTTTTTTGTGAAATACTAGTATTAGACTGTTTTTATTCTTATCACGGGTAGCGGCGGAACGTTGTGACATACATACTTTCTTTGTACTGTACGTCCTACCTATTTGAGAATCTGCCATGCATATCAGTCTTGTTCTGCTTCCATATACATCAAACTCAGCTTATCATATAACCATAGTTTGTTTGTATACGTCGCTACCGACATTCTAAAAGTGAACGTTCAATACCAGATCACTAGGCCTACATTTCGTCTAGATACTTGTGTAACCAAAGCTATAAAACAAGTAATGATTTTATACCGAAAAGTGATGTTTTCTGTCCAATAATATATAGTCTACCATGCAGAGAGTTGATAAAAGAGAGTTAATAATATGTTAATAATGTTAATATTATATTTCAGTGAAGAGATTTATTACACGAATTTTACTTTAGATAATAAATTGCGTTTAGTTATATTATAGGCATTATATCATAATGTCCATATGTGAATACGGTGAACTTCAAAGTCTATGGTTGAAATTACGAAATATGATAATTTTTTTTTTAGTTGGTTACTTAACGACGCAATATCGTGTAAGTTTATTTAGCATGAATGGAATTTGTGATAGGAAGATGATATTTGGCGAGATGAGGCCGAGGGTTAGCCACAGATTGAGAGAACGTTAGAAAAAAATAACCCAACCAGATGATTCCAAAGTAGCTTAACACATGAAGAGTATGCGGGGAAAAAAAAATGAATGTCACAGTGTAATAATAGCAATAAATTTTGCATTCATATACTGAATTAGATCATATCTCACACTTAACAGCAATGCGACATTAATTTTTTTCCCCTGTATTATTCATATGCGTACGCCATAAAGAGCCAACCATCGCGTCTCTCTCTCTCTCTCTCTCTCTCTCTCTCTCTTTTTTTAAAGAGGAGTTGGGTGGAAAAACGACCCGAGACCAAAAATTGCTTTTTGAGAAAAACAGGTTTGAAAAGTAAAGTTGTTTACCCTAGATAAGGTAATGTTTTTATATTTTATGGAAGGAGTATGACCTAATTGGTATAAAACACAACATAACCTCTCAGCTACAGACAAAAACATAATACAACAGATCAAAGCACCAATATGTCAGCTGAATCAAGCACACCTGCAAAACAAAATGTCCATAACTCAGTCAATTTAAGAGATAAACACTTTCACGCAAAAACGACCTTTCTTTCATTTAACAGACGTGTTAATACAATGTGAATTATTATTATTATTATTATTATTATTATTATTATTATTATTATTATTATTATTATCGTCATCATCATCATCACCGCCAACACCACCGCCATCACCATCATCATCATCATCATCATCATCATCATCATCATCATCATCATCATCATCAAAAAGATACTTAAAGGTGGAACTCAGACTTTCGAATTGCTGATGAAGAATGCAATTGAAGAAACCCATCTAAAAAGAGGATAGCGCCTTTTCTTCGGATTAATACCAGTATAATATATAAACTGAAGGAGCCTCTTCAGCTAGTGCAATAACGACGCGGCTTGTAATGAAGACTTGCATCTTTATTCTGCATCTCTACTAACGTACCTTCCTGTAAAAGAATTAGCAACAAAATATGTACCACCCACTACTCAACTACATTTATATTCTACTGCGTTCCACAATGTCAGACAGACGACGTAAACATTGCCGTCAACCAATGGCAGAGGTCACATTCTAGACTTGTCGTGAACTTGGACGGAGAAAGAACGCTTCAGACCGTCCAACTACAAGAAAAGCCTGGAATGTGGCCTCTGCCATTGGTTTAGTAGCTACTATCCTTCTCTCTTCTTCTATCGGCAATGTTTACGCCGTATGTCAGACCTTATGGAACGCAGTACAGTTCTACGACAACCTGAAATGCCAGCAAATAGAATGTTCTCACCATACTGATGACAGCATTACAGACATATAGGCCTAATGATATTGTTAAGCAGTAAGAATAAATAGATGTACTGTATACCTACTTATGAAAATTGACTTGATGTTACTTAATCATATTTCTCTTATTTGGAAGTTTTAGGCATAACATTTCGCAGCTGCATCAGTTTCATTGATATTACAACACAATCCTATTTTTAAAAAATGAGAAAGGTGAGGCTTTTGTTGAACTGTCTCTTATCACTGCAAGAATTTGTATACAATAATACAGCCCTTCACTTATTCAGGCTTTTATTTCTCCTGGAAAGTTATGACAAATGAAACTATCTCCTTTTCGCACCGGTGTCTTAAATTTCAACTATCATCGTAGACACACACACACACACACACACACACACACACACACACACACACTACCATGTGCTCTATTACAACATTTTTGGCAACGTTAATTTCATCAGGGATCAGTTCTGACTGGCCCTACTTTACTGTAGTGTAATGTATTGGTCTGGTATGCACGAGATCCCGATATCGACCCTTTGAGCCAACTGTCCTGACGTCATTGACTAGTTTTACGTCGATTTCAATCGTAACTTCCACTTACAGAAGCATTCATCGTTTTGTAACTTCTGTTCAATGGCTGACTGAAGTCGTTTAACGTCACTCATTGTAAGTGCCCAGTAGCATTACAAGCATGTCATGGTTGCTCCTTCAAAATCCCTTCTTATTCGATAAATTGTGAGTTAAAGTATATCACTCATAGAAAGTGGGTTATCACTGCAGTTGAAAGCGTCCTCGAAACACTAATTATGTAGTACAGTTGCATTACAAAAGTTTCGATACCTTGCTTAAGAGAGAGAATTTTTCATAATTCCACGAAAACTTGGGAATCATATGTATGTTCCCTGTATTGTTAGTCTCAAAATGTTTCATGTTGGAAGTTCTAGAAGACAAAATATGATAGGAATGTCTCATTTGGGGGCTAGGGCCTCAAACATTTTTTTTTCAGGCTGTGAGAAACGATTAATAGCCTATACCGTAAATTTTTTATGTTGTTGCAGAATTTACTCTCTTGCTTATGTTGTACAAAGTGTGTAATTAATTGTGTGCAGATACGGTGGTACTCTATAAAAATAATTTGAAACATGAGTATTATGCAAACGTCTCTCTCTCTCTCTCTCTCTCTCTCTCACCTTCACTCCTCCTTTCCTTTCTTGTCCTGTTTAACCTCCCCCTTCTGTCCCAAATTGCAATCCATTGCTGTGTAGATGAGAATATGTTTTTGGTCACCAACACTAGACTTTCTCACAATGCAGGCTTATCCTGACTCTGTAATCATCATTAATCAAAACGATGTAAGAACACCGCGGAGACATTACAGGACAAGTATTGTTGGTTACGAGAAGACGAACGAAAGGTATGAGACTTTGACTGTGGAGGCTGATTATTATAAACATCGCTCACGTCAGACAAACATCCAGTAGCCAGATTGACTGTGGAGGGTGATTATTATAAACATCGCTCACGTCAGATAAACATTCCAGTAGCCAGATTGACTGTGGAGGCTGATTATTATAAACATCGCTCACGTCAGACAAACATCCAGTAGCCAGATTGACTGTGGAGGCTGATTATTATAAATATCGCTCACGTCAGATAAACATTCCAGTAGCTAGATTGACTGTGGAGGCTGATTATTATAAACATCGCTCACGTCAGATAAATATTCCAGTAGCCAGATTGACTGTGGAGGCTGATTATTATAAACATCGCTCACGTCAGATAAACATTCCAGTAGCCAGATTGACTGTGGAGGCTGATTATTATAAACATCGCTCATGTCAGATAAACATTCCAGTTGCCAGATTGACTGTGGAGGCTGATTATTATAAACATCGCTCACGTCAGATAAACATTCCAGTAGCCAGATTGACTGTGGAGGCTGATTATTATAAACATCGCTCACGTCAGACAAACATCCAGTAGCCAGATTAACTGTGGAGGCTGATTATTATAAATATCGCTCACGTCAGATAAACATTCCAGTAGCTAGATTGACTGTGGAGGCTGATTATTATAAACATCGCTCACGTCAGATAAATATTCCAGTAGCCAGATTGACTGTGGAGGCTGATTATTATAAACATCGCTCACGTCAGATAAACATTCCAGTAGCCAGATTGACTGTGGAGGCTGATTATTATAAACATCGCTTATGTCAGATAAACATCCAGTAGCCAGATTGACTGTGGAGGCTGATTATTATAAACATCGCTCATGTCAGATAAACATCCAGTAGCCAGATTGACTGTGGAGGCTGATTATTATAAATATCGCTCACGTCAGATAAACATTCCAGTAGCCAGATTGACTGTGGAGGGTGATTATTATAAACATCGCTCACGTCAGATAAACATTCCAGTAGCCAGATTGACTGTGGAGGGTGATTATTATAAACATCGCTCACGTCAGATAAACATTCCAGTAGCCAGATTGACTGTGGAGGGTGATTATTATAAACATCGCTCACGTCAGATAAACATTCCAGTAGCCAGATTGACTGTGGAGGGTGATTATTATAAACATCGCTCACGTCAGATAAACATTCCAGTAGCCAGATTGGCTGTGGAGGGTGATTATTATAAACATCGCTCACGTCAGATAAACATTCCAGTAGCCAGATTATTATTACCCATGCCGAAAACATTACGTCGTTATTCCTGCAATAACTCCTATGTGACATATTTATCGATTTTCAGTTTTTCGCTCTATTAAATAACTTAAATAGTGATGGAGCAAATAATAAAATCTCCTATATGTAATTATATTTCTTTCTTTCGAAAATGTAAGAATTCACAGTCTCCTATGTACGCCTGCCATAGGATGAATAAATGTGTTTTTTCTTCCTACTGAAAAATTTTATATTTTGCACATAGGAGTTATTGCAGGAACAACGACGATTAGTTAAAATATGCGTATGGTGATCAAAAGATACTAATTATTTTAATCAATTAATTATCAATAATTGCTAAATCTAGTATGAACTATAATTATTGATAGCTTAACTTCTCACTGCTTAAGCACAAGAGCAATGATCAGCAACTGATTAAGTCTGCATAGTTTTTATTGAACAGTATCGCTATTACGTCACATAATATAAAAATTCATGTCACTAAAATATCACTTACCCTGCCACTTTATTCCACGCTCTTCTAGTGATGATAAACAAAATAAGACGAGGGATAACCACCCCTCCAGTCTACTCATCGTTTTCTGCCCAAGAGCAGGTTCTTCACTGCAAACCCAACATCCCTCTATGTTTGCCGGTAATCGAATCACAAACCGCTTGGTTCGGAAACGCATACGCTATCCACTAAGCCACAGAGGCGGGCTCTTTTGTTTACAGCCATAATCTTTACATATAGTCGAAATGAAGTTTTTTTTTTTTCTGTTTCTACAACAACTATGGTACGCTAATTTTTCAGAGAATATTTTTTAGAGAAAGTTAATCGATTATGCCTGTTGCTCACGGTCAAAATTTTTTATTAAATTTATTGTTCAAAAAATGTAATTCAATTTAATTGTATCAAATTCCTGTTGCTCAGGGTCAAATTTAAGTAAAACTAAGGTTGGTTAAAAGTTCAACACAACTTTTCCCTTTTTCTATTTTCGTCAAATATTGGATGAAGCCAACCAATCAGCTAAGCGGGTGTGTGGAAGCAGCGTTATCTGGTGTGCAGATTGTGAAAAGCACACTGTGCTCGTTGATTTTACTGGACGAATGACATCACAAGTTTCCATTGAGAAATAAAAACCAAATATTACTCTTAGATGGCAGGGCAAACAGTTTGTATTGTCAAATTCACTGCATAGATGAAAATAGTGTTTTTGAGAGAAATTGAATGAAAAATTTGACCGTCCGCAAGGAACCAATTTCATAAAATATTTATCAAAACTTTCACCATACTTATTGTGTAATAAATTTAACGAAAAATTTGATCGTGAGCAACAGGCATTGATAGTAGGGAAGAGTTGGATAGTATTGGACGTCGGATAATATCGGACAGTGCGTTTTTTCATCTACCACCAGATGCTAGTACCTGAATGACATGGTTACGTTTCTGTATGCGACATTACAGAAAAGTAACCATGTCATTCAGGTACTATCATCTGGTGGTAGATGAAAGAAACTCGCTGTCCGATATTACCCGATGTCCGATACTACCAAATTCTTCCCTACACTTGGCCTAATTATGAAATGAATAATTTCCCTGACACAAATGTTTTTTGTGGATATTGTTCCTATACCATTTGATTTATCACTTTATCTCAGATACCGGTATTATAAATCATTGGAGACAATTTTGAATAAATCGCCATTTTGTTTGTTTTTTATATAAAGATCTGCTATTTTACTAAAACATAGGCCTTCTACGAGTATACATTTCGATCATTTTTCGGTCGAATTGACTTGTAGATCCTAAGAACAATATATTGTAGGTAGGAAAAATCACTGTAGGAATACACAAACAAACGGTAAGTATGCCAAAAACCACTTCATGATGTAAGAGATGTTAAAAACGTGAATTTTCGTGAACATTTCTAATAAATCTTGCTGCAATATTGCATTATCTCTTATAATTTGTATGATGAAATTAATTTAACATCTGCTACAATGTAAATGTAAAAACTTCAACAAGCTTATGCAGAATAAGATAGTTATTTTAATTTCCTATCAGGTAATATGTTTACTAATTTTACCCAACGTTGCCGACTGCCTACAGCAGTGGTTCTCAACCTTTGAAAGACCGCGGCCCGATAAATTCTTTTTCTATAAAACTATAGTCCCGTCGCTCTAATTTCCGGCAGCCAATCGCGTTGCAGGTCGGCTACATTTAAACGTGTGCATCTTGTGATTCGCTGGTTCATTTCTTAAGACTCGATAAATACTTAATATAATCGCCCGCCATTTTAGCTCTTTCGCTGGCGTTCGCAGAAAGCACACGAAGACGTTATTTGCCGCTCATTTATTTGCTGAATTACATTGTGTTTGATTTATTATCATAGGAGCTACGACATGATAATGTTTAACGATATGGCAAATAGATTCCTCGAATGGTAGCTCGGGAACGTAAGAACAAAAATGGCGAACGATACTACCTACCTAGAATTTATAGAGCCTTCACTTTCTAAGATGTAAGCAAAGAGGCGGAGTCACGCCGGAAATAACAGCGTCGGGACTATAGGGTCCGGTCACAGTCTAATATATACAGTCGCGTAGCTTGGGATGATTTTTTGCATTTCTCGCGATAGTTGCTAGCCGCTTGGAGCGCTGTGAGTACTAGGAACAATTAATTGTGCCATTGCCATCGTGATCTAATACAGGCCGTAAGGCAGACCATGTGACTCCCTTAACCCGATCACGAAGGGCGGCGTTTCAACCATATAAATTAGTTGGAATGCATAAAGAGTAGCATATATTTCTTTCAAGTGTAGTGTAATTGCATTAATAAAATTTAAAACAATGATTATGAGACATTTCAAACATAATTGACTTGAGAGTTAAGGTGTAACATTATTTTTGGTGTGAAAATTACGTTGTTCGTATGTGTAATACCTGCCTTTATTTCGATTAAATATTGCGAAATTCTTGTACATTCATTTATGCACGATTCAATAATTTTCAGTTGCACCGCACGGATATTTAGATATGTTGAAATTATAGGTTATGTTTACTGTACCAGTTGCCCCTTTCTGTCTAATTTTAGTGGTCTCCAATGCCCTGCCATTACATATGTACCGATATATTATGTCGTATGAAAATTGTAGGTTATGTTTACTATATTTAACTTATATTCCTATGTTCGCAA
The DNA here is from genome assembly GCF_040183065.1 of Periplaneta americana. Classification (NCBI taxonomy): domain Eukaryota; kingdom Metazoa; phylum Arthropoda; class Insecta; order Blattodea; family Blattidae; genus Periplaneta; species Periplaneta americana. Next base: position 69,235,305 of record NC_091123.1, on the reverse strand, counting down.
GTATACATTATAATTAAACATAATGTCATGTATGATACCTCTCACATTCAATTTGTCTGTATTTTAATACTACAATTGAGACTGAATTACTATATTTATCCACAACATAAGAGACGAAGTTACACAATCGTATGTTAACTAATTTCATAGGAGTGGTATAGTAAATTTTCTGTCTACAATTAAGGAAGGTAAATGTCTAAATTAAAATCACAATGGAAATTCTTTTTTATTAAACCTCAAAATAGCTTCAATTTTCAACTTAAAATGTTGATGCGAACAGATTATGTTAACATGCAAAATTCTCTTCACATTAAAATAACACAGTTTCATAATTATTTCTGCAACATATTAGGCCTATGCAGCAAGAAGTAAACGGAACTTATGGACACATTACACTAAATAAAGCTTAGCAATGATAAGCAATAAAGTTATAATATAATATTTCACTGAGCTCCATACACTGAAATGGAAAACCCGAACATACATTACGGCCTGGTCTAAATCGAAAAAGCATTGACTGTGCCGTATTTCGCATTGTTGTGAAAAGCTATGTAAAGTGTGAAATGTTCGTTATCGGTTGTAATAACTGTAAATGGCTAAAATACAATAATTTGAATAATAATATGGGACAAGGAGACGTTTGTGGTACTATACATTGTAAGAAAAATAGGTTAGAGTTATCCTTCTTCCAAAAGATCCAGGAAGGTGAGTTTATAGAATATAATATATATTTAATGAAAATAATATATAAACCTTATGTATTTCATATTTCAATAGTGAAAGGAAGGTGTTAATTTTTTCAAAAGAACATGATATCGAAAGTACAATACATTTTATGGTCTGCTAGGGAAGGAGTCTGTGATGAGGCGATAGTAACGATCCTGGTGGTGGGCAACTATCTATGGATGCATATTTCAACTGTCTATGTTTGCATATTTAGTAAGTATTAAGCTTCGTGACTGTATATATTAGATTGTGGTCCGGTCCCAACAAATTTACTCGTAAATAACTTTTCAATTTCTTTAAAGTTCATACATTTTAACTAGGTAACGTAAGTATTAATAGTTAAGTATGGCGTAATATTAAGACTTACAGAGTATTAGTATACGATGTGACATGTTGACAAATAGTTTAATTATCATTCGCTGGAGTAATAGGCCTACAATTCTGTAGAACGTTCTAGTTCCTCACGCCAACATAATTAATTAACTTATGCTAATTTTCATTGACATATTCCTTTCTAACCACCAAAAACAAAATTTATAACATTGATCATTGTATCATTAAATTGATTTTAATAATGTTGGTTTGAAAATAGATGGTAATGGGAAGAATTGTTATGCACTGTAACTCATCACAGAAGTCAGCTGAGCAGAGGAGCAGCATAATGATGTCAAGATGTCGGCGAAACACTTATCACACATACACACGCCAAATATTTTTATATGCAATGTATATAATTTTATGCCTAAAAGGTATTAATCTCACAATGCTGAACACTATGGTCCGTCCCAAGGTTCTGCAGAGTAGAAAGACGAAACAAGACCTCTGCGCAAGTGGTGTGTGGGAGGGTTAGGACCAATGATCGCTTTGGGAGGAGGTGTTGGTTTTACGAAGCTAGCAATTGCTTGCAGGGAGGAGATAATTTCTCTCTCTACCTTCTACCACGAGCATCTTACCCCTTAGCGGCCTCGAGCTGATGCTGCCCGCAATACACTCCGGTAGAAATAGACTCCGCCCTCATGTGCGTGAAGTTATTCTACAGATTCCAGAGACGGACCATAGTTCCAGTACTAATTAATAATGAATTAAAACGCAGCACATTTATACAGCAATAATGATAAATTATTGAAAAATAATATTCTTAGTGCTTAGTTTATTTGATCTTTTATTACACCTGAGAATTTTTTTAGATTTTAGCGAGGCTAATGAACCTTTTGTTGCTATTTTGTGTCGGTTAGCTTGTTAATTCTGGCGTTTATATTGAAATGATAGCCAAAAGCAGACAGTCAGAAAGTTGCAGGCGGTTCCTCTGTTTCGTTTCAAGCAGTCGTAACAGAAAATGCATTTTCACAAAGATATGTGGTGGAAAAACAAAAAGCAATCTGACAGCTATTTCAATTAAATATGGATATTTATTTTTCATTCTTATCTAGAATTGCGAATTACTTATAGATTTGAAAGTACTTTTCAGTCCTATTTCTGGTGATAATTCAAGAAGTTGAAAGGTTTCTTCGTGGGAAAGAGTTCTCTCTTTGTGCTCAAAAAAACAAAAAAAAAAAAAACAAAAAAAAAGGATTGTTTTAATCGGCTTGGAGGCCGATCATAAACACTAGTATTCCCTTTCCCGAATTTTAAAAGACTTATAGGTCTGAACAATTCCCGACCATTAAAAAATACTAAGTGGCTTGGTCACTGACATTTGCTACACAGATGTAATTTAGTTAGATTTAGATCTATAAGGACGATCTGGATCTGCACTTTTCGACACAATCAAGAAAATTATTTTCCTAAGATATTTCTACTATAAAATATTTATATACTCTACCTCTGATTGAGGTTCTGACTGATATGTATAGGCTATCTATTATGAGGCAGTACATCTCACTTGACGATATGTGTCAGAGGAAGAACGATTGTTTGTATGCATCTGAAGTCTGATTAGTGGAATATGTAGCTAATCGGCGATGTATGCATTGGAGGGGGAAAGGAACTGGCCACCCTACTCCATTATCTCCTGGCTTAGTTGCCTCATGAGTGATGCCTTATTGGTGTTACTTATGAGGTTCAAACCTACCTGTCTTCGGACAGTTGACTAAACAACAACAAAATAGTTATTCGCGAAAAATACTTAAAAAGTAAACAGACAAGTTCCAGGTAAATATGTCGCGGTTCGGTATAATTAATGCTAGGGCCCCGTACTGGACCGCGGCCCGGCGGTTGAGAAACAATGTCCTGTAGAACAGTTCTCTCTTGACTCCACCACGTCTAGCGCAGTCCTGTGAATTTCAGTTGGACTATGTCGCGCTATCGATCATTTCGCTCAAGGCTCCTTGCTGTGAAGAGTGACATGTGTACCGGTTCTATATTCGTTCTTGAAAACGACTGGCGTGTTACGTAATATCTTCAACTGAATATATTCTACGTGTCACTGACATCAAAACAAAATACAGCACAATCTAATAATTACTCAAGACGGTATTCAATTATTGTCATACATAAATTTTCTAGTCGCTTTACACTAATAAAAAATGAATGCCAGGCATACAAAACTGACACTTCATTTATAATGGAGCAAGTTATATTACGGTACTGTTCATAGTAGACCTATATTTGCCATTTCTGTGGTTCAAGTGCTAAGCACGCTGATCTTTCATTCAGGCGGCTTGGGTTCGATCCCTGACCAGATCGTGATGGAATTTGTGGACAAAGCAAATGTTGCAGAGGGTTTTTGTCGGGGTACTCCGTTTCCCTCTATCATTCCACTAACACTCCAGCTGGGGTGAAGTCTTGGGGATAGTACGGGTTTCCGATGCTGAAATAGGAAATGCTTGGGACTCCGGGCCCTGGGGCCTGGGATTGGCTACTCGTATGCGGACGAGATCTGCCTTTGTCAGGGGCTGAGGCAGAATGGCCTATCTGTCAGCGTCGGCTGATCAGGAAGCCTTAAATCTGAAAACTTATTACGAACGTGCAGTCGAAAAGGATCTAGGTAAGTTGTGCAGTTAGGCCAGACGGCTGATATTTAATTGTCCTAGTTTCGAACTCAGTTATTTCGGAACCACTTTAACATTACATAGGCCCTTGGTCGGCTGCATGCTTCACTTGCCTATTTGAATACTATCAGTTCATTTTTAACCTCTCTTTCACCACGAAAAAATCGGTGATTTTTTAATAATACTTGATAAAGCTTGAATAAATGTGTAAATTGTATGTGTGCAAAAATTTGATATTTACTCGGTGAAGATTCTCCTGCGAATAGTGAATCGACGTTTATATACTAAGATGGAAGGGCAGTGGGAAGAGCAGTTTGGCTTCAGAAAAGGAAAACGTACAAGGGATGCAATTGGACTACTGCGAACAATCGGCGAAAGATACCTAGAGAAGAATAAAGAAGTGTATATAGCATCTGTGGACCTAGAGTGGATTGAAACAAACTGATGGACATCCTGAAGAAAATAAGTGTGGATTGGAAAGACAGGAGGGTGTTCAGTAACCTACGAGGCTATATATGAAACAACGAGTATGTCAGGATAGGAGAAGAAATGTCTGAAGGAAGTGAAATAGGGAGAGGAGTACGGCATAGATGCCCTTTATCATCTACCCTCTTCAACATCTACTTGGAGGATTTGGGGAAGAACTATTTTCAGAACATGGGAGGGGTAAAAGTAGGAAGAAGAAGAAGAAGAAGAAGAAGAAGAAGAAGGAGAAGGAGAATAAAGTGCATAAGATTTGCTGATGATATGGCGTTGTTATCAGAAGAGGAGACAATAATAAGGGATATGCTACTGAGCTAAATTACAGCTGTGAGAAGTATGGGATGAAAATAAATGCAAACAAGACGAAGACCATGGTTGTCGCAAGAAAAATAAAGAAGGTAAACTTGCGAATTCTGAATGAGGCAGTAGAACAAGTGAACAACTTCAAATACTTGAGATGTACTATAGGCATTAACACGAGCTGCTGCCAGGAAGTCAAAAGGAGGATAACAATGGCAAAGGAAGCTTTTAATAGAAAAAGGAGCATCTTCTGCCGACTTCTGAAAAAAGAACTAAGGAAGAGATTAGTGAAGTGCTTTTTGTGGATTGTGGCATTGTGTGGGGCAGAAATATGGACATTACGACGAAATGAAGAGAAACGAATAGAAGCATTAGAAATTTGGATATGGAGAAGAATGGAGTGTGTGAAGTGGACAGACAGAATAAGAAATGAAGTTGTGTTGGAAAGAGTGGGTGAAAAGAGAATGATGCTGAAATTGATCAAAAAGAGAAAAAGGAATTGGTTGGTCACTGACTGAGAAGAAACTGCCTACTGAAGGATGCACTGGAAGGAATTGTGAACGGAAGAAGAGTTAGGGATAGAGGAAGATATCACATGGTAGACGACATTAAGATATATGAATCATATGCGGAGACTAAGAGGAAGACAGAAAATAGGAAATATTAGAGAATGCTGGGTTTGCAGTGAAAGACGAATGCCCTTGGGCAGAACATGTATGTATGTATGTATGTATATATGTATGTATGTATGTATGTATGTATGTATGTATGTATGAGTTTTTTCATAAATTAATGTGTTATGTATTTTACAGTCCGATGTTTCGTTATCGATCGTACTAAGAAACGCCTGTCAATTTAGACTAAACGCACATCTATCGATCGGGTGTATTCGTGCACAAACATTCTGTCGATGAATTAAGGGTTGTTAACCTTGGCAATATTTAACGTTATGGAAGGATTCATTGATGCTGAATTGGCTGATATGCATTTAATGTACGGAGCAGCAGGAGAATTTTGTAAACGTGGGAAGAGATACCTGTCGCCACACACTTTCAAATCGTCGGATCCAAAGAGATTAATGTTTATTGCTGTGCACCAGAGTCTCCGGGAAACAGGATCTCTTCTCAAAAAAGATTACGCTGTTATCCCTAAGGTAATTTAATCTTATAATCAACAAATTTCCTGGAAGTATTAAGGAACCTAAAATCATGGGTTTTTTTGGTATAAAAATTACTTCGAATATGGAGACTTTTTGCATAATGTGGTCCAGTAGGCTATATTACCCCTATTACCTCAAAAACATATACACGTATATTCTTTATAGTTTGCACTCTGCACATAGCCCTATAAGACGCGTTTTGTGTAATTTTCTGGAGCAGGTGCAAAAGTTATGTTCTTTGAGACGTATGCCCTGGCCAATGATTTTCTGTGAATCTGACGGTGCATATAAATGAAATTTTAATGTTAAAATATTTTTCATGGATGTTCTGTTTTCTAAAACGAAGGTTTTACTTCTGCTTAAATCTGATAATGTTAAGAAAGCTACGTTTCGTTTTCAGTAGTGTCAAGTGTTACGAAGAACATTATGGTTTCAGACAAGTTAGACCAGTCCTGGGCATAAAGAGGAAGTAAAAATGAAAGAAGATACCACACTCATGTCCTTTCCGCTTCACCGCTTTAAAAACGAACACACAGTAAAACACTGTGCATCAGTGGTGGATTTTAGGCGACCAGCGAAAGCCGAAAGTTATGATGCATGGCTTGTACAATCCGCCACTTAGCAATGATTGCCTTCATGTCTACTCGTATCGGTCGAAAGCTGTTGCATTTCCACCTCTCTATTAGCTCCTAAAGTTTATGCGGAACCTTTCGAATCACTCTGTAGTACTGGTTTTAATCCTTATCAGAGATGCCAACTCGAAAAATCAAATGGCACCAAGTAACAATAAAAAAACCACCAGAAAATCACCAAAAGATACATTTTATTAATTTTACTTATATGGGAGGTGTTAAAATGATACTCGGGAGGAAATTAAACACAGAATAAATATGGGAAATGCCTCTTATTATTCGGTTGAGAAGCTTTTATCATCCAGTCTCCTGTCAAAAAATCTGAAAGTTAGAATTTATAAAACAGTTATACGAGTATTACCGGTTGTTCTTTATGGTTGTGAAACTTGGACTCTCACTTTGAGAGAGGAACATAGGTTAAGGGTGTTTGAGAATAACGTGCTTAGGAAAATATTTGGGGCTAAGAGAATGGAGAAAGTTACACAACACAGAACTGCACGCATTGTATTCTTCACCTGACATAATTAGGAACATTAAATCCAGATGTTTGAGATGGGCAGGGCATGTAGCACATATGGGCGAGTCCAGAAATGCATAAAGAGTGTTAGTTGGGAGGCCGGAGGGAAAAAGACCTATAGGGAGGCCGAGACGTAGATGGGAAGATAATATTAAAATGGATTTGAGGGAGGTGGGATATGATGATAGAGAATGGATTAATCTTGCTCAGGATAGGGACCAATGGCGGGCTTATGTGAGAGAGGCAATGAACCTCCGGGTTCCTTAAAAGCCAGTAAGTAAGTAAGTATGGGAGGTGTTAAAATATAAATAAAAGATATGTTACATTATTCATAAATTATAATCCTATCTTAAGGCTTACAACATTTCGTCTTCTCTCTCTTCGAAAACGACATCCTCCCCTTGAGAAGTTGTCGCTGCGGGCATATGACTGTAGGATACAAATTTGTTTAACTACATCTTCTGGTAAACTGTAGCTACAGCAGCATTTGTTGACTCTTTTCAAGCCGAATTTAATACACATACTAGCATGAAAGTGCTTCAATTTTCATTCTATTTCGCAAATTAGATTTGGTCAAATTCACTACACTGAACACGCATTCAACATCGGCATTTGAGTGTGGAAGAGTTAGAAATGATAAAGCAAGTGTAGCAAGCTAGAAAAACAGATTTTCACAAATAGTAAGACTGAACTCCACATTACACTTCTCTTATAGAGTACCGTAAAAATTTAAAGAGGCCGTTGCATAATGAAAAGTTCTGGTAACTAATTAACAAAGCCAACTGCTAATGAAACAAAACAAAGATGCACTGACTTCTGTACTTGCTCATTCCTACTTCCTGTTTCCTCTTGTTCGTGACCCCATAACTCATATTCTGTGAATTGGAGTCATGGGATCACTGTGATTATGGGAAGGGGAATCCCCACGTGGAGACGTTACACATTATTTTGGAAATCTAAGTAAGGCCAATCTTCAAATCAGTTAAGTTTTAAGGTTAATTAAATAAAAAACCAGAGTAAATCATAATATTAATTTTCTGCGTTCAAAACCCAAGATTTATCAGTACACATCCTTTAAGAACACCAGAATTTTGACATGTCGTTAAATTACAATTTTGGCACCAAATGCTTCTAAAGAAACACCAGATCTGGTGACAAAACACCAAATTGGCAACACTACCTCTACGGAAAGAGTACTGGTTTTAGTTCTTAAGGGTAATATACGTGAACGACCACAAATCAGAAAAAGCAGGCTCTAAATTTATAAAATTTTATAAGGAAATGAACTCAAAATTGGACAAAAATTACAAGGTACCACAACAAGACTTACTAGAAATTAAATATCTGATAAAAGTATAAAAAAGTTACTATTAATTTTTTTAATTCACTTTTTACTTTGAATTAAATTTTCCAAAATTTGACAGTTTTTACACATATTATTTCATAACTCCACAATCTTTAGAGATAGAATTCTGAAATTTTGTACATTGATTTAACATGCATTTATGCAAAAGGTAGACTACAACAATGCCCATTTCTTTGAAAAAAGAAAAATTACGTCACAAAACATTATGTAAATTTTAATGTATTTTATACAGAACAAATAAAGAATTAATTGTATTAAAATAAACAACTCTGCATGTCTGAGAGTAGTCTACTTTTCAGAAATATGCAGGAAAAATATTAAAGATGTCAGAGAGACCATGACAATGTTATGGTTAGTAAATGATGTAACTGCAGAATTTTTTTTTATACTCTGATAAAATTGGTTTTAAAAATATTATTAGTAACCTTTTTTATTCCTTTGCTCTGGTCGTGCCAGAGAATCAGTCCCATTCCGAAGCTTAGCTATTTGAAGGTTTCGTAACAAGCTGTTTTTTTACGGTGATGGGTTGTTAGCCCTTCGCCAACCCCCAAGCTGGAGGACCACCCCTCATCGGCTGTCCGCCACTGCTTATTCAATATATTCACAGCTACGCTCCATATCTGTTGTCAAAGAATCTTAAAGTTAGAATTTATAAAACAGTTCTGTATGGTTGTGAAACTTGGACTCTCACTTTGAGAGAGGAACATAGATTAAGGGTGTTTGAGAATAAGGTACTTAGGAAAATATTTGGGGCTAAGAGGGATGAAGTTACAGGATAATGGAGAAAGTTACACAACACAGAACTGCACGCATTGTATTCTTCACCTGACATAGTTAGGAACATTAAATTCAGACGTTTGAGGTGGGCAGGGAATGTAGCACGTAAGGCGAATCCAGAAATGCATATAGAGTGTTAATTGGGAGGCCGGAGGGAAAAATATCTTTGGGGAGGCCGAGACGTAGATGGGAAGATAATATTAAAATGGATTTGAGGGCGGTGGGATATGATGATAGAGACGGGATTAGGGGAGAGTTGGGTAGTATCGGACATCGGGTAATATCGGACAGTGCGTTTCTTTCATCTACGACAGATGGTAGTACCTGAATGACGTGGTTATGTAACTGTAAGCAACATCACAGAAACGTAACCATGTCATTCAGGTACTATCATCTGGTTGTAGATGAAAGAAACTCACTGTCCGATATTACCCGATGTCCGATACTATCCAACTCTCCCCTAATCTTGCTCAGGATAGGGACCAATGGCGGGCTTATGTGAGGCCGTGTGAACCTCCGGGTTCCTTAAAAGCCAGTAAGTAAGTAACCTTTTTATACTTTTATCAGATATTTAAGTTCTAATAAGTCTTGTTGTTGTACCTTGTTATTTTTGTCCAATTGTGAGTTTATTTTCTTATAAAATTTTATAAATTTAGAGCCAGCATTTTCTGATAATATTTGTGGTCGTTCATCTCACTCCTGCATCCCTAGAATGGTATGATACTTCTAATGGACGTGCCAATACAGTCTACTTGCGAGAAGACGTCTTCCTCCCATTCTGTACACTAAAAACCCACTACCGTGACTCCCACGAAGTCTTCAACTATGCCTTCCCCGCTCAATACACCACGCCCACATTACAACCGCCATATGGTATTATTTTTTCATAAGAGTGTCTTTACTTCATTCTGTGACTTGCTGTAATGTCTGTAGTCACAAGATTTCTGGTCGTAAAGAAAGTTGGACAGTGTAAGGATGAAAGGTCACGAACGAGGGAAATGTTCTCACGTCTCCTTAGGCATTTCTTATGCTATGAAACTCCAATATTTAGATCTAAATATTCATGAAACATGTGCATACAATATCCTGGGCAGGAAAGAAATTGTGAAAGGCAAAGGCTTACAGATAAATTTCGCTGAGTATTAATGACATTTCTCCTCTATATACGTCGAGGAATGTGGATCTTGTCTTCGGAACGTCTCGGACCAGTGCGATGGCGTGAGGTTCAACAACCCGTCCGTCCTTCGGATCGCGCCACCCAATTAATGTCTGGAGATGTAACGGAGGTTGCCGGCGGAACTGGCATTGTGTCACTGCATTCATCTCTGAATTGTGTTCACTGGCCTGCAGGTTACATTGACGGCGTTGTAACTGCATTATTCGAGTCGAGTAATTATCACTTAACAGTAATTAGTCCAGAGACCGGAACTTTGGCAGAATGACTTTTTAAATGTGTTAAATCTATCTTAATTCTGTACGAATTATACCTTTGTGATTGAAACGTCACAGTTTTATGTTGCTCTTTTCTGCCTTTTTTAATATAAATGCTTTTTTTGCCTTTATTTGATTATTTATCTATTATTTATTAATTTATTATTACACATTTTCTACAGGTATATTTTAATTTATTTCTATAACCGCTACAATGAAAGTGACTTCACCGAATGTATATTATTGTCTTTCAGTCAGTTCATATTGTGAGTGCTGCCTTGCAAAAATGTATAACAGTAAGCGTTTTAATTATCGCTTGTGTTTATTTGACAAGGCAACAGTGAGTGCGGATCTAACGTTATATTTAACGGTTATTTTCCTTTCAGTTTTCATTGCGACGTTGTTGCAGCTAGCTAAATATTTCATATCGCAACATATCAGTACAACCAAACACAAAAATGCACTTTCCAAGGCTACTGGGAAGAAGATTGCTCTACTTCCAACAGTAATTACAACATCGAGTCGAAAATCTCAATTTTCATTCGACTTATGTAAAGTTCTTCTTGCTGCCGAAATCCCTAGGTTTTTGTAATTGCCTTTTATTGCGTATTTTAGCTATTTATAATGCCTTTTTGCCTGCCTATTTTAGCTATTTATGATGCCTTTTTGCCTGGCTATTTTAATAATTCATAATGCCTAAACTTCGGGTCTCTGGTAATTACGAAGTCCAGCCATAGTTAGATGAGATATTACAAAAAAGATCATATTGCGATCCCTGCTAGATATGTAATATTCCATACCATGACAGCCCTATTTTTATAGGGATAGTTCGTTATGCATTCCGCGTAAATTATGTTTTAAATGAAATATGTTAAAAATCGCCATACCTTCGTGATGATACATCTACATAAGTAGAGGTTGGAATTTCATAATATCCTATATAATAATAATAATAATAATAATAATAATAATAATAATAATAATAATAATAATAATAATAATAACAATAATTTGTACGAAATGGAAATATAAAAATTGGAAATTTAACCTTTGAAGACGTGGAAAAATTCAAATATCTTGGAGCAACAGTAACAAATATAAATGACACTCGGGAGGAAATTAAATGCAGAATAAATATGGAAAATGCCTGTTATTATTCGGTTGAGAAGCTTTTATCATCCAGTCTGCTCTCAAAAAAGCTAAAAGTTAAAATTTATAAAACATTTATATTCCCGATTGTTCTTTATGGTTGTGCAACTTGGACTCTCACTTTGACAGAGGAACAGAGGTTAGGGGTGTTGGTGAATAAGGTGCTTAGCAAAATATTTGTGGCTAATAGGGATGACGTTACAGGAGAATGGAGGAAGTTAATACAACGCAGAACTGCACGCATTGTATTCTTCACCTGACATAATTAGGAATATTAAATCCAGACGTTTGAGATGGGCAGGGCATGTGGCACGTATGGACGAATCAAGAAATGCATATAGAGTGTTAGTTGGGAGGCCGGAGGGAAAATACCTTTGGGGAGTCCGAGATGTAGATGGGGGGATAATATTAAAATGGATTTGAGGGATGTGAGCTATGATTGTAGAGACTGGATTAATCTTGCTCAGGATAGGGACTGATGGCGGGTTTATGTGAGGGCGTCAATGAACCTTCGGATTCCGTAAAAGCCATTAGTAAGTAATGATATGTAGGTAAAAGTATTCCCTGTTTACGCCATAAAGGCGCTTGAGAAGCATGAAAGTAGAGCTCCATGCTCATGACCTCGGCACTAGAATGATAGAATGAGATGTTATGATCTGCACCAAGCTCCGACCACTATTTACCCCATAGAAGGATCTGGTACTCAACTTGATAGGAAACAGTGAAACCCGGGACTGTTCTGGAAGTTTTGGCAATGAGAAAAATCTCGCCACCACGTGAGATTGAACTCGGGATCTTGGAGCCCGGTGCTAGCTGATGTACTAACTACGACTACTATATACTAACTACTATATACGACATCAAATAATAGTAGTAGTAGTAATAATAATAATAATAATAATAATAATAATAATAATACTAATAATAATAATAATAATAATAATAATAATAATAATAATAATAATAATAATAAACCGTGACGCGTTATCCCATGAAGAAGCAAGACCAACCAGTCTATTGGATTTTGATCGAGGTTGTCTCATCTAGAGAAGTTTCTTAGGTCAGTAATGAGATTAGAAAGAATTATAAATGAAACAATTACACAAAAGCTAGGGATATCTGGTATAATAAAGTGTAGACAATTACAGACGAAAATGGCTAGACCTCGTAGATCGAATGTCAGCTGAGAAATTACCTAGAAGAGCATTAAATTACAAACTGAAAAGACACAGAAACATAGGCCGATCTAGCAAAGGATGGAGAAACCAATTTGGAGTCACAATGGACTGATGTCCAATGCATGAAGAGGAAGAAGAAAAAGAAGAAGAAGAACTGTGCTATGTGAAAACCGTTCCCATACAGAGGCCGCAATTTCAATAAAAAATTTCTTCCCCAACAAACACTCGAAACAGTGTTCATTACAAGGTATGAAGCCCAACGGCCCATTCACAATGAACGATTCCATTATAGTCAACTGTTCGAAGACATGTCTGAACCTCACAAGTGATACCAAGAAGGCACCACTTACGAGACAACTAGGCCAGGAGATGATGGGGTAGGATGGCCAGTTCCTTTCCCACTCCATTGCATACATCGATGACTAGATAGATACATTTTACAGACTTCAGATGTATACAAACAATAATGTTGTTCTTCCTCTGACACAAATCAAGTGAGATGTACTGCCTGATAATGATAAAGACAACTTAAGAATGAAGTGAAGTTACAGTGCAGATGGAGTGAGGTGGCGTGTTGAGTTTTGTTTACCTGTGCGTTAGGTACAATCACAGTCTACTATATACAGTCGCGAAGCTTGAGGTGATTTTTTGCTAATCTCGTGATAAAGCGCTCCAAGCGGTTAGCAACTAGAAACAATAGACTGTCCACGGTCGACTTTGGACTGTGTCGCATTTCCATCGAGTGCTAGCTCGTTGCGTATTTCACATTGATGCTTGTGAAATGTTCGTTATTGGTTGTAATGAAAATGTTAATGGCTAAAATACAATAATTGGAATAATAATATTTTACTAGAGACGTAGAAAAATTAAGTTTGTTTTAATGAAATTTATTGATCACGTTTTATTTTCAATTCTGGTGGGATTATTATTGCTTAGGCCTACTTTTTTTTTTTTCAAAGGTTATGTTTTTAATTATAGCTGTTAATTTTGTTGTTATTTTTATTTGTTACTTTACTAGAGACGTAGAAAAAGTCTGTTACAATAAAATTTATTGATCACGTGTTATTTCCAATTCTGGTGTGATTATTATTGCTTAACCTCATCCCACTTTGTTAACTACGTAGCCTACACTACAAGTACCGGTACACGTAAGTTACTCCATTAATTCATATTTCCATTATTATTGTTGTAAAAGGAAATGCAAATTAATATTTATTGGTTTCATAGTTAATTATCGCTATAATCTTGAATGAGTGAAGCGATTATAGTAAATTTCAGTTTAATATTTCAATAAGGGAAGGAAGGTGTTAATTTTTCCAAAAGAACACAACGAAAGTGTAACATATTTTGTCGTCTACTAGGAGAGATCTGCGATGATGAGGCGATAGTAGCGATCCTAGTGGTGGGCAACTACCCATGTTTGCATTTTTACTACATATTGAGCTTCGCGACTGTATATAGTAGACTGTGGTACAATCCTGTTCGTGATCAGAGGTACAGTATTCTTCCGTCTCTTCCTACGAAACAAACTCAGGCCATCACAGTGCATTTTCAATTCATAGTGAACAGGTTTTTGGAACTAGTTGCAAGTATGTACATGGTTGTTCATTGTAACGCTAACGTCTTCAACGTCGCCGAGGGACATGAAAACCTGTGAGGTATCGTCCAAAGTACAGCTACAAATGCCACCTGTACTTTGGATTTGGTCCTAAAGTTTCAGAGTTAATTTAAATTAGTTTTTTGCTTTCCTTGAAAATTTTTCTTTTTGGCGGTTAGCAGGTTTACACTCTAAGCCGACGGTAAGTATCCTAATTAATTTCTACCGTCACTAGATTGTACTATTAACAGCAGAATATAACGCAGCACATTGACGTCTGTCTACTGTTCTCCAACCAAGAAAGTCTCTGCAGAATGAAACGCAGCGGGGTAATGCTGTGAATGAATGTTGATGCCATAAGGTGTCATAAGGTCACACACGTGGGTACTCGTATCTCTATTGGCTAGCTCTCATAGCATAAACAATAACACTGATACACACATTTTTATACTAACCTAGTTACAAAATTAGATCACTGTTAATCTCCTGGTCTTTCAATCTCTCCATACAGGAAATAACATATGCAAGAGAGCGCATGGTTTTTAAACTGACGTTATAACGATAATATTATCTATCTACTTCGCTCAAATAGATGACGCAATAGTAAGCACATTCCTTTCACGATTGATCTCCTGGTTCGAGAACAGTACTATGTTCAAGAAACTCTATAGTCAAGTTGTGCGTACATTGGTTGCTAAAGTGTCCCGGATCCTAAGCCTGATGATAATAATAGATGTACATATCAGTCAGAACCTCAATCAGAGGTAGTTCAATTTTTAGTTTTACGTTTAATTTTCATTATGAATGGACCTCTAGGTTAGTCGGCCGTGGCGTGGGTTTATAATTATAATGCATACAATTTACTCGTATCTTTCAACGCTCGCATGTGGGCAGCTGCGCTGTGTAGCCTATGCACTATATATTGTTTTTTATGTTTCAGATTTAAAATTCATATTAAGAAGTTCATTTTACTTTAGTAAGGATAGATAAATCTCTTTCCTTTGTGAAGCCATAATAGTCATGATTTTTAAATGAATGGCTATTTAATGCATGTGTATGATTCTACGATGATATGACTCGTAGAAATTTAATATCAACAAAGTCCACTATTTTAGAAGAAATCGCTGACCACGGACTTACGGAGACACATATTGAAACCCCCTTTTGAGGTACCAGAAATACTAAAAACGTAGGGTAAAGGTTGGTAATACTGTCATACGAGTAACATTGTGATAGTTCTTTTTGAGAATTTATTACAATTTTACTGTGGGAGGGGAAGATCAGTTTTTTTGCGTCAATCTGTTACGGGAATGTTCGTGGACAAGTTGCTGAACAAAACCGGTCCTTCTCTCGCTCAGTAAAATTGTAATAAATTCTCAAAAAAGAACTATCACAATATTACTTGTATCACAGTATTGCCAACCTTTACCCTATATATCTGTAAAAATAAATTTTTACAAGTACGATACTCATACGTAAATGCAGGAATTTATTGGATAAGATAGAAAATGCAGTAAATCTTATTTAACAAGGAAAATTTGTGCAATACTGTATTTCATTAATTCTGAGAACTGATTAGGTAAATAAGTGGCATGCAGGGAACATGACGTCACTGGGTACCTGCACCACGCATTCATATGTGTCACGCAGCTTAAACTGTGCTGGAGTCTGCTGACTCGTGAGCGTGCTGTATGGACGGATGTTGAGTCATGGAACAATAATCCATCTATCTGGTCACTCTTTATAAATAAATACTGTATTTTTAAGCTGAAATTTTATTAACTTTAATTTCTTAATGTTTTTAACAGTGATAATACTATTTTCCATTTTTAATGTCTCAACCAATCACATAAGTTATCTATAAACACGTTTTAAAAATTGAATTCACGACTTCCGTATCACTCTCAGATCAGTAGGTGACAAACAGATGTAGTAGCCTAGTAGATTCAATCTTTAGACAAGGCGTTCTCAACCTAGTGCTCGCGAGCACTATGATGCTCTTTTAATGACATTTGATGCTCTCGTCATGCGAGTATAAATATGCTCGCAAGCACGAAAGCCAATGATGCTCTTTTTCCAATTCAAACTTTGTTGTGCAGCCGGAACAAATAGTGTTCCAGTCCATTCATTATACTATTTTAGCTATCTAATATGCCTTTCCGTGTTTTGTGATCTATGTATGTATGTATGTATGTATGTATGTATGTATGTATGTATGTATGTATGTATGTATGTATGTATGTATGTATGTATGTATACTGCAAGTGGGCAAGCACCCGGTGGCAGTGGTACAAACAATATAAACAATACACAATAAAATTACAATACACAATACAGTTATATACACAATACTACAAGAATACGGAATACAATTATACACAATAATTACAATTAATAATAATAATACATAAAATAACCCAATTAATAAGTAAACCTAATTTTACATTACAACCTACATATGTATAGTCTCTACATGAGTTTCACATTGGGACGGATAATAATCTTTCACTTTACTCTCATCTCATTCATTGCACTGGCACTATGGCACATTTCACTGACACTTTAGAACACATTTCATTGACACTATAGAACACATTTCATTGACACTATAAATTATTACTGATCGAAACTATTCACTACACTGTAAAACCATAACTTCACACTCACCACGCTTCACCGATACAGCAGTTCAAATAAGACATACAATTACACCCTTATTCATATTTATAAAGAAAATTACATTTAAACTAAACTTACAATTCAAACCAAGGAAGTAACTCTTCAGGCTAAATAAATACATGTCACCTTAAAAAAATAAATGTCACCTTAATTTTAATTTACACTTTATACACAACGCTTTAAGTTATTCTTGAATCTCCTTAAAAAAGACAGCCCTCAAGACAACTGCAGGTAGATCATTCCAATCATTTATAGTTCTATTTAAAAATGAGAATTTACCTAAATCCATTTTCTGTTTCCTACATTTGATTTTAAAATCATGATCGTTCCTACCATAGTACGTTGGCTTCTCTAACCAAGCCGTTATGTCTACCCATGCTTTTTGACCTAGATGTGTGATGTATAACCCCTTTCAATTCAGTGTGGACTCAATAAGAAAAATCAAGATTATTCAAGAGAGTAATATGGCTGCACGTGAGGAACTTCAGTTAGCGCTGAAATATTTGTTTTAAAAGAAGACATTCGTAGCTTTTGGGGGAAGGGCAGAAGATACAAAAAGACTCCAAATAATGCGAAATATTTCTTTCAAATGTCTGACTATGTTAGGGAAAACCAACCTATGCGGAAAAAAAAAAAAGAAAAAAAAACTTTCTCATTTATGGAATACCTTTTAAGAATCAAGCACGATCACGAATAACTTGTTCACATCTGCAATACTGTTTCTCCTTGGACGTCACTAAAATTCTGACATTCAAATTCGAAGATATCATTACTGTGGTGAGTGTATAAAAATGTAATTTGTTTATTTATTTAATTTACGTATTCATAGAGACCTATTGAACCTATCCGATTTCATGGTACTCGCACACTTAGTATCACGTGTAGGCGGTGCTCGCAATCTTCAAAAAGTTAAGAATCCCTGCTGTAGACACATATAGCTTTCATAGATTACAAGAAAGCGTTTGACAGAGTAAATGGAACAAAATTGTAGGGTGAACGAGTGTGAATATTTAAATGATCTTATGGAAGTAATAAAGAACTGCATTACATAAATGTTATTATTGTCCCCAGTGCTTCAGTTCACAGTTTTCAGTTCAGTGGCTTGTGCGTGGTTTGTACATTTGTAAGTGACCTTGATCCGCTATTTCGAAATGCACTGAGTATAGAACAAAAATTCCTATAAAATAAGATGTTGCGCAAAGTTGTAGTTCATAGTACCAGTCTTAATAAGTTGATGGACGTACTACGTACCGATGCAGATGTAAGATAAAAATGCAAAATGCCCTGTTGCGTCAGAAAAAGAGAAAGAACGCAACTTAAGATTAATTTCACAAGCTTCAGTAGTACAGTAGAATTCCTCTTAACCGGCACCAAAGGGACCAGGCTAGTTACGGATACGAGATTTTGCCGGGTAATTGAATAAATACTGGTTTATACAAAAATAAGTTAGTATTTCATGACGCCAAATGTTGAAACTGCAACCATATGAAACATATTTCTCTGTAATTTGCTCAACTGAATAAACATAAAAAAGTGTGTGGATTTTCCTTATTAAAACACATCACACAACACAAATAATGCACTAATTCTAGGTTCGAATATTAATTGAAAATTAAAGTTCGTGCGAACTTCCTAATGTAGCAACAGTACCGGCAGGAATATAACTAACTAAACATAAAAACTGTGTGGATTTTCTTTATTTAAACACATTACACAAAACAAATAAGTTAATACACTAATTTTAGTTTAGAATATTCACTAAAAACGTAAGTTCGTGTGAACTTACTAATGTGGAAACAGTGACGGCCCAGACTGTGACAATCTGGCAGATTTAAACTTTTTTTTTTTTTTTGCCCAGCCGAAAGTGTCGTTGTTTTGGTATTGCCGGTTATTTGGGTGCCGGTTACGAGGGATTTTACTGTACATATACGATATGTTCACGCACTCTGGTAACGTTTGGCATAGTCCACTGTCTTCTTCCTGCTGGAAGGAAGGATAAATAGACCAAGCAACTTCTTGGTCTGCCTATGAGGAACCTAAAGCCTGACTACATTTTGCTGTTAAGTGTAGTAATCTGCTATGTCGTAATTGATTCAAAACAATGTAAAATTAGTCTACCGTATGAAGACAATAAAGAACATAATTTCACCCACCGTGTAAACAGGAAGGAAAAAATGATAATTGACTTACAACGGTACTTGCTGAAAGAATATTACCTGACAATGTGCAGAAACGTTCTTAAATGGGGCCACCTTCCAACGTGACGGACATAATAATTGAAGCAAAACGTATTCCAAACAAGTGAGAGTTACCAAATAAGTAAACGGAAATACTGTATGTATAACACCAACTATCAGAGAGCTTAAGTTGACCTTGTCAAATATGCGAGGTGCGTTACTTGTGAGGCAACCTGTTCGACCTAAATATTCTTTAAATGAAACAAGCAAGCCAAGGAATCGTACGATGTCTGACTCACTACATCCACTGAATCAGCACTAAGCAGTGGGCTGAACGAGCTTCCACGTTACTTCTTCCATTCTAATCCGTCGCTGACAGCTACGTAGATACAGAGCAAGATTTGATTATCGACGTAATGAATGAGTGTGTATTATCATGTATTTACCGTTATTGTACTTTCCAAATTCCAGCTTATGAAATCTGCCAACATACTTTCTTACTGAGCTTCCCGCACAAAAATTAAGTGTAAGTAATGTTATCGTACAAGTAGCAACATTGTCTGTCGCTAATCAAGTAACAAAATTCTTCAGGGAGATCCATTTATAGTTTGAGAGCAGGTACTGCGCAGATCGACGCATCCTGCGGAAACTGAGTTACTGTACCTTCAGGGCGAAGCAGTGAGTGACCGCACGGTAGTGCCTGTTATTCTGCCATAGTGATTCAGTACAGTATCAGGCTGAGAATTTTTCTGGATGAAACTTACTTAAAGAATTAAAAAAAAAAGCTATGCAAAACGTGTTGAAAAGTGTATTCTTACATTTCCCTGCAAATAGGCTTAACCGGAATTCACACTCTCAAATTATAAATGGATCACACTGTATAAGGTAATTGGAATGAAATGTGAATGACTATATTGTAATTCATGACGTGAATATATAGGTTTCTCTTTATATTTAATTTGTTTCGCGACAATTCAAGTCTACTAGCACGTCGTACCGGCTCAATCGTAAGTTCGTACCAACTTGAAAGTTATACTGGGAACCAGTGTTGCCAACTCAGAATTCCATTTACCGCTGCACAAGCTTAAAAAACCCGCTAAATTGTACTTGAAAAACTCCAGATTTTTCTTAACACATCACTTCCAAATTTGAAATATAAACAATACAGTTTTAGTAACTGGAGAATTTTATAAAAATGTAGACTAAATTATGGAAAGTGTGTATCACTTCGTAGGCTCTATGTTCTATGCAAAATCGTATGGACAATTAAATCTGAATAATATTTTGAATTCAATATCACCTTACATCATTTACATCGAGCTTTCCAACTATCACCGGCAACTTCTTGCATCTAATCTTTCAACACATTTTTTTTTTCACATCTCTAAACTTTTGTACGTATGAAGTTTTACGCGGCATATTTCTTCAAAATTGAATGAAGTAGATCAAGAATAATATAACTGGACACTTCGGAAACAACCACATTCACAATCACACCAGTCGGTTCGAAATCTGATTTCACACTGAGCTAGAGACGTGCCTGCCAACAGTGAGTCTGGTTTTAAGTTTTAAATATGTCTATGTTACATAAACTACAATGCGGAATGATAAATTAAATAATATAAGACATTAAGATATATGGATCATATG
Organism: Periplaneta americana; assembly: GCF_040183065.1. Taxonomy (NCBI): domain Eukaryota; kingdom Metazoa; phylum Arthropoda; class Insecta; order Blattodea; family Blattidae; genus Periplaneta; species Periplaneta americana. Next base: position 69,214,494 of record NC_091123.1, on the reverse strand, counting down.
AGGAGACAAAGAGAAAGGCAGAAGCTAGGAAAGCCTTGAGAATACTGGGTTTGCAGTGAAAGACCTGCCCATGGGCAGAACACTATGAATGAATGAATCGTAAGTTATCATAAATGAAAATAATAATAATTTAGTTCATTATCTACTGTTTATGATTAAACATATCAATTCATTTACAAAAACAATGCCTACATGATTAGACTTAAGTGTTTAACGAAAGTGGCATTAATGGATGAGGCAGGAAATGAACATGGTTGTACGAAATCGAGTTATCATGAAACATTGATATTTTATACTCACACAATGAAAAATTATTATTGTGATAATACCATATTAATCTCTGGTTTATTATTAACTGATGTTGTTGTCCGCAAGTACATATAAAAACAATATAACTTCTTTACAGAAAAAAAACTTAAAAATACCGTCTCCATTTGCCGGAATCATCAAAAAACGCCAAATAAATATTTAGCCGCTGACGGTTAAATTCTGTAGCTGACCACAATCCTGAAAACACCAGATTTAGCTACAAAACCGCTGACTTGGCAACACTGCTGGGAACACATTTCTCTTACAGGTATACATATTGTCACTGACTAAAAATAAAATGTACCAGATCTCACAGAAAATTGCACCAAACTGTACTCCTTTTGTTTACTTAATGTACCAAATTTACCAATCTCTTACACCCGTCCAAGAAATAAAATTATACACTTTGGGAATAAGCATTCATATAAAAAGAAAACTAACATTTTTGGCCCTTCACTATATTTACAGCAATGCAAGTTTTATTTTTTTACACATATTCATTGTTGTCTCACGGTGACTTCGATTAATTTATATAATCGCGTCAACAATAGAAATCCATTTTCAGGATAACAGTAAAGAAGAGCATTGAAGGGAAGGAAAAGTCTGATTTTAAAAACAATTAATTTATATTCCTAGTGACTAAATATCATTGTTGATCCTTGACAATAATCATGCTTATTGCTACTATAGTCCCGACGCTGTTATTTCCGGCGTGACTCCGCCTCTTTGCTTACGTCTTAGACAGTGAAGGCTCTATAAATTCTAGGTAGGTAGTATCGTTCGCCATTTTTGTTCTTACGTTGCCGAGCTACCATACGAGGAATCTATTTGCCACACCGTTAAGCCCAGTGAATAAAACTAGAGCATTTGAGCATAAGCACGAGATTGGAGCATGAGGAAATGATAGGGAGCAAAGGGTTGGAGCATGAGGATAAGCCTCTGATAATGTGAATAAAAATTACCTTATGCTCCAACCCTGTGCTTCTAATTCATGAGCACGTGCTCCCGTCAGTCACATATATGGACGGCTAAGCTGTAGTGTTCCGCATTGTTGGCCGTGTCGGCATCCCTTTAATCTTAATGCAGGTGTCATTATTATGAACTGCATAGAACCAAAATTTATTTAATTCGTATCTGTAAGTGGATAAAAGTGAGACGGATTCTCTGATGGAGAAAGTGAAACATCTTTATCTACTGAGAGCACAACAGTATTTCTGTTTCAACACTAAGCAAATATCTGGATATTCTCCTGAAATCGCAGGTACCAGATGCAAAAAATATAAAAAATGCAGCTATTAAGGAAATACAGAAGCTACCTATATGAAATTAATTTCGGAACATCTATAACATCTAAAAATTGCAAAAAAAAAAAAATAAATAAAGAACATCAAAACAAGACTTAAAAAGAAAACTGATCTTAACAGAACGGGAAATAAGGTAATAGTCCTAAATTCCTGGGAAACACAGCTGTACAATCTACTACTAGGGGACACAAATCCTACATTGAACAAAATTCCATGTAGACCTACTGCTAAATAATTAATTAAAGTTGCTGTTAATATGATATTTAATTTATTTGATAAGTGTCACTTTAACTTTAAAACAAAACTGATGGAGGTATAAACATAACAAGGTACAGGACTCCACACAACAATACAATCAATTCTTCGCAAATATCACCTTACAAGTTTTTATTGAATTGCTTATAGGAGCTGTAAGTGTGGGGCCTCAGCAATCTGCATATTCTGAATCATCACCATCATGTAGTACAGTGTCTTAACCCAAACCATCGCCCTCAAAGAAAGCTAAACACGATTTTTCTGAAACTGAAAAAAACTAAAAGCCATACCAACATAGAACTACAAAGACTAGTATTGTTGAAACAATATAAATTAACAAAACTTCAGCCTGAGAGAGAACGATTACTGATTGAAAGACTTAATAGTAATGAAGGCCTACGTCACACTACACCTCACAACAATGAAAATGAAATCTGTCTTGAAAATTTTGAAAGTTTTCATTTTTATGTTTTAAATTGCGGGACTGTACACTGTACTATTTTTCCATACTATTATGTCGTATTTGTTCTTAAGGGTAGTAATTACACTTGCATCATGATCTATTTTAGTAAGGTAGGTTAACTTACATGTTATATAAATGGAGTTAGTCTGAAGTAGGCCTACTTAAATAATATACAAGTATCACATAATATTTTGGGTGTGTTATAAAATATTTTTCTACAAAATATAAGCAAATAAAATTCCTATACTCTATAAAGTCTAAACTAAATATTACTATTCGAAAACAAGTTAAGTAGCTAGGTACGGTAATTCAATTTGTCATTTTCTCTTATACTTTAATTTTATGTAAGTAAAAAGTATATTTCAATTATATTTTAGTAAATTCTAGTTACATATTATGTTAGTGAACTTATTAATAGGTGCATCTCTTTTTAATATTCTGTGTGGTTACAAACATATTTAATCAATTTCTTTAGCAAAATATACAACTATAAAATGTGAAATTAAACGGAAATTAAATTCTAGTGTTCATCACAAATAATTTCAGCCATAACCACAAGGATTACTTACAGTCCATGATTTTCTATTGTAAGAGCAATTTCTTCCCTCCTTTCACGTCCTGCACCTAAAATTTCTCTTTCATTCACTTGTTCCTCTTCACCATTCTCTTCCACACCCACGTCACCTACGATGTCTACATCTGTGAAATCCTCATCTTGCAAATATTTTGCCACATTGTGCAGCAAAAAACAACAAACTATGATTTTTGGCACATTTGTAAGAGAGACTCTGCACACATACTGTAGAACAGGAAATCTCCTCTTCAATTGTCCAAAGCAACGCTCTATCACAACTCTCTCTTCTTTCAGCAATCTGTTGAATCTTCTATGTTTATCTTCTACTGGGTTTCGGTATGGGGTCATTAACCAGGGTTCTAAGCCGTAACCTTCGTCACCAAGCAAAACAGTGTTTCTGTGCCTCCTTATAACCTCACGAATAGTCGAATTTTTCCATATCCTACTATCATGCACCGACCCAGGCCAATCAACTACAATACTTGTAAACCATTCTTTTGCATTACAAGTGGCTTGGACGTTAATGCTCGGATATCCCTTTCTGTTTATATACTCATCACCGTGATCTCCAGGTTTTGGAATGCGCACATGCGTACAGTCCAGTACACCAATCGCACTTGGAAACTTGTATGTGTCCAACCATTCAATTTTAGCAGCAGCTATGTCATCTGCTGTTGAAGGAAATCTAATCCATGTATCAGATTTCTGCATAATCATATCAGCCACGCCAGTAATTGTCTTACAAACTGTGCTTCGGTGAACACCTACCTCTTCTGCTATGCCAGACTGAAAGCCGGGGTCAGCCAGGTATCTCAAAAATATTTTCATTCTCTGTTCCATCGTCAGAGCACCTCCTCTTGTTTCATGAGTTTCTCCCAAGAAATGGGATGCAATCCACTTCACATTTTCTTTGTTGAATCTGTATAAAGCCTTATAATCTTCTATTGGAGGAGAACGGCGCATTTTGTACCGTTTCTCATGGCGTATATTGATAGGCAACTGTGCCATGATCTGCTCTGTAGTCAGGTGAGTCTGCTACTGACCAGACTTACAGTTTTCAGAAGCTTTTGCTCATTCCCTGAAGCAAATCCATCACTTTATTCACATCATTTTTCTAATCAAAGAGCAATTGATCCCACGGTAAGCACTTGCTCACGTCTGCTGTTGCATCACCATGAGCAGGAGGCTGGGCTCTTTTTTATTCAACATATTGGAAGCATTTCATTCAAAATAGTGAAGTAAAAGGACTTGCTCAGCTTTATTCACTCGGCCCAATTATCATGTCGTAGCTCCTATGATAATAAATCAAACGCAATGTAATTCAGCAAATAATTGAGCGGCAAATAACGTCTTCGTGTGCTTTCTGCGAACGCCAACGAAAGAGCTAAAATGGCGGGCGATTATATTAAGTATTTATCGAGCCTAAAGAAATAAATCAGCGAATCACAAGACGCACACATTTAAATGTAGGCGACCTGCAACGCGATTGGCTGCCGGAAATTAGAGCGACGGGACTATAGTAATTTAACATTGGCAGCTCATAAAACATTAAATATGTATTATCGCCGCTGTCTCATGCTTAACATTCGGCAGGTCTTTGAGCGGTCTCGTGAGTAACATTCGGCAGCTCTTTGAAATTTAATTGTATTTTGTTTTCAATTTCTTGTGTCTCCTCAATTTCAATGTTGCAACCAATAAGCTGCTTCCATTATAAAATGACACCTACTTGTCTAATCCACATGGACTAAAACCGAGGTTGCAATGTCTTGTGTTGAGGACGAACATTAAAATATGTGATTAAAAATTATTATTAAGAAAGTTATTATTAAGAGTTAAGAATCTCAACTTACTCGTATATGAAATAATAATAATAATAATAATAATAATAATAATAATAATAATAATAATAATAATATAACAAACTAGTGCTTATTCTTATCGAGGAAATAGACCTGACAACGTGACGCTTAGAGTGAAACCTACAGAGCAAAAATCGGTCAGCAAAATTATGTTTTAAAAGCACACCGCACGTTATTGTATGATGCCGGCATGTTAAGCATGAGGCCGCAGCGATAATAAATTTTCCGTTTTCATATTAGAATAAAGAAGTACAGATTATAGCAAATTATATAAAATTGCAACAGAAATTCAACTGTACGTATCAGCGTACAGACCATTTAAAATTATATCAATTCGTACAAATGTACCACAAGTTCCAACACTGGTACATATTAGGAAAGTGTGTATTGCGCATTATTATCAGTATTGTCACACTATCAATATAACTGCGATACTATCTGACATCGTTTCAACCGTTTTTGTACGAAAAGGAGTACGAAAGACAAGATTGGGAGACTTTGCGCATGCGTAGAACAGCACTCCTCCCCCACTATGGCATTTCCTGAAATATCAGTTGCTCTTGTCTCTAAGATTTACATGGTTATATTTTTTATGCATCTAAACAGATATTACGTATATTGAAATAAAATAAGTGTAAAGTAAGAAATTCTAAGAATAACTTAAAGTATACTTTCCTCTTACTGTCGGTGGCACAGTCGGTATAGTGCTGGCTTTCTGTGCTTGAGGTTGCGGGTTCGATTCTTGTCCAGGTCGATGGCATTTAAATGCGACAGGCTCATGTCAGTAGATTTACAGTACTGGCATGTAAAAGAATTCCTGCGGGACAAAATTCCGACACACCGGCGACGCTGATATAACCTCGGCAGTTACGAGCGTCATTAAATAAAACATAATTTAAATTTTACAAATAATTCATCTCCTCTACCGAATGATTATTATGATTATTACAAAAGAAAAATTCGCTCCGGAGCCGGGGATCGAACCCGAATCCTTGATTCTACGCATCAAGTGCTCTAATCACTGAGCTACGCCGAAGTTCAATCCACAGCACCGAATCGAATCCCTCTCCTCTAGGGTTTTTCCCTTTGTGGCCTGATTCCAAGCTCGACATATATGTTGACATATATTAAGTCAACTACAATTATACATATTACTGTGGAATCTCGGCCACCAAATCACTCAGTTGAGTGCGCTCCTTGTATAATGGCAGTTGACTTAATATATTATGTCAACATATATGTCAGGCCACAACGGGAAAAATACTAGAGGAGAGGGATTCGATCCGGTCATGTAGATTGAACTTCGGCGTAGCTCAATGATTAGCGCACTTGGTACGTAGAACCAAGGGCCCAGGTTCGATCCCCGGCGCCGGAGCGAATTTTTCTCTTCTAGTAATCTTTGTTACCATAACAGATATATTCTGTAGGACCAAAAATTAATGTTTACGCAGGTACTCTCTCGAAACCAACATGATAATTTTTCAGACCACCATTACTCCATGATTACATCATGTGATCTCTTCCAAAAAAAAAAAAAAAAAAAAAAAAAAAAAGTTAAAATGGACTTTAAATGAAAAAGAGAAACAACCCAAAATTCAGAGTTTTGAGAAACTGCATTCTAAAGTGGTGCTGTGAAAAATACAGGGATCATTGAAATTTCAAATTCTATTAATGATGCGTTATATTTACTATAGGCCTAAGTTTCAAATTACAGTAATTTAATTGTTTTTTTCCACAACAACTTTTACGTTTGAAATGCAGTTTCCTAAATATTTTAAGTTTTAAGTTGTTTCTTTTGTGAACTGACTCGTCGAAATTATCATTTAATTAAGCAAATGGCTCTTCTGCAAAGTTAGTTTCATTTTATAGGTGAGCTGGCGAATCTGCTCTCCTAAGTCGTTTCATGACGGATTGGCCGTCAAAATGTTTCCTGCAGTAGCCGCCGCTGATAAGCGCTATGCCACGTAACAGAATCAGAATTCCAATTACACGCAGACTGTTATGTCATCGTTTATCTGCGGCAAGATAATATACAGCGCGTCATTTCGTGGAGAATGATTCATACGCGTTAATGGACGTTTAATTCTGACAAGCAACGACAGTTCTACCAAAGTCGGTAATAAGTCTGACATTGGACTTCGGATGAACGAGGTTCAGGTCGCTTGCACTTGGCATTATACATTCAGCGAACATTCACCAGCAACGATAGCTTGCGGCGTTAATTACGAAACTTCTTTCGTAATACTTCAGTGTTTTTTTAGTAATTCTGCAATTCTAGTTTAGATTTTATAGCTTATAGTGCAATTTGTGTCTTATTTAACATTCTTACAGACATTGACAATGCAAATTGAATGACATGCAAATGATATACAGAACGAACAAGTTAGTCACTTCAAATTATTCTGTATTACGTCTTTAAGGTGTTGATTATGATAATATAGGCCTAGTTAATAACCATCATTATTCATCTTCAACTACAGACCTCGCACCGTGAATGGTTGCCGAATTATGTGCGTGGTACGGGGGAAGGGAAGTCTCAGTGCACAATGTTATAAAAGCGTCAGTTTATTATACAGGGACATCATTTTATTTTTACTAACATTTTTAATATTAGCTTGCCTATACCTCTGACTCAACGCCGTTTGCTACCCCTTCCACGACTGGAGTTCGATGATACTGGCGTAATATACAGCACAAACAAATCACTTTACTAGGTATAGGAGGGAAGAAAAGTAGTTCATCCATTTACGTAAACTAGGAAATATTGCGCTTTTGAGTTTGATAATTTTCATTAGGTTTTTGTTTAATCAAAATACAATACAGTATTAACAATGAGTGTTTTTACTCACGAACTGAGCTGTCCATGTGGACGTATTCATTATGCAGTATATATTATACTGCCTACAGCACATTAGCGTACAATATAGAAAATTAAGTTAAATTGAAAAATAATCATAATATGGATATTTAAACACATTTTTGAAAATTGTGGCCGTTCATTTCGATACAGGCTTCAGTTCTAATGTGCATATTATCGCACTATAGACTATTGTGCCTAATCCCAATTAACAGTTTCGTTCTTCGTGCTAGTAACTCATGTTGAAATAATTCTGTACCTACTCTATAAAAGAGTACCTTACGTACTGTAAATTCAATCTTCACTTCTGCCCGATCCGAAAAGATAAAATTACTCAGACATACTATCTACTGTCCGTCCAAGTGGTTATGTCGTAGGGTCGTAGAAATGGAGGTAATTACGTGACAGTTAATTACTTAACGAGGCCCTTTTATTTAAGTTATTTTAAACAGTTGTATGATATTACGTAGACGTCCAATTCCTAACAGAAATTAATGTTTTCAGAAGAGAGCTAACACTAGCTGGCGAATAAAACTGGTGGGGGAAACCGGTATACGACGTAGGCAAATGGACGACAGCACCTGTGCGAAAATGATTCAATATTGAAAGCTCTTTCGTCACTAGAAAACGCGAACATATTTTTGGAACGTACTGTTTACTATGACCGTAAGGCTACTATATGCGGTCTTGGATCTGTGTGGAAGGGGTGGGAGTGAAGTACATTAAAAAACTCAGGTACAATAAAAATTGAAGTAAAAATAAAATGATGTCCCTGTACAATGCGCTATTGACAAGTTCTTAACCCAATATGGAAAAAGTTACTGTATTTCATAGCCATGACTATTGACACCTGATTTTTTCGAATGATTTTTTTTCACGAATTTCTGTTGAGTCAGAGAGTTATAATTTTTATAGGCATGAACCACTCTAGTTACGTTTTACGACCGCGATTTGTTGCGAATTTTGCTCTTTCACAGTTTTTTGCGAATTTGATTTTTTTTAATAAACGCGATTGTTGTTTAAGAATACCGCAGAATCCTACAGTCTAAAAGAAATGTGTTATCGCACAGATACCTAGTAAGTCCCAAGAAGAAGGCAGTGCGCATGATCAGAGGACTTGCGACCTGGTTCACAAGAGAAGGACTAGTTGAGATAATAAAATAGTTTTGTTTCGTTGTATGTCTGATCATCTCTCTTGGGCAACAGGATTTCTTACAGGACACTGTGCCCTGAAGAAAAACTTATACAAGATGGGACTTATTACTGACCCACTGTGTTAAGATGTTCACAAGGAGATGAGTCAGTAACTCATCTGCTGTGCGTTTGTAATGCGCTTGCGCAACAAAGATCTCTCTTTTTTGGAGATCACTTTCCAAAACTTGAAGAGATCTCAAAGGTCCCAGTCCAAAGTTTGATACAGTTCATCAAGAACTTGAAACTTTTGGACTGAAAGGGATGAAAGACGGGGATGCGCAATAGATCTTATAGGTCGCAGTGCTTGGGCCGGAAAGAACACCCCTGTTAAATCTAATCTAATCTAATCTAATGTCTGATCATGCGCAGTCCTCTTTTCTGGAACTTAAGTATCTGTGCGACAAAACTTTTTTCTAAGACTGTACGTTCATCGATCACGAAATTCCATTATTTTATTTTCGACAATGAATTATTCAAAATAAGAATATCGCAGAATCGTACAGTCTAAAAAAATGTTTTGTCGCAAAGATACTTAATAAATCCCAGAAAGAAGGCAGTGCGCATGATCAGAGGACGTGCGACCTGGTTCACAAGAGAAGGACTAGTTGAGATAATAAAATAGGTAGTCTTGTTTCGTTGTATGTCTGATCATGCGCACTCCTCTTTTCTGGAACTTAAGTATCTGTACGACAAAACTTTTTTCTAAGACTGTACTTTCATCGGTCACGAAATTCCATTATTTTATTTTCGACAATGAATTATTCAAAATCAGTACGAAAATGGGTTTATCTTCCCCGTTTGGGTTAATTACCTGGTTTGGTTTTTTCCCCAAAGTTTTCCCCAACCGTAATGTGAATGCCAGGTAATCTGTGGCGAATCCTTGATCTCATCTCGCCTAATACCACCTCGCTATCACCAATCCCATCGACGCTAATTAACCTAGTAGTTGTTATAGCGTCGTTAAATAACAAAGTAAACATTATTATTATTATTATTATTATTATTATTACATACAAATAAGAACAAAGATGGCAGATTCGTAGAACCCCTATAATTGCGTGAAACGTTGAAGTGGTTGTGTAATTTAAAAAAATCGTAGGTCACATTACAATATAGGCCTAATAGTAAAAAAAAAAAAAAAACCTTCAGTTTTTAATGAATATCCTATTCAGTGCAAGAAAATAATTTCTCAAGTCATTATTAGCATCTTGAATGTAATATGTATACGACGATATTTGGACTTCATAAAATTAATTTTTCCAATAATTATATGTTGAGGTTGCATCGGTCTATGATATGTTACGGGTTGCATCGGCGTACACTTGTTCAGGAGCGAGATGCACGTAGCGTATTACGGAAATGGTAACGGACATTTTTTCCCTAATAGGTGCACATTTAAACGTTCCATGTTTAAAAAAAACTACAAAAAACATCCAAATATTTTCGGAGAACATGGGTGCTTGAGATACGCCACAACTGCGGGTGCGCCTAATTCACAGAACATTCTTCTGCTTTCTTCTTTTCGTCTCTCTATCAAAACAAATAAAAACCACGACCTGAAGAGGGCATTTAAGCAGAGGCGTCATTTTAGTTTTCGCTTGGTGGGGGGGGGCAAGATTTTTTAGGGTATATAGCTTGACGTACTCTCTCACTGTTTCCTTTGAAATATACTACAGTATTTTCCATACCGTAAATGGAAGTAAACTTAACTGCAGAGGTAAACTTGACTATAAGAAATATTTAAATCGTGATATCAGGTGCATTGAACATATCTCATTTTGAAGTTCATTATTTTTTCTTATTTTAATTGACAGTCGTGTTTCGTTTATGTATTTTTTGCTTTATAGTCAAATTTACGCCTCGTTACAGAACATTTCCAGTTTCACACTCTAGCCTAATTTTAACTTGTTATCCTCTTTATACGATACGTAATTTAGCCTATATGCACTTGCTATTAATATGGCGTAAGTGGGAACAAATGAACACGCAATTTCAACGATAAAGAATTTTAATTTCAATTAACGAAAAGATTCTACTTTTATTTACAATAGGTAACAACCACTAACGTGGTTTCATTTGAGCAAAGCCATTAACTGGCTCGTCTTTTATTTTTTAACCGTTTATAAAAGTGCAATATTTTAATAACAAAGGTAGTCTACCGGTAAATTTCTCATATTTTTTTTTCTTTGGTAGTGCTACTCAATTATTATTAATTTGTTTTAAATCTTAAACTCAGAGAACAATTTTATTGTCCCCTCTCCTGCCCTTTCCTAAATGACATCAGCATTTAAGGCTTTAAACCAGGCGGTATTCCAACCAACGAGGGAATATCATAATGATATGTATGTATGTATGTATGTATGTATGTATGTATGTATGTATGTATGTATGTATGTATGTATGTATGTATTTTTTTATTGAACAACATGCTCCATTATAGAGCAATACTACATGTTTTTAGGGTTTTCCCTTTCCTATGATAAATATACATTTGGATTTGTATTGATGAATACTCCCGGTTTAGTCTATATTGCCTATTTACATTGATCATACCTAAGCAACATACAGAATTAATACAAATACATATATATGGCTTAACCTAAATAAAAAGAAAAGAAAGTATATATACATGATAATGATGTATTACAATTGTGAGTTTTTTAAACAGATAGTTAAGGTGAGGTATATCATATTTACATTTTATAAAAAGTTGAATGATGTAGGTATGTATGTATGTATGTATGTATGTATGTATGTATGTATGTATGTATGTATGTATGTATGTATTGTTTGTATGTTAATATAATTTTGCTCGTTTTTGCTTCCCTTTAAAGATATAATTGTTGTATATGAAACATTTCATAGCGTGTTTTGAGAAAGCCATTGATTAAATTCCCAATATGCTTAGTCAATTTAACAGTATATCATGATAATACATTATTGAGAGATTTTTAGTTTTGTCCTTTAAATATGCAAGAATTTGATCCGAACAACTGTAATATTTTAAAATTATTTTTCAGAACGAAAAGTTACATTTGTTCAAATCAAATTTCTGCATAGAGGACAATACTAAAATTCTTTGAATCATTTATTATCATAATACTCTGCTCCTTTAAATTGACTGAGCATATTGGGAATTCAATCAATGGTTTTCCAAAAACACACTCTGAAATGTTGCATATAAAACAATTTTTATCTCGAAAAGGAAGAAAAATTAAGGGTGTTTGAGAATAAGGTTCTTAGGAAAATATGTGGGGCTAAGAGGGATGAAGTTATAGGAGAATGGAGAAAGTTACACAACACAGAACTGCACGCATTGTATTCTTCACCTGACATAATTAGGAACATTAAATCCAGACGTTTGAGATGGGCAGGGCATGTAGCACGTATGGGCGAATCCAGAAATGCATATAGAGTGTTAGTTGGGAGGCCGGAGGAAAAAATACCTTTAGGGAGGCCGAGACGTAGATGGGAAGATAATATTAAAATGGATTTGAGGGAGGTGGGATATGATGATAGAGAATGGATTAATCTTGCTCAGGATAGGGACCAATGGCGTGCTTATGTGAGGGCGGCAATGAACCTCCGGGTTCCTTAAAAGCCAGTAAGTAAGTAAGTAAAGGAAGAAAAAACGATGAAAATTGTATTACATTTTTTGTTTGCAATATCTCAAAGAATAGCCCCCTGAAATTAATAATAGGAAATAATATGAGAATGGTCCCTCTTCCATATTTTGCAACCATCGCCCACCAAGTCTACCCTTGTACTGTATTTTCTTAGTCGCGTTCGTCCATGAACTGCAGCAGCTACCTCCTGAGCGCGAAAGGTCAGTGAACGTAATCGCGAGACTTGGTCAACCCTTAGCCCAGCCATCCCACGATCCCACCACCGCCAGCCAGGCAACAGCTGACACAGGGGAAACGCGAGAGACCGTATCCAAACAACACAAGCAGGCCGATGCCGTGCCAACGAGGTGGCCGCGCGGCGCATCACAATAACACCAGGTACACATGCACTGCTGCAGACGAAGACAACGACCTCGACTCGAGCCAGCACGAGTGACTTTCATAACGATGTCAATGAGGATGACAGACGCAGGGAGATGGAGGGAAAGAGTTTGGTAACTCATTCGGGCAACCAAGTCGTTCCAATTTAGAAAAGAGAAAAAGAACGATTTGAGCAATAAAGGTAGCCAAATTAGAACACTAATGGCCTGTTACAGAAACGGTCGCCAGATTTTTTTTTTCGATGAACTATAATTAACGAGTGGCATTTTCTAACACCTCGTTATAAAAGGAACAGTTTCACCAAAACCGATCGAAAACTATTTGACGAACCAAAAATTTGGTGATTTTTTTAGTTCATGCGTGGAATATATTTTAAGAAGGTTACAAGATAATCTTGAGTGAAAAACAGGACAAAGTGATTCCAAAAGCAGAACACAAAAGATTTCAAGCTGTCATATTCTTTAGGACTTTATTTTTTAAGATTCAAAATCAAATTTAAGCTACAAAATTGATATTCGTTAATTTAAAATAAATAAATAAATAAATAAATAAATTTGCTTATCTGTACAATGAAAGAAAATCATTAAAATCTACCCGGCATTGGGATGGGAATCCGGTGTCGCTTAGTGGATAGAGCATCAGCACGTAGAGCTGAAAACCCGGGTTCAAATCCCGGTGCCGGAGAGAATTTTTCTCCGTTCCACTCATTCTTCATCATATGATGACGCAGAATTTCTGCATGGAAATATATGTACTTCAGTACATAATAATAATATGATATGCGAAAAATAATCACATAGGGGCATTTCATAGACATTCTTAGCGCGGGCTTCCGGTGGATGATCAGCGAACTAACGTTTTTCGTATTCATAAACCAGTGTTAGCGATATGATATGGTTTGAATCCTGTACAATTAATCACTCGATAGCCGGGGCTAGTTTAGCACGCTCGTAGCGCGGGCTAGCGAAATGTCTATGCATAGCACCGTTAGTGATTTAAGACGGCGCTTATTCCGTCGGATCCCGGCCACTTAGTCACTCGTAAGCAGTGCACCTCTGCACATAATGTGTTGGACATTGTGCCACAGTCACACATCTGTGACGCAGTGCATGAGGGTCCGCCACTAGAGGGAACCTAAGAGGTGGAACTTAAACTTAGAGGATTCTGTCCGGCATCAGAACTGGAATCCGGCGTGGCTTAGTGGATAAAGTGTCAGCACGTAGAACTGAAAACCCGGGTTCGAGTCCCGGTGGCGGAGAGAATTGTTCTCCGTTCCACTCATCCTTCATCATATGATGACGCAGAATTTCTGCATGGAAATATATGTACTTCGGTACATCATAATAATATGATATGCGAAAAAATAATCACATAGGGGCATTTCATAGACATTCTTAGCGCGGGCTTCCGGTGGATGATCAGCGAACTAACGTTTTTCGTATTCATAAACCAGAGTTAGCGATATGATATGGTTTGAATCCTGTACAATTAATCACTCGATAGCCGGGGCTAGTTTAGCACGCTCGTAGCGCGGGCTAGCGAAATGTCTATGCATAGCACCGTTAGTGATTTAAGACGGCGCTTATTCCGTCGGATCCCGGCCACTTAGTCACTCGTAAGCAGTGCACCTCTGCACATAATGTGTTGGATATTGTGCCACGGTCACACATCTGTGACGCAGTGCATGAGGGTCCGCCACTAGAGGGAACCTAAGAGGTGGAACTTAAACTTAGAGGATTCTGTCCGGCATCAGAACTGGAATCCGGTGTGGCTTAGTGGATAAAGTGTCAGCACGTAGAACTGAAAACCCGGGTTCGAGTCCCGGTGCCGGAGAGAATTTTTCTCCGTTCCACTCATCCTTCATCATATGATGACGCAGAATTTCTGCATGGAAATATATGTACTTCGGTACATCATAATAACATTAAAATACAACTAAAAAACAAATACAGTGCAGTACTTTTTAAATTAAAAAATAATCATCACAAAATTCTTAAAGATTGTCTGCAGATTATAGAATTCCATTTATACCATACAGAAGGTCTTAATTAAGGATATACCATATGCTGATTTTAACTAAAATCCTTATTTATACTGTAAGTTTAATTTAAGGTTACTTTTGAAGATTTTATTATAGCTTTGATATTAACGGTGATTTATTACAATTTAATTTTACTGCAATATTAATCTTTAATTCATTATATTATTGCCATTAATTTCCGGATCCTCGTGGTCATCCTTAATTAAGGTCAGATGATTTATTTTTCTGTACATCAAAAATATCAACTGAAAGATGAGAATAGTCTTCTCATCTTTGAAAGAAAAATTGTACGTAGGATTTATGGTCCAGTGTATGATAGGGGAGAGTGAAGGAAAAGAACGATTAGAGAGACTGATCGGCTATTGGAAGGCGAGAATATAGTGACCTTTATTAAATGTATTAGGCTGAGATAGTTAGGACATGTAGTAAGAATGAACGAGGAAAAACTTCTTAAGATGATAATGAACGTAAGAATGGAGGGTGAAAGAAGGAGAGGAAGACCGAAGAAGAGGTGGATGGACGACGTAATCTGAGATGTTACAAGCCTGGGAGTGAGGAATTGGAGGACTGTGGCTGGGGACAAAGTGAAATGGAGAGTTGTTGTGAGAGAAGCCAAGGTTCACTTTGGATTGTAGTGCTATGATGATGATATGAAAAATATCAATCTATTTTTTTTACCAAATTTTGCATGTAGGGCTAAATTGCAAAAACTACTTCACTCACGATATATTTGCTGACATGACTGAAACAATGGCCTTCACTACATTTGGAAGAACAATTTCGCAAGTTTATAGTTTTACTGACGCTGCTTTTCAGGTGAAAAAAAAAAACAAACAAAACAAAACTAAAATTGGTTTAACCTAGTGTTATCGTACTGCCGAGGAATGTGCTACTGTTTATGGACCCCAATCGAGAGAGCACTTGGAGCACTATTGTACGTTGAGGTGAGTTCAGTCTCTGAATAAAATATATGGACGAAAAACTAAAATTTATTGAGCAGTGACTCTAATGCTCTGAGCATTATTGTACAGTTGAAGTGTGTTCAGTCTCTGAATAAAATATATGGGCGAAAAACTAAAGTTTTTGATCAGTGACTCTAATGCTTGGAGCATTATTGTACAGTTGGAGTGAGTTCAGTCTCTGAATAAAATATATGGACGAAAAACTAAAATTCATTGAGCAGTGACTCTAATGCTCTGAGCATTATTGTATAGTTGAAGTGAGTTCAGTCTCTGAATAAAATATATGGACGAAAAACTAAAATTCATTGAGCAGTGACTCTAATGCTCTAAGCATTATTGTATAGTTGAAGTGAGTTCAGTCTCTAAATAAAATATATGGACTAAAAACTAAAATTCATTGAGCAGTGACTCTAATGCTCTGAGCATTATTGTATAGTTGAAGTGAGTTCAGTCTCTGAATAAAATATATGGACGAAAAACTAAAGTTTATTGATCAGTGACTCTAATACTTGAACTATTGTACTGTTGAAGTGAATTCATTCTTTGAATAAAATATATGAACGAAAAACTGAAGTTTTATTCGCGGTTCAGAATTCTTTTGAAATGTAATTATTGAAAATGAGATTTTTTGGACTTTTTCATAAAAATACGGCATTTAACAAATCTTCAAAAATAAATACGGACGGCAGGACAGACCTTCAAATAGTGACATATCCTGCTAAATGCGGACGTTTGGTAACTCTAGTG
Organism: Periplaneta americana; assembly: GCF_040183065.1. NCBI lineage: Eukaryota > Metazoa > Arthropoda > Insecta > Blattodea > Blattidae > Periplaneta > Periplaneta americana. The sequence goes on along the minus strand of NC_091123.1, from coordinate 69,197,922 downwards.
GTAGTTATTTTGTAAAACCACAGATGATGATTAAGGTCCGGAAGTTCATGCCCCAAAAGCTGCTAAATATGCATGCAATTATGATCTTAAAATTAATAAAATCAATAAATATGAATAATAAACTAATTAAATTATGTTTTCTGTACCAGCAAAATTAAACGATATTTTTAGGTTAGTACATAGTTTATACATAGAAATAATATATAAATGTATTGTGAAGACAGAGTTAGCAAGAATAAAATTTTAATAAACAAGAGAATTAGACAAGCGTGCCTTATATGACTTATATCACTTGTACAATTCAATTTGTATCTAGACCGTAGACCAGCAATTACCAATAGGCGGACCGCGGAACATATGTGGCTCGTTACAGATTTAGTTGTTATGTTTTATTAAACGACGCTCGCAACTGCAGAGGTTATATCAGCGTCGCCGGATGTGCCGGAATTTTGTCCCGCAGGAGTTCTTTTACATGCCAGTAAATCTACTGACTTAAGCCTGTCGCATTTAAGCACACTTAAATGCCATCGACCTGGCCCGGGATCGAACCCGCAACCTTGGGCATAGAAGGCCAGCGCTATACCAACTCGCCAACCAGGTCGACCAGATTTAGTTACTTAACTGTCCACAGTGTTAATATTATTGCATAGAAAAAGAAGCGTAATCAGTAGGACGTTATAGTTATGCGAAATAAGTTTGTTTCCAAAAATATGAAAGTAGTTCGAGATCTTTCGATATTTTTTCAAACAAATTTTACTGGCACAGCTAGCTGGCGAACATTTCACACCCTGATAGGATAATAATATCTCTGGAGAAATAAATGCAACATTACCTAACATAAACAAAGGTAGCTTACAGTTTCAACTAGGCCTGTATGATATTCAAGGCTCAGAACAAAAGTAATTTAATGATATTGTTTTTGAGAGAGTCCTTGGAAGGCCGAAAAAGCGATGGAAAGACGAGCTCACCTGAGGCGGAACAGGTCAGAAGGTCTAATCCTGACAGAATTTGATGATGATTGTTTTTTAACAAAATATTATGGATGATTTTTCAAATTGCAAGGAACTTGCATTGTACTCTTGCCAATATTTGCATCAATTTACATATATGAATCAAGTATCTCTGACATGAATGATATAAAAAATTGTTACTGAATTTGGTTGTCAGTCACATTCAAGATGCATTGAGATTATCCGCCATCTCTTCTTGCATACTCAAGTACCGGTAGTTAAAAACTCCAGTGAATATCGTACTTATTTCTCCAATTAAGTTGTTCTTCAGTCAGTTAAATATGAAATAGATTTTCTACACTACAAGACACACGGTTGTTCGTGGAACTTGCAGTTGCCTACATTCCTTTTGAATTGATTTTTTTTCGGGCTGTGTTTCAAAGCTCGTGGAATACCATCGATTGTTTCATCGGAAGTGGATGGTCGTGCAGTGCATTTGCCCTTTTTCTCGTGTCAAGTCTCATGGAAGTTCTCAGTGGTGGTAAATTGAGTCGAAAATTAAGTTGCTCAGCCACAACGGAACGATAAGCTGCGAAATCACAGTAAAAAAGAGCTTGTTGAGAAACCACAACATAAACCTCGGAATGGGACCGATTCAATGGCACGACCACTATTAGGGTAAACACGGGAATTTTACTTGAAGCAAGTGAAGATATAGGTTTGGAATAAATGCCGAAAAAAACAAAGTGCATGATTATGTCTCGTGACCAGAACATAGTACGAAATGGAAATATAAAAAGGAGAAATTTATTTTTTGAAGAGGTGGAAAAATTCAAATATCTTGGACCAACAGTAACAAAATAAATGACACTCCAGGGCAGCGGCGGATTTTCAGGGGAGGCAAGGGAGGCCGTGCCTCCCCTCTGGTATTTTACCAGAACACAATATGTCAATATTAATTCCAGCTGAATTAAGATCACAGACAAGTTATAGCAAATGAACATTTTTCCTTTTATATTAATTTTACTATTCACTACGACATCAAATCGACCACGTACAGTTGGTGATGCCCACTCGCTGTACTGTAGATAGTACAAATAATTCGTACAAAAAAATAACAGATAGCGCTGTAACCTGTATAGTCGACATCTAGCAGCCGTCGACCTGGTTGGCAAGTTGGTATAGCGCTGGCCTTCTATGCCCAAGGTTGCGGGTTCGATTCCGGGCCAGGTCGATGGCATTTAAGTGTGCTTAAATGCGACAGGCTCATGTCAGTAGATTTACTGGCATGTAAAAGAACTCCTGCGGGACAAAATTCCGGCACATCCGGCGACGCTGATATAACCTCTGCAGTTGCGAGCGTCATTAAATAAAACATAACTTTTAACTCTAGCAGCCTGCAGTGTCTATGCGAGAGCGGGAGAGGAGTCGGCTACATCACTCTGCTCCCCGGTAACTATGACAACAGCAGTTCAACCAATAAGATAGCTGGTTAGAGGAGTGTTTAAACTTAACTAGAACGGGCGAGGGGAGCCGAATTTGGAGACGTCCTACACATCGCTGATAACTGTACTGCTGTACCGCTAAAGATACCTATTCATATCGGAGCACTAATTAAATGAGTGGTTTGAGGGTGTGATAATTTAATAAAGATACAGTGTTGTAAACATAATAGACTATTAATATGTATTAATATTGTTAAATAGTTCCATAAAATATTGCATCATCACCACGTGAATCAGCAGGCTGTTTTTATATTTATAGCTATAATATACAGCTAGATATAATAACGGATATTTGAATATAACTCTAATAGTATTGTAATATACTAACAGTATGTTGTTTATTTTTATTTATCTTCCCCGTAAAATCATATAAACTCCTAAACATGAGATTTAAAATCCTAAACAAATTCCTAAAACATAGATTGAAAAATCTAATTTTAGTTTCTTAAAACTTATAAATTCTGCGCTTGATAATGAGGTTCGTTACAGGCCTTATATTTTTAATACAAGTAATGCAAACTCTCATCAGTCACGTCTTGGCCTCCTCAACTTTCAAACCCATATTCGCCACTACTGCTCGAGGGGAAATTAAACGCAGAATAAATATAGGAAATGCCTGTTATTATTCGGTTGAGAAGTCTGTAATCCAGTCTGCTCTCAAAAAATCTGAAAGTTAGAATTTATAAAACAGTTATAGGCCTATTACCGTGCATTCTGTATGACTGTGAAACTTGGAATCTCATTTTGCGAGAGGAACAGAGGTTAAGGGTGTTCGAGAATAAGGTGCTTAGGAAAATATGTGAGGCTAAGAGGGATGAAGTTACAGGAGAATTGAGAAAGTTACACAACGCAGAACTGCATGCATTGTATTCTTCACCCTAACATAATTAGGAACAATAAATCCAGACGTTTGAGATGGGCAGGGCATGTAGTACGAATGGGCGAATTCAGAAATGCATAGAAGAGTGTTAGTTGGGAGGCCGGAGAGAAAAGGACCTTTGGGGAGGCCGAGACATAGATGGGAAAATAATATTAAAATGGATTTGAGGGAGGTGTGATATGATTGTAGGGACTGGATTAATGTTGCTCAGGATAGAGACCGATGACGGGCTTAGACTATGTGAGGGCAGCAATGAACCTGCGGGTTCTCTAGAAGCCATTTGTAAGTAACCTAGCGCACGAGCATTGATAGCTGTACGCTTAATAAACTAGGAGATATTAGCTGTCTATTGAGATTAACTGCGTTCCTACAGCTTACATACTGTCCTACATAAATAATATTAAAATGGAAGCAAACATTTAGGGACACAGTATATAAACAGAATTCATATGTCAGGAATTTTCGTAAGGCGTAAAAGGGACATGAAAACAGCAAAACTGAGAGCACCCTCGTATAATGGAGTTCCAACTTGAGAACTAAGACATGCTGAGGTAGACAATAGAGTCCTGCAAAACCGGTTGTAAAAGAAGAAACTTACATAGTGCTACTGAACGCCTGGCGTTAGGGGTCTATATGCAGTATGCGAAGTACATCTACTTGCGTACTGTCTCAGTATTCGGTTTAACGAGTATTGGAGTTGATTCGATCTCTCTGTGGGTGGACGCCTCTGGCGTATAAAATGAAGATCAGAGTGAACCATCCAGATATTATAGCTGCGTATCGTCAAGAGGAACAAACAGCATGCAGCGTGAAACTACAGACGTTGTAAAGCGTAAATTGCAGAAAAAAACTTTCGGTATCCACAAATTACCAAGGTTGTAATTTTTGCTTACATTAGAAAACTGAATTATAATATTACAATAATGACACACTTAAAAAACAGTAAACTCATTCAATAGTAAAACTGAAACAAAAACAACTTTATATCTTCTGAAACATACTACAACCAATGCGTTTAGTATGTTTACTATGACTAGAGTCTAGCAACTAATTTTAGAGCAATCGAACTCTCAGTTGAGTTGTCAATCATCTGGCCACTGTAGAATAGTCGAACCACAGCTATGACAAATAATATCTATGACCCACTTTGACATGCTTGACCTAGGGAGACAGACCTGAGTTCATTGACGTCTTATATCTGTATTACAAGAAGAAAAAGCAGTGTGCAACTAGCGGCGATGTTGCCAGACTGCTGAAACTTTCAACTCAATTTTCTAATAACCGTGCATTTAATCACAAAACGTAATATAAGTTTTCCATTCATTTAAGTGAATCTTATCGCCCCGTACAATCTGCAGGTTATTTCACTACTACCCTGTATATGAATAGCTACTGGTTTGGAGGAATGCATTTAGAGTTATAATTATTTAATTTTATTTTTTGTGATTAATTGTAATTCTATTTTGGATTTATTTACTTATTATACCTCACATTATACATTATGCTTATTTGATTTTCTACATACTAAATTGGTGGAAAGATCACCAAACAACTCTAGCCTCTCTAGCAACACTTGTGAAACGAATATTGGCCATTCCATGAATAAGTGTTTCCACCGAGCGTAACTTTAGACTAGTAAAAGAGATTTATTAATACATAAACACAAGAAGTCAACTCTGACCAAGTAGTCTATGATAATAGATCATAATACTAATTGTGAACATGAAATAGTTAATATTAGCACGTGTGTAATAAAATAGTTCTTTGAATGACACTTGTTTTCTCTGAAGTAGATCTTATCTATACAGAATGATTTGTTTCTAAAACTTGCTATTCTTTTGTTATTCGTAGATTAGAAATGTATAAATTATACTTATTTCGTACAGAACAAAACCATTGGGAGCCAAAGTAATCGTATTGTTAAAAATAACATTACTCTTTATCTTATCAAATTGATTTCTTAATAAATAATATTGCAACTGCTTAGAATAATTAAAAAGCATGCAACTATTGTTTTAGAGGTAGGCCTATACATTTCCTTTTAGTTTGAAGTACAAACGTCATAATGGACTGTATGTACTTATTTCCTATTTTGTTTTATAATGAATTGTAGGCTTAATTATATTTTTGAATATGTTTACATTATGATATTTCACATTATACATTACGTCTATTTCCTTCGATGTCACTGTGTCCATTGTTCATTTATTTGTTACTAGTCAAATTACTGCAAGGTCGAGATACAAAAATAAATGTATTAAAGTGTCAAATTATTTGTATTCCTATTTGAAGGAAACATATTTTTGTAATTAAACAAAATAAATATCCTTCAATACTGAGCAAATGTTAAAGAGTTATTGTATGATGAAATGTACCTGGTGTTATTTGGAGATCGTATTTTCTTCCTCCTTACCATTTCTTTCTGTGTGAGATTTGTGTTCTAAAGAATTCGCGATCTTACATGAACTTATGTAATATCGATCATTGGGTTATACAAATCGAACAAGATTCAGTCAATATGTGACGAGAAAGAGTACGACGTAATCAAATGATGAAGTTATAACGTATACTGTTTAACACTGGTATAGAAAAACGCCAGCTATATAGCGTTTATTGGTAAGAAAAATATACATGGCTTGTGCACGTCTTGTTCTGTGTAAAACTATAACATTGTTTAACATATCTATAAGCAACTTTCATTAGTGAATCTCTAAGGGCCATATTCGTAGACATTCTTAGCGCGGGCTTTCGGTGGATGATCAGCGAACTAACATTTTTCGTATTCATAAACCAGTGTTAGCGATATAATATGATATGAATTCTGTACAAGTAATCAGTCGATAGCCGGGGCTAGTTTAGCACGCTCGTAGCGCGGGCTAGCAAAATATCTATGCATAGCACCCTACAAGTTTAAAATATAAGCGATACTTATAAAGTTACTGCAAGTTCAGAATAATAAAGAAAATATATGTGTTATAGTGTCGAATGAACTGTAAGAGTACTTGCAAACACTTTTTTTTTTCAATAAGACAACGTAAATTTCCTTCAATTGTTACTCCGGTTGTGTACTCGAAAAACGTCAGTTTCATCTAAGTACGCCTGGTGTTCTGTCTATCTGCAATACATCAGGCGTAACCGCTCGACAACCGAGTATCCGGTCCGAGGTTCATCCTAGCCGGTTGTAGCTCCGACCGGTCGAATCTAAGCCAGTTGTATGCGCTGTTTTGCAGGTCTCTAGTAGACAACTTTTTTTATTAGGAGTTGACGTGAAATACAATACATGCTCTATGCCTAGTATATATAGGTTACTATCATTTCGAGGAAGTCAGTAAGTTGGAAATTAAATTCACGACTTTGACCCATTGAACTACTGCTGACTAATGGTGGATATACTGTTCATCTTGTTCCAGCAGATCCTTTCAGACTTCTTTCATTAAGGAAGGTCAACAAGCAATAATACAGTAAAAGCCAGTTCTTTACATTCAGCACATGCAAAATTTGCGTTAGTGAGATTTATGAGTGTTTTATCATATTATAATTCTGTTCGGTTTATTTCTTTTATAATTTAAAACAATTACTTTTAACACTATATTTTATTTGTCTGTTCGCTGTAAACCGCATGCATATCTCACCGTATTAAATGCATTCTCTTTACTTCTGACGGATGTATGCTGACCTTCATCAACGGAGTCAGTGTTGTGAATTGAATTTCCAACTTGTACACTTCTTATCGAAATTGCAACGCTTATAGATACGATTGCATATTTTATTATTCAATACTCACAGGTTTCTAGAGCTGGCAAGGGACCTTTCAAAATCATCAGATCGAAACTCAAATTGAAAAGTCAAACAGATAAATAGACTACTTTAAAAAAGGGTAAAATGTAAAATAATAGTTGTCAATACGAACTTACTTACTTACTGGCTTTTTAGGGAACCCGAAGGTTCATTGCCGCCCTCACATAAACCCGCCATTGGTCTCTATCCTGAGCAAGATTAATCCAGTCTCTATCATCATATCCCACCTCCTTCAAATCAATTTTAATATTATCCTCCCATCTATGTCTCGGCCTCCCTAAAGGTCTTTTTCCCTCCGACCTCCCAACTAACACTCTATATGCATTTCTGGATTCGCCCATACATGCTACGTGACCTGCCCATCTCAAACGTCTGGATTTAATGTTCCTAATTATGTCAACTGACGAATACAATGCGTGCAGTTCTGTGATGTGTAACTTTCTCCATTCTCCTGCAACTTCATCCCTCTTAGCCTCAAATATTTTCCTAAGCACCTTATTCTCAATACGAACACTGAAACAAAAACATATTATTTCAAAAATACATAGGCCATTCGGATATTAGTAGCAACACTTTGAGATCAAAACTCTGGAAGGCGACAGATATAATCCACAGCATAACTTTGCTGTAAGCTTTTAATTGACTGCTTTATAGCTGTTACTTTGGCCTGTGTATTTATAAGGCGTACCCCTGTTATTGGTTCTTTCAACTTAGGGAAAAAGTTGCAGTTGCAGGAACTCATATACGGAGAATACGGAGGATGCTATAGAATTTCCCAGTTCCAGCAGACAACGAGCACCATAATGAAGAACATTGGGATGCGTATTGAAGAGATTTCAGCGCTTCTGAAGCATTGCTGGTTGTAAATGGTATTCCAAAAAGTGAATGTAATGTGCAGCAATAATATTCATTCCAATTAAAATGGAATGAGTTATTAATACACCTCTATAATCATAAACAACAATATACATAACTTTGAGTCGTTACTGCTCTTTTCTAGATTATTTCTTTTCCTTTGGACGTTGCATGATCTCATGACTTAGCATAATTCAATGATCATCCGACTAGTTCGGGGGTATCGTGTGGGTGGTCAGCACGATGTTTTCCCCATCTCAGCCATTAGAGCTGGCTAACGAAGCCGAATTTCGCTACTCACTGTAGTTCCCCTAGATCATCATGATGCTGGATAGACACCGGTTCCATACATTGGTCAACATTTCATGAGGACATTTGTTCCCCACATAAGGACTCGAACCAGCGCTCATTCCGTGCAACTAGTCCAAGGCATGACGCCTTAGACAGCGCAGCTACGGTGCAGAACAGTTTTTTATTTATTCTATAAATCTATATGATAATCTATCGATATTCAGATATTGACTTAACATAGCGGATGCAAAAGAAATCAGGCTTGTTTTAGTAAGCTGGCTATTCTATTAGGTGCTACAGAGAGAATATATCATTTGCATAGGGTTTCACTTGTCACTGCAGTAACGGTTAGCATGCCTGGCCGTGAAACGAGCGGGCCCGGGTTCAAATCCTGGTTGGGACAAGTTACTTGGTCAAGGTTTTTCTGAGGTTTTCCATCAATCCCTTAAGAGAAAGTGCTGGGTAACTTCTGGCGTGGACTCAATTCTCTGGGATTATCACCTTCGTCTCATTCAGACGCTAGATAACTATAGAAGTTGATAAAGCGTCGTAAAAAACGATTAAAAACAATAATTTCTCCTACTGAAAACAAAACATATCCTTTTCAATAAACTCAGATTTTAGTTGAAGTAGGAAATTTGTTTTAGAAAACAGTTCATCTATAAAAAATATTTTATCCATGAAATGTACATTTATATGCACAATCAGATTCACATAAAATACTTATCAAACAACATAACTTTTGCATATATTCTAGAATATTAGACGACATGAGACATGAGTTTTGTTTATGCAGTGTGTTAGAAATATACGTGTAAATATTCTAGAGATAATCGGGCGTAACATACTGAACAACATTATGTAAAATAATTTCTCAATCTTCGAAGTAATTTTTTAGACATTAAAAAAACGTGATTTTAGATTCCTTAATACTTCCAGAACGAAGAGATTCTGTTTCCCGGAGGCTTAAATACACTGCAACACATTAATCTATTTGGATCCGACGATTTGGAAATATTTGGCGATAGAGTTCCCTTGCAGATTCTCTTGCTGTTCCGTATATTATATACGAGGCGCATCCAGAAACTAAGTTTCCCTATTTGTTTTTAAAAAAGAACACACACTTTCAGGAAAACATTTATTGGCAACAGGTACAGCAATGTTTCAGCTATTTTTCAACATAGCCACCATCAGAATTGAGACACTTGTCGTATCGTGGGATAAACTTTTGTATCCCTCTGTCGTAGAACTCTACCGCCTGTGAATGTAACTAGAGTGTGACAGACGTCTTCAGCTCTTCGTCGTTGACAAAACGCTCACCGGAGGACAGGAATTTCTTGAGGTGCAAGAAAACGTGAAAATCGCTGGGAGCAAGATCAGGACTGTAGGGTGGGTGATCAAACAACTCCCAGCCAAATTCCGTCTAAACAGCTGCTGTGCGCCGAGCCGTATGTGGACGAGCATTGTCATGGAGGAGCACAACACCTGCAGTAAGCATTCCACGCCTCTTGTTTTGAATGGCACGTCGCAATTTTCGCAGTGTTTCACAGTAACGGTCAGCGTTCACTGTTTCACCTCTTGGAAGGAAGTCAATGAGCAGAATGCCCTTCCTGTCCCAGAACACCGTGCACATCACTTTCCGTACCGACAGCGTCTGTTTGAATTTTATCCTAACCGGAGATCCACTATGCCGCCAATGCATTGACTGCTGCTTGGTTTCCGGGGTGAAGTGCGAAATCCAAGTATCATCGCCCGTGACGATCCTGTGGAGGAACTCGTCGCCGTCATCGTGATACCGTTGCAGAAATGTCAGTGCTGCTCCTAAACGTTGCATTTTGTGTTTGGGTGTCAGGTTTTTCGGCACCCACCTGGCACACACTTTTTGAACAGCAGGTGCTTAGTGACAATCTCATGCAACAAGGATCGCGATATCTGCGGAAAATGGCTGCTCAGCTCCGTAATCGTGATGCGACGGTTGTCCACCAGCACCAGCTCAACACGATCATCATTGATGAGGGACGGTCGCCCACTACGCTCTTCATCATGGACACTTTGACGACCTTCGGAAAACTGCCCACACCAGCGACGCACCATCTGCTTACTCATGGTGTTCGGCCCATAGACCTGACAGAGCTGCCGATGAATTTCAATTGGCGCGATGCTTTGTGCATTAAAGAACTTTATCACCGACCGAACCTCGCGGGCGGTGGGGAGAAGGAATAAGAGCTTCCATTTCGGACCACTGCTGCCACGCTACTGTCACCAGGCGGGACCTATCCGGCTGGCATATGATTGATACGTCATAGATCTGTTACGCATGCGCAATTGACACGGCTAATTACGTTTACTTTCAAGGGGAAAAAATCGGGAAACTTACTTTCTGGATGCGCCTCGTACATATGGGCTAATTCGGCACCAATTAATCCTTCCATTACGTTAAATATTGGCGAGGTTAACAGCTCTTACCTGTGTGAGATAGAATGTTTGTGCTCCAGTTAAGTAAGTACATCTGAACGAGAGATGTGCGTATAGTCTAAATTAACAGGCGTTTCGTAATACAGGGACATCATTTTATTTTCATTTCAGTTTTTATTGTACGTGAGTTTTTGAATGTACTTTATTCCCACTCCTTCTAGTAGCAAACTTCCACATACAGCGAAAGCCGCAAAGTAGTCTTACGGTCATAGGAAACAGTACAGAGTGAGAGAGTATAGTATGTTCCAGAAATATGATCGCATTTTTCAGTGAAGAAAGAGCATTCATTCACTATTAAATCATACTTTCGCACAGGTACTGTGCGTCCATTTATACGTCGCATCCCGGTTTTTCCCACCCGTTTCTGCTGGCTCCTCTGTAAAGGCTAGTGGCTGGACTGTCTTAGCTCTTTTCTGAAAACATTTATTGTTAGGAATTGAACTTCTACGTAATATTATACAACTATTTAAAATAATTTAAATAAAACGGCCTCGTTAAGTAATTGTCACCTGATTTCCACGCTTTCTAAGACTCTCCTACATAATCACATGGACGAACAGTAGATAGCATATCTGAGTAAATGTATCTATGCAGATTGGGCAGAAGTGAAGATTGAATTGACAGTAAGTAAGCTACACTGTTATAGAGTAGGTACAGAATCATTTCAACAGGCGTAGGATTATGGCTCCCCCATGTCGCCTGATTTGAGTGCTTTGCAATATTTCTTTGGAGTTACTGTGAAACAGTTGTGTTTGCTAAACATCCTACAACAATAGAAGAATTAAATAATTACATTCAAGAAACCACACATTTAATTTCAGAAGATATGCTTGAAAACGTTTTTGATAATATGCACAAAAGAACTGAAGCCTGTACTGAAATTAATGACCACCATTTTCAATAACTTGTTTAAATATCCACATTTTGATTATTTTTAAAATTTAAATGCACTGTAAATAGTGTATGCTAATGTGCTGTAGACAGTAGCCTATAGCATCCATTGCATAATAAATACGTCCGATTGGATAGTTCAGTTAGTGAGTAAAAACACTTAGGGCCTACTGTTAAAACTGTATTGTATTTTGATTAAATAAAAACCCGACGAAAATGATCGTAACATTTTCTAGTTTACTTAAATGGATGCACTACTTTTCTTCCCTCGTGGAAGTGGGTGGCAAACAGTGTTTCCGGTTCTCAATCGTTAATATAAAGATATAGCTACTCAGGTTAATTTTGGAAATGTTAGTAAAAACAAAATGATGTCCCTGTACGATCATTCATAAAACATCAGACTGAAATATAGGCCTATATGATACATTTACAGAAAAAGTCTTATAGCCTATATAAAATTTTTGCATATACACCTTACACCTTGTATATTCAGGTTTTATCCAATATTATAACCAATCACCGATATTTTTCTGATGAAAGGTAGGTTCAAAAATAAACTAATAGTATCCAGATAATTGAAGAAACTTGAATATAAAATAATTGGACTCTGTCGCAATTTGTTTTATTTGTGTAGGCGGTACGTTGTAGTGAATACGCGACATCAAAGAGAAACTTCAGAGGTGAAATGAGAAGCCTTCACGGAGTAATTGTGCATTGTCTTCTTCTGAAGTTCATCCCATCAGTGAGAGAAAAGTTATTAACTGTCTGATGAATAATGCTGTAACTTGTAATTTTGTACATTGTCAATCTCAAGAACAGATTAAAAGACAGATGACGTACTAAGGCTTGATATCTGTAATCTAACACATTAATCAACACGGAGCTATAATTTTCCGACTCTCAGTTAGGTTGATAGAACATTATTAAGAAGTGAAAGAAATAGCCTGCGATAACGTATGAATAATAACACTATGTTTAATGCATGTTACGTTTATGCTTTATGAATCTATTAGTGACATCTGTCACAATTTGACATTATTTTAATTTTATTTTAATTGAATTGATCCCATTAGAAAATGAGTTATAGGCTACTCTTATGAAAGGGAGAAAGGAACTGGCCAACCTATCTCATTATCTCCTGGCTTAGTTGCCTCATGAAGAAAAGTATTGGTATCAGGGTAGTAAATAATGTCTGTATACATTGCTTACAAAATGCGTCCCCTTGCCAGATATCTCTACTGTCTATAAGGAGCAGATAGAGTGAACATTCGACCCTCCTCAATAGTAGACCTGCTTAAGTGACGTGAGGTTGTATCAGAATGACGAAACAAAAATCCAACAAAGAACAGACAATAAGAGGACTGAATTCAGAACATTGAGAAAATGTGTTTGTCTTAATTAATAATAATGATATTTTTTTTGTAAATGTAATATTTGTTCCGAGTTAATTACTGTAATTTGAAACATAAGTAATGCTGTAAATGTAAATTCTATTACGAGTTCATTCATACGGAGCGGACTGTACAAGCAGCCGCTACCGTAACAAGTCGCGCGTGCACACAATACTTTTTTTCAGCCCTACTCATGAGTGAAGTCTTATTGGTGTCACTTATGAGGTTCCGACCTGTCTCGGACAGTTGACTAAACAACTCTTAAGGGTTTTATTATGATTGATGCCCTGAGCGTTAAGAGGGTAACCCACTTGCATAATGTCTTGACAAAATGATGTGTGATATTTTTCTCGTAATGTAACTTCTACATTTTACGTTATTTCTTACCATGATGTTATCTCTGTTTTAACAAGCCTTTGAGATGCCTAACCTTCCTCAGAAATGTTTGCTACTCTTATGTGTTTTTCGCTTAGCTATCTAGTTACGTCCTGCAATAATTTTGTCATCTTCTGTTATATTATTCTTCCATATAGTTCTTGGTTTCTCTTTGGATTTACTACCTCTCGGATTGGATAAGAAGACTTTCTTTGCTGGTCCTAATTCTTTCATTCTTATTAAGTGTTCATTCATTGCAGACGGTCAATTTTTATGAATATGCTCTCTGATTACCTGTAGAAGATATATAATCTCGGAGACAATGTCTTCTTGTATCCTGTTTGTTCGTAGTACAGATTTCTGATGCATACATTAATATTGGCCTCGTTCAAGTTCTATAAATCCTTATTTTATTTTGGAGAGTTAATAATCCATATTTTATGTGTTTTAACAGTGCATAATAACATTTGTTGTTTATATTGTTTTTCTGAACTCTCATTAAAATGTCTAGACTACGTGGTACAGTCATTAAGTTCTAATAGTGAGCGCATAGTGGCGTTGTGGTGCACTATAGCGCATAGGTGGCGCCATGGTGTGATACCTTGTCAGTTAGTCTCTCGACCCAACAAGAGACAGTTGAGTGCATGCACTGTAAGCAGAACTACGGCCTTTGTTGTGACGGTGATTTGAATGCGCGCGTCGGAACTCGAGTATGTTGCAGTTTGAGCAACGGGCAAACGTCACGTTCTGTCAGAAATTAGGCGAAACTGCTATAACCGATCATAACTGGAGACGAAACATGGTGTTTCCTTTACGATCCGCAACTGAAGCGACAATCCGCCACCTGGAAAACGCCATTATTTCCACGACAGAAAAATCCGCAACAAGACAGGTCAAAAGGCAAGGTGATGCTTTAACAGTTTTTTTTATTCAAATGGAATTGTTCACATAGAATTCATCCCACAAGGTGCAACTGTAGACAAGATCCTCTACAAAGAGATTCTTGGCCGTTTAAGCAATTCAATTCGTCGTAAGCGTCCTGAGCTTTGGCATAGGAAGAATTGGCTGTTGCTACACGACAATGCCCCTGCACATCGCTCCATCCTTGTCCAAGAGGAACTTGCAAGGCAACAGGTCGCTGTTTTGCCACACCCTCCGTACTCATCTGATCTCGCACCATGCGATTTTTTTTCTCTTTCCCCTCATGAAATCAATCCTAGGAGGGCGTAATTTTTATGCGGCCGAAAAGGTCATGACTGCCACAAGAGAAGACGTACGGCATCTTCCTGCCAACATCTTTCAGCGGTGCTTCCAGCAGCTACACCAACGTTGGCAGACGTGCATAGCGGTCAACGGCGACTAAATTGAGGGAGGATATCGATCTGTTTAAGTGTACGCCGTATCACGCGGCATCTTCTGAGACATCCAGATTCTTGTGGGTGCCTACCCTTCAGGCGTCAGTGTCAGAACTTAATGACTGTACCACGTATAATGTTGTTTGCTGTTTGTATCATTAGGCTAGAGGAAGCATTTCAATGTTACTTTTTTTCTATAAAAATCAATGGAATGGGAGTTTATAATGACTTAGACATATAGGTTAGATTGGTTAGACCAGTGATCATCAACTCGCGTATGAAAGGGCGCGGGCAGTGCTTGGCTGATGCGGGCTTACTGTACCGGGCAGAGAACCGGTTTGTGACGTTGTGTTGTAGTGAACAGAGGCGCTTCTTGCCATCCATTCAAACAAGAGCTGTGAGGAGCAGAAAAGACTTCAAAACGTAGGCCACACTGAAGCAATACAACTTACAGATACATTATACAACTCGCAGTAACGAATATGGCAGATTCGAAGATGAAGAGCGTGTAGCATTAATTCAACAATTGAAGGAAAATGAGCTAGAAGTTGTTTAAGATCACAATGTTAGTAAATCGCCTGTGCGACTCAGTTACATTTCATTTGGGCCTATAATAGTAAGATATTAGAAACCTTTAAAAGACTGAAAATTTGAAGAATGTTTAATTACAACTGAAGAACTTTTCTCACAACAAGTGTAGGAGTTTGAATCTATCAGTTTGTCTCCTTCCATCGTGATGCATCCCATCCGAGGTCTAGCCAAGGACGTTCAGGTGCAACTAGTAATTATATGTCAGTCTTTCATTTGTTATTCTTTGCCAGTAGATGAAAATACTTATGTAAGCGATAATCCCCAACTGGTGATTTTTGTAAGAGGCGTTATTGAAAACCTTCAGTTTAAGGAGAGTTCTTATATATTGTTCTCATAAAGGATACTACTACTGGTTCCGATATTTTCATGTAGAGACTGTAGAAATTATTTTGGACTTCCTTGGAATAAACTTATATCCTTGGCAACCAATGGTGCTCCTTCCATGATTGGAAGTAAAACGGGTGTAATAAGGAGTCTAAGGGACGAAGTGAAAAGCGTTAATTTATCCCATGAAGTTATTTCTATTCACTGTATTATACAACAACAGAATTCATGTGTAAAACAAATAAAAAATGGTGTTATAGAAGTAGCCCAGTTGAAAAAACCACCAACACAATTATATCGAAAAGTCTCGCTCATCGTCAATTTAAGTATTTCTTGACGAATGCAATAGCGAGTAAGGCGATCTGTCATATTATAGTGAAGTACGGTGACTAAGTCGTGGAAAATTATTGGATAGTTTCTTTGAACTGAGGGAGGAAACATCATCGTTCACGGAGAGAGAATAAAAGTCTGTATCATAAGTGAAAAATTAAAAAAAAAAAAAAAATGGATTTGTGAATTTTCCTTCTTAATGGAATTATCTGAATGCTTTAAATTGTTTTCTACAAGATAACAACAAGATTATTACACAGTTATATGACAGAGTGAAGGCGTTTAGTATGTAACCACTTCTAAAAGTGGAACGTTAGCGTAACTAAAAGGATGTTACAGAACATTTTTTCAAAATTAACAACGATATAGGCATACTAGTTTCGTAAGATTTTGGATTTTGCGCCAGAAATTTGATTCGAGATTTAAAGACTAGGGAAATTTTCAATTTGATTTTCGATTATTATTTGTAACTGGAACTTATTGATTTACTTTACGATAGTGAATTGGAGGATAAAATATCAAAACAATAGAAGTTATCTGACTTTTATATGAACTTTCCATGTGTTAGATTTCCCCGATTGTATAGACATGCATTTTCGGATTCACATATCTGTGCGAACAGTAATTTTTTTCCAATGATGAAGATAAACAAGCCATGTCATGGAAGCCAAGTATCGAATCACAACTTAAAATGTGCTGTCACATTATGCACTATACAAACAATAGTTCCAAATGCTGAGAAATTGCTGAGGGAAAATAGAATTAAATAAATCCCGAAAAATCAGTGCTAATGCCATGTTGAGTGGACTGAATGGAGTTAATTTCTGCAGTACTATTCTTAGAGTTTTGTATGTGTTTTTTTTCCAACATTTTCCCTAACAGAAGCAGTTTACACATTTACAGTAATTGTCATACATTGCCCGAATAATTATCAGGAAATGTGTATTACTTTTTTGAAAGTAATTATACATTTATTAACTTCTAACTTTGTTGAAAATAGGCTACAATGTTTTTTTTTTCAAATTGATTAAGATAGTTTATTTAGTTATTTCTATTCAGCCCGTATCTTCTATCATCAGAAAACAATCATAAACCTATGCACTAAATTCATATTGTGGTCCCGCCGCTGAACGTCTTACCTGCTCTGTTACGACTTTCCCGTGCCGAGCGGGCGAGGCTTGATGACGACACAGTGCTCTGAGTTGGGGACCATTGGGTTAGACAAATTAGATAGGCATAATATAATGACTTTCGGAGAGAACAATAATGTGTGATTCTGTAGTACGTAAGCGAGAATATGGATTGGACATAATATACTATAATAGTTTCTGGATATACTAAAAATCTGTGACTGTAACACAAACTCTGCTATCTAAAGTAGGAACATGGATTGGACAAATATTTCAAATATTTAACAGATACGATGTTTCATAAGGATGTAAATACGCCGTATAGATAATGAAATCAAACTTTGTTTGTTAGGACGTTTTGTTGCTAACCCCCTCAATTTTGCAACTTATTTTTCTTCTGTTATTCTGCTTTGATTCCGAGAAAGAGTATAAATACTTGTTGCTACCGAAAGCATTTTGCGATTCCACTTCCAATCAATATTTCATACAGAAAGTAGGCGTACGTAAGAGCAATAATTATTTCTTTGTTCTGTAAGTTCGTGCTACATAATTTCCTTTGATGGATTCTCTGTTGCAACTGCTCGTAATTTTTAGATTTTCCCCCTCAACGCACAATAAAATTAAGCAATTAGACTACGATAAAAATTGATTGTAGCCATTATTACAGAAATTATTGTGTTAGGGAATTTGTGCATTGTTAGCGTTTTTTAAACACTATAATTCTTAAATAATTAATAATCACACTGTACAGTGTTACTCATCTCCGTGGCTTTTACAGCCTTGAGTGTGACTAAAATGTGCGGCAAAGATGTCGCGACAGATTTCTTGCACTCATACATGGTCCTATATTAGCATCAGATGGATTTAGGAAGGGACGCTCTTGTACCGAAGCTACTTTTACAGTTAAACAGTTGATATAAAAGAGAAGAGAATACAATTTAGAAACTCATATGACATTTATTGATTATGAGAAGGCCTTTGATCGTGTAAATAGAGAAACACTTTGGGAAATTATGATTCGAAGAGGCTATCCTAATCATTTAATTAAAGTAAGTTACTGAAATATATATATATATATAAAGATACAACAATTAGTATCAATATTGGAAATGGAAAATATATTGAAGAAATTTCAATAAACCAAGGTGTAAGATAAGGTTGTAGTATGTCCTCTACGTTGTTTTTAATTTATATAGATGATTAGTGAGAGAGTGGAATTTTAGAATTAATGGAGGAATTCATATAGCACCTAATTTTACATTTAAGACGATGCTGTTCGCTGATGATCAAATTGTTGTAAGTAGAACTGAAAGTGAACTACAGAGAGCAGTGTATGAACTACAGAAAGTGTGTGAGAAATATAATTTTAAAATTTCCATAAATAAAACCAAAACAATGGCTTTTCAAGGGAAATACAGCGTAAGGACAAAAATTGTTTTAAATGACACTCCTCTAGAACAAGTAACAAGTTTTAAATACCTAGGTACTCAGCTCACGTATAACCATGAAAGTGACTGCACATATAAACTCCCCATATTTCAGCAGCTGTGTGGTTCAATAAATAGAAATTTGAAAAACAAAGCAAGAAAAGAAACACATATTAAATTTTATAAAGTAATGACAGTACCATCTTTGCTATTTGGATCAGAAACCTGGACGATGACTGCAGCTGACAGTAAAAAAATTACAGGCCGCTGAAATGAAGTTTCTAAGGTCAGTCAAGGGATGTACTATATCGGATAAAATTAGAAATGATAAAATAAGAGAAGAATTGATTATCTTTCCCTAGAAGAAAAAATTAAGAATTATAGAAATCAGTGGGAAGAACATGTCAGTAGAATGGTACCAGAAAGAATCCCAAGAAGAATGATGAATTATAGACCTAAAGGGAGAAGACATCCGGGAAGACCTAGGAAACGTTGGACGGATACACTATGAAGCGGTAACAGGCATATGTCTATCCCTTGAATTAAAGAAGAAGAAGAAGAAGATATTAGCATCAGAGACTTCTCCCAAGATTTCACTTCAGTCAATTTTTAACTGTAGGAAATGTGTTAGATGAAATTGGGAGAAGATATAGTGTAAAGAAAGAGGGAAATTGGAATACGCCGAGAAAAACCGTCTGCAACGTTAACCTTCTCTGCCATAATTTCCATTAGAGTCAGGTTTTGAAATCGAACCCGGTCTGCGTTGACAAAAGACCAGAGCGTAGACGATAAGTAGGTAATGTTTGCATAGTCTTCATATAACTCCTTTGTAGTACGTGAGTTAATACATGGGAAAGTGCTAGTCATCCTTACAATCGAATAAATCTTCATTAACATAAAATACAGAGTTTAAATAGTATGTATGTCTTTATCAAAAGAACTAGCAGATGTGACAAAAAAGTGGCATATTGGTTAAATAAATATTATGGAGGTTCTATAAGCGATGCGAAACATTGTTTGTAAATTGAAGAGTTGGGCCGAATAAGGCCCGTTACACACTTGAAGAGATCTCGCTAGCGAGAAATGTGTTGCGAGAAAATTCAGATTGATAACATGGATTCAAATGGACGTCCACACACTGGAAGAGTTTCTCGTTCGAAGTGAAAACCTCGAGCGAGTTTCTCGCTGAAATCGGTAGCTCAGCGAATTTTCTTGACACATTTATCAAAGATGTTTGACATTTATACTCTTCATGACGATTGAATGTAGATAAAGATGAAGAAGTAATATCACAGGTGGCGATGATTGTATTGTTTTTAGCTTTTTGTTGACAATGAGGAAAGATGGCTGATAACTGCAGTCAGAAATTTATCGAACTTGTACGATGTCACCCGTAGGCCTATTTATACGATACACGGGATGAAATCTATAAAAACACGAAAATTAAAGAAGAAATCTGGAGACAAGTATTAGATGTTCTGAATATAAATAGGGCTATATTTTATTTTGATGAGATTTAATAATATTAATTATAACACTTGAAATAATGTACAGTATCTGTATGTCTTAACAGTTTACATAATTTTAATCAGAACATAGCAAAGAATCCTCTATCATATCATGAATGGCAAAAAACTGAGGTCTATTCAACCTGAAATAACGCCTATCATCATCCAAATAGAAATCAGTGTCCGATACTCACCTTTATCTTCGTGAGATACAATGTGATGTCCAGATATTTCTAGCTTTAATTTTAGGCCTACTATTTACTTTCATTAACAAAATATGTTCATATAACTCCATTTCCTCATCATCTGAAGATTCAGATTCAATATAGTAGTGTTCGTACATAATTTGTAAAGTACGACAATAGTCTATATTTACAGGTTATATATTTAAGTACGACAATATACGTAAATACATAACCTATAATATTTCCCTCAACGAGTGATTACTATAATCAGAAAAATGCTTTCTGCATGAAGCCAGTGCGTAGATGAACATAGCAGGAGGAACAAAAATGTTACATCGCAGACCGTTGTTCCAGCCAAGAAAATCATGGTTGTAACTCGTGTAGAAGCGGCTCTGGTATAGATATTGAAAAACAATTTTTGTGACAGCTGTGTAAGACCGTGTAGAGCATTATTCCATTAAAAAGTCGATTTTGAAAAATTGTAACATAGACCGTTATTCGGCCCAACGCTTCAATTATTATTGTTTTAGTAGGATCGGTTTTGTTATCACTGTATTTATGGACAGTAAATAAATGCTGCGACATAAATATGACCGTAGTTTGTAGGCAAAAATAAGACTTTAATTCATATGAATCTTTTTATATTATTCTTTGTTAAGATGTCATTTCAGCTGCATCTTCCACCCAGGCGGACCGGGTTCGATCCCTGGAGGGGTCGTGAAGGAATTTGTGGAGAAGAAAGCAGACGTTGTAGATGGTTTTTCTCAGAGTAGGCCCTACTGTCGTTTTTCCCTTTCTATTCCACCACCACTGTCCACTTTTTCCTTATTTCGCCTATCATCTACAATAGCTAAAAATAAACTGGGATGAAGTGTTGAGGGTAGTACGAATTTTTGTTTATTGCTACTGTCTTCACTAATATGTAGAACATTAATTATTAGCGTCAGTCCTCACTGCAACTTCTCATCGACATCTTGTTTTTTCTATAGTCTTTATTTCAAAATGCGTCTACACTATATTGTTCTTTTGGTAATTCACTAACCTTCTATTCGAATAAAATGACCTAAACAAAGCAGTTATTTCTATCTAACATCATCTGATATTTTAGGTCGTTATGAAGCTTCTTTGTACGATATAGACAATATCGATGGTGCTTAAGTAAAAGGTCTTAACCCTCATTTCCTTTAAATTTTGCTTTTCTGCTGTAATTAGTGTAATTAAGACATTAATTACGAAATGTGAAGATATGGTTTTAACAATTATATTTACATTCGTACACATTATGCAACAATTAATAATAATAATAATAATAATAATAATAATAATAATAATCATAATCATAATACAGTAGGGGATCGATTATCCGAAACACTTGGGGACGGGGGTGTTCGGATAACTGGTTTTTCGGATAACCGATCATTTACGAAAACAAATTGTACAGGTGTCATAGGAGCAGTATGAAACAAAGAAACACTGATATTAAACACAAAACTGTACATACAGTATATATTTTGTATCACACGTCTTACAAAGAACACAGAAAAATGACTAGCCTAGTTTAACAAGTTCAAAACGGCCAATGAAGTAGGCCTACAGTTTAAGAAAAAGAAGTCCAAACTTTTTTTTTTTTTTGCTTCAGAGCTGAGACTCGTTTTTTTTTTTTGCCACTAAATCACGCAAACAGCGCTAGCGAAACTTCTACATGGCGCACACGCAAATTTGAATTTGCCAACTGGAACGCTTTCGGTTAACCGATATTTCTGTTGATCGGTATTCGGATAATCGATGCTCTACTGTAATAATAATGATGGCAATAATAATAATAACAATAATAATAATAATAATAATAATAATGTGTTAAAATTTAATTTTTGTTGTTCGTAAAAAATCTTCTTTTGTGAGACAAGCCCTTTTACCTAACACCGTCGATATAAAATATATTAATTTATTCTGATTTTCCAATAATGGATACATTTTAGTTCCCGGAACGCGACAGTTCCTAGGAAATGTCATTTTACAAGCTTGACATCAATTTCATATCAATTCCTTTACCAATAGACTACTATTAATAGTTGTCTGTGTAGGCGTGACGTCATGTGGTATGAGAGAGTGCTTTCGTATTTTAATGCTAGAAAAGTTCCTGGAATTCATTAAAAATGTATTTGTAGATACAAGAAACTTGTGCTTCAGATTCTGTTTAATATCTAACCCTAGCGATAAACCGCTTCATCCTTACAATATCAAACAAATATTTCCTTCCTTGATATCTGTCATGT
This sequence comes from Periplaneta americana, assembly GCF_040183065.1. Taxonomy (NCBI): domain Eukaryota; kingdom Metazoa; phylum Arthropoda; class Insecta; order Blattodea; family Blattidae; genus Periplaneta; species Periplaneta americana. The sequence continues at coordinate 69,175,385 of NC_091123.1, read as the reverse complement.
AACTGATGCATGGCAGCTGTCTTCGTGAAGTATGAATTGTTTATATTATATTCTAAGATCACAAATATAGGATCAGTACTCTTTCCACACTCATCCATTTCAAAACTTGTGTTATCTCTCAGAGCTCTATTCCGATAGCCTATATTTGTTTATTGTTTACACAATATTTTAAAACGTGTCTTCTTGTTGCAGAACTGTTTGATAATATGTAGATTGTTTATCATAAACTTCAAATATTTCTGGGTACCATTACCTCTGTCTGAGGTTCTGGCTGATGTTATGTACAGCCTTAGACACAAAAAATTACCGCTCTCCTGTAGCGTGAATTTGTCTAACAATAAGTCCACTTCGGGCAGTACCTGGTTCACACGACTAGAAAGAATGTTTATTTTGCACCTAATGTACTCCTTGAATACCCTGTATCTTCGTTATAGATTATTCATAATACTTGACCTATAAACAGACAGAAAAACAAGCAAACAAAACAAAGGAAAAACAGAGTGGAATCGTGCATAAAAAATTCCTTCACGTGTAAACCTGCGATGTCTACCAAAACTGGAGATTAAAAATTTATTTATTTATTTTTGACGGACGAAGGGCCCAAAGACTTGTTCTGCAGCCTGAGGTTTATTGTGCTTGCCACTCCTGTTACAGGGGATTTAGCGTATCGCAGCCGTCCACTATCTCCTGGCATAGTTGCCCCATGATTGTATCACTTTATGAGGTTGCAACCTATTTTCGGACGGTTTATTAAACATACATACGTTATCATGTAAATACTGAAAACAGTGGACGATACAAAGAAAATGTCCCTTCACAGAAGAAAAAATGGACTGCTTGGATTGAATGAGAGAGATAGTTGATTAATTATTTAGTTAGATGATTAGTTAGTGTGTTAGTTTAATTATTTAGTTAGTTGATTAGTTAGTGAGTTAGTTGATTGGCTATTTCGTTAATGAGTTGAGAAGTTCAGATGATTTATTTAGTAAGTTGCTAAATTAAAGAGTAAGTGAGTGAGTGGTTGATAAATTGGTTGACTGATGAATCAGTGGTTAATGAACTGCCCGAGTTTTTAATAGACTGAATGATTGGTTGGTTGATTTATTTATTGATGGATGTTTGATGTGTCTGAGTGGTTTGTGGACTTGATTCATTGATTGACTGATGTCAATGACCTGACTGATTTAGCTGAGTCAACTGATCGACTTGCTCATTTGTAGATACTCAAAGAGTGGTATGTACTGAGAATTGCCACAAGGAAAACGTCCATCAAATATCTTTGCCGGATGTAGTCTAAATAAACTATTAATTGACTAAAATTTCAAACAGGATTGGAAATGTTTGCACTCTTGTGACATAACAGCCTCTCGTTCACCTCGCAACATTCTTGCATCACGCAGGCCGACAATCAGCGGCTTTCCTTGACGAGGTAACCAAAGTGCAGTAATATTACTACGGGAGATATTAAGCTTCATTCACAGTGATGAAGGATGGGTGGAGCGGAAAAAAATTCTCTCCGCAATTAATCGATGTATGAGATATTGCGAAATTAGACGTACTGCGAAATTAGCCGAGTTTGCCTTATATATAAATATAATTCAATAATTATGACATAATTTCCAATAAACACTCATTATTCATATTGAAGACAACATTTTTGTTTGCAGAATGAAGTATGAGTATTTCTACAACATTTACGACGAATTTGTTACCGGAGTCTTAGTTTCGTCCATTGATATCAATCTTCTTTTATTTGCTACTATTTCCCTTATATTACCAGCACCTTTTCATAACAATTGCTAAATGTTATTACAAATATATATTGATGAAACTTTCCATGGAAATGTAATTCAAGGATTTTGCAGTTTTCAAAGGGAGTATCAGCACGCACTAATATGTGACTAGTCTTAATCAAATTTCCGATTGATTGATTGATTGACTGATTGATTGATTGATTGATTGGAACTGATGACGTTGAAGTCTTATTTTTCTTTTCTTTTGGTCTTAACATTTCAGTTGGTCGTTGTGTTTCCTGGTATTGCTGGCAAAAGAATTTTGTACCAGTAGTCCAAAAACATTAGGTTCCGAACTCCTTTACAAACAATGCTGCTAGGGAACTGTGAGAATTCCTTGTCATCGACATATTTACACTTCATTTAATGTCATTTAAAGTGCATTATGTCTGAGATGTTTATGTGTGGAAAAATGTAAACAAACGGTCATTACTCTATGAACTCTTAAGTGACGACTTGTGTAGGGAAATGAATATGTACTATGACTAGTTTCCTCTCGTGACGTCATTGCTATAGTATTCATGTTAATATGATTCCTGTCCTTGGGTAAAAAAATTCGCTCTCTAATTTTTATTAATACAACACTTACTAGAAAACCGGTTGGTAGAATGAGAACACTTCTCAAATGCCTGCCCCAGATTCCGTTCTTGTCCACTACAAAAATTATTTGATCTCACAGGAATTTGAATCCGAATGGCATTTATAATTATTTATTGTAATCAAAAATAACAAATAACTCAGCATAGAAGAGTCCTTTAACTTTTTTACAGCAGCATATCTGCCTGGTAAGAAAGTAAACTCAACACACAAGCTGTCCCAGTTTTAACACAGTATGAATAAGAGACAGTGTATAAATATGAGTATGATACGGTAGTACCACAGTCTAGTATATACAGACACGAGGCTTGAGTTGTGAGGGTGCTAGGAACAATAGACTGTGACGGTACTATTCGCATTGTCTGTAATGAGGCGATATTAGAGATCCTAGTGGTTAGCAACTATCTATGGATGCATATTTACTACGTATTGAGCTTCGTGACTGTATATACTAGACTGTGGTAGTACAGTAATTTATGCTTAAAACTAAACTTGCTCAGCAATTTTTAATCAATAATTTTATTCCAGCATCAGTTTAATCCCTTGTTTCATTTCCCGTAGTTATTTCGTATGCGATATATTATGTATCAGGATTTTTAATATAGTCCTCTTAATATAAATTTTGTATAGTGATCTAGAAAGTGGAAGAGTTTCCACACACTTGATCTAGAAACAATCACCTTTATAACTTATAATCTTGCGGAGATTGGAATTGTACCTCAGGATTTTTTTTTTCCTTTTTCGTCTTAGCTATCAAGCCGCGGTCAACCAGATTTCTCGTTCCTTGTGGTTGAAATTCAGTCTCGAATCTAACCACAGACAACGATACATCGAAGAATAGGTTACATGAAGAGATTAAAATAAAAATTGCAGCGTGTCCAAGATTGCAGAGTCTGGTAAAAAAGGAGGAATAGGAGGAGAAAGAGCGAGGGAATAGACGAGTAGCGGAAAATAATAAGTATAGAAAGAAGTAAACTAGCAGGAGAACAAGAAGAAAGGAGAAAAATAGTAAGTAGAGGAGAAAGGAAGGGGAAAATAGAAGTGGGAGAAGAGAGGAGAAATAAAAATGATGATAAATGAAAGAGAATAAATAGAGAAGGACAGAGGAGGAATATAAACAAGAAAATAAAATAGCAAGAAGAAACGATGTGAGAAAAACATTAGAATTGTGAAAAGGAACAGATGAAATGAGAGGAAGAAAGAGAATAACAAAGTTTTATGAAGAAATTATTGTAAGAGAAAAAGGTAATAAAAATATGAGAAGATTGTAGAGAAGAAGAGGAAGTGAAATGATGAGCAGTATATGTTGGGGGAGAAAGAAAGAAAGGGCAGAGAAGAAATGATGAAGAGAAGAATAATTTGGGAAGGAAAGAAGAGAAGAAAAAAGTAAGAAGAGAGAATGAAACTAAGAAGCAGAGTTTGAGAGTGAAAAAAGTAGAAAAAGATAAGGAAGGAGGTCAAGTAGAAATAAGGTGAGAATAGGAAAAGAGGAGAAAGAAGAGAAGAATGAGAAAAAGTAAAAACTAGAAGTAGAAGATGAAAAAAGTGGAAAGAAGAGGACGAGAAAAAATAGAAACTGGGAGGTAAGGACGAGAAAAATAGGAATTGTACGATGAGGACGAGAAAAAGTAGAAGCTACATGACATGGAAAAGTAGAAGCTAGATAATGAGAAAAAGTATAAAGTAGAAGAGAACAAGGAAAAATATAAAGTAGGAAATGAAGACGACGAAAAGTAGAAACTAGAAAATGAGGAAAAAAAAGTAGAAACTAGAATATGAGGACGAGAAAAAAATAGAAATTACAAGATGAGGATGAGAAAATGTAGAAACTAAACCAGGTTCGGGAAAGGTAGAAAAGAGACAATGAAGACGAGATAAAGTAGAAGTTAAAAGACGGGGACGAGAAAAGTAGAAACTAGAAAGTGATGACGAGTAAAGTTACAAACTGGAAGACGAGGATGAGAAAAGATAAAAAGAAGAAAAAAGCAGAAACTAGAAGATAAGTTTGAGAAAAAATAGAAATTACATCAGAATTAGGAAAGGTGGAAACAAAAAGACGAGGTTGAGAAAATGTATAAAGATGATAATGAGGACGAGAAAAAGTAGAAACTAGTAGATGAGTATGAGAGAAATTATAAACTAGAAGATGAGGACGAGAAAACGAAGGAATGAGAAAATGAGGAGTAGAAAGTAGAAAGTGGAGAATGAGAAAATATAGCATGGGTAATTTGAGGATAAGATAAATTATAAAAAAGACGTTGTGGATAAGAAAAATAAGAAACAGTAGGTAGAGGAAGATATGATGGAGATTATGAGTAGGAGGAGGAAAATGAAAAGTGAAGGAGAATATTGATGTGGAAGACATGAATGTTAATAAGGCGGTAAGGAATACTTACGTATGGCTTTTAAAGAACCCGGAGGTTCATTGCCGCCCTCAAATTAGCCCGCCATCGGTCCCTGTCCTGAGCAAGATTAATCCAGTCCCTACCATCGTATTCCACTTCCCTCAGATCCATATTAATATTATCCTCCCATCTACATGTTTGCTTATCTCGAAGGTATTTTTCCCTCCGGCCTCCCAACTAATACATTTTTGGATTCGCCCATACGTGCTACATGCACTGCCCATCTCAAACGTCTGGATTTAATGTTCCTAATTATGTTAGGTGAAGAATACAAAACGTGCAGTTGTGCGTTGTGTAACTTTCTCCATTCTCCTGTAACTTCATCTCTCTTAACAACAAATATTTTCTTACACGCCCTATTCTCAAACATCGTTAATCGCTGTTCCTCTCTCAAAGTGTGAATCCAAGTTTCATAACAATCATAACCATACAGAACAACCGGTAATATAACTGTTTTATGAATTCTAACTTTCACCTTTTTTGAAAACAGACTGGATGACAAAAGCTTCTCAGCCGAATAATAACAAGTGACCAGAATATTGTACGAAATGGAAATATAAAAATTAGAGATTTATCCTTGGAAGAGGTTGGAAAATTCAAATATCTTGGAGCAACAGTAACAAATATAAATGACAATCGGAAAGAAATTAAACGCAGAATAAATATGGGAAATGCCTGTTATTATTCGGTTGAGAAGCTTTTGTCAGTCTGCTGTAAAAAAATCTGAAAGTTAGAATTTACAAAACAGTTATATTACCGGTTGTTCTTTATGGTTGTGAAACTTGGACTCTCACTTTGAGAGAGGAACAGTGATTAAGGGTGTCTGAGAATAAGGTTCTTAGGAAAATATTTGGGGCTAAGAGGGATGAAATTACAGGAGAATGGAGAAAGTTACACAAAGCAGAACTGCACGCATTGTTTTCTTCACCTGACATTATTAGGAACATTAAATCCAGACGTTTGAGATGGGCAGGGCATGTAGCACTTATGAGCGAATCCAGAAATGCATATAGAGTGCTAGTTGGGAAAACGGAGGGAAAAAGACCTTTAGGGAGGCCGAGACGTAGATTGGAGGATAATATGAAAATGGATTTGAGGGAGGTGGGATATGATGATAGAGACTGGATTAATCTTGCACAGAATAGGGTCCGATGGCGGGCTTATTTGGGGGCGGCAATGAACCTCCGGGTTCCTTAAAAGCCATTTGTAAGTACTGTAAATAAGGAATAGAAGAAGATATAGGAGATGACTACGTTAAAGGGAAGGGATGTCAACACAAAGGACGAAGAGGACAATATTAAATAGAAAGTAAAAAATGAGGAAAGGAAGAATGTAAAGAAAGAGAATTTGAGTGAGGAGGAGGAAAAGCAAAAGGTGTAGAGAAAGAATGAGATGTAATATGCTCACAGTGTGCCTCGTAAATTAACACACAGTGTGTCATACATTACTACTAATGACTTGAGATACACGATCGTATGTCGAAAGTATGGACTTATCTTTAACGAAAGTGGGCTAAGGAAATGCGCAAATAGGTTGCACATACATGCGTTGCTTTATGGGTTGCCACACCGTTGTCGCAACTCTGCTCCTTGTATAGCAACCAGCGTGATGCCATCTCTGCTTCCAAGCGAAGCGTGTTTCGTCGTCATCAGAATGGTCCGAGTTTGGGTCACGGCGCGTACATCATTTTCTTGAATTTAAACTGTTTATTCAGTGATGTGGAGTTGAGAGACAACGTTAGTGGTTCGTTGCCCAGTTCGTGCAAACTTTCTTTTGTAACTTCTCAGCGTCTTGTGTAATTGCTAGAACGTAATACCACAGTCTAGTATATACAGTCACGAAGCTCAATACTTAATAAATATGCATCCATAGATAGTTGCTAACCACCAGGATCGCTACTATCGCCTCAACACAGACCCTTTCCGCAGCAGACGATAAAATGTATTGTACTTTCGATATCGTGTTCTTTTGAAAGAATTAACACCTTCCTTCCACTATTGAAATATGAAATACATAAGGTTTATATATTATTTTCATAAAATATATATTATATTTTATAAATCACCTTCCTGGATCTTTCGGAAGGATAAATCTGACCTCTTTTTCTTAGAATTTGTAGTACTACAAACGTCTCCTTGTCCCATATTATTATTAAAATTATTGTATTTTAGTCAATTGCTGTTATTACAACCGATAACGAACATTTCATAGTTTACACAGCTTTTCACAACAATGCGAAATACGGCACAGTCAATGCCTTTTCGATCTAGACCAGGCCGTAATATATGTACGGGTTTTCTATTTCGGTTTATGTAGCTCAGTGAAATATTATATTGTAACTTTATTGCGTATCATTGCTCAGTTCTATTTAGTGTAATGTGTCCATAAGTTCCGTTTACTTCTTGCTGCATAATATGTTGCAGAAATAATTACAAAACTGTGTTATTTTAATGTGAAGAGAATTTTACATGCTAACATAATCTGTTCGCACCAACATTTTAAGTTTAGAATTGAAGCTATTTTGAGGTTTAATAAAAATGAATATAAGTTACATATAGTAAACATAACCTATAATTTCCATATGACATAACATACATATGTAATGGCAGGGCAATGGAGACCAATAAAATTAGACAGAAAGGGGCAACTGGTACAGTAAACATAACCTATAATGTCAACATATCTAAATATCCGTGCGGTGCAACTGAAAATTATTGAATCGTGCATAAATGAATGTATAAGATTTTCACAATATTTAATCGAAATAAAGATAGGTATTACACATACGAACAACGTAATTTCACACCAAAAATAATATTACATCTTAACTCGCAAGTGAATTAGGATGTCTTAAGTGTTTCATAACCATTGTTTTAAATTTTATTAATCCAGTTACACTACATTTTAGAGAAATATATGTTACTCTTTATGCATTCCAACTAATTTATATGGTTGAAACGCCGCCCTTCATGATCGGGTTAAGCGAGTCACATGGTCTGCCTTAGGCCTGTATTAAATCACAATGTCAGTGGCACAGTCTATTGGCCCTTGTACTCACATCAATCCAAGCGGCTAGCAACTATCGCGAGAAAAGCAAAAAATCATCCCAAGCTTCGTGACTGTATATACTAGACTGTGGTAATAGGCCTACTACCTTATAAAACAAGAGATGATCAGGGACGGCTTTCGAAGGGGGGCTGCGGAGCTGCAGCACCCCCAGACATTTGTGGCTCTTGTCTCGTTTTATGTTGTCAAATACATTTATTATACAGTCTCTATTTAGCGACTCGATTTTTTTTTCAATTCGCTCTCATTGACATGCACGCAATCATTAGTGAAGTCACTTCCTCCCCTGGTGCTGCCAGAGCGAATCGAGAGACAAGGACGGAAGGTGAAGCCACTTCCTCCTCTGGAGCTGCCAGTCTCGTCTCGGATACTTTGCGCGTTAGTTTTACCCCTCCCCCTGCTCCCCCTTTCCATGAATCCAGAGTTTCCAGGCGCTGCAAAATTTGCAGCAGTTTGTCAGTAGCGCGCAGTTTTAAATACATTTTCTTTAAAGTTGTGAGTATAACAAGTGCAACAATGTTCAATTCTGTACAATATTTACAGTCTATTCAGTTCAGTACCATAACGATTAAGGAGAAATGTGAAATTAAGTGCCCATCAGTTGAAAGGACCGCTAAACAAAATAGCCTATAAAGTTCGCATATTTTTTGCCAATCTATCCAGTATCCCTGCTCTCTTCTCTCGATCTCCACACAGTCTGTATTAGATTAATGTGTTTCAAAGACAATTCCATCAGCTGAGGCAACAAGATGGAGTTTTAAAATAAGGACAGTAAATGTTGTTCATGAGAAGAAGGAGCCATTGCTAGAATGTTTTCAAACCATAATGGAATCTGAAACATCTAACAACATCGCAATAAATGAGGCAAGCGCTCTGGTGCTTACTCTTGAAGATCCTGAATTCAATTTCCTGCTCGGTTTTTTTCATTTATTGATGTATCTTGTAGATATATTATACAACCAACTACAACAACGCCATTTAGATATTTCTAAGGTTCAAATCTGCATATAAAAAATTATAATGGTTTATTTAACGACACTCGTAACTGCAGGGGTTATATCAGCGTCGCCGGTGTGCCGGAATTTTGTCCCGCAGGATTTTTAAATGCCAGTAAATCTACTGACATGAGCCTGTTTCATTTAAACACACTTAAATGCCATCGACCTGGGCCGGGATCGAACCCGCAACCGACTATGCTACCGAGGCCGACTCTGCATATCAAGCTTTGTTAATGCCATACAGACAATACAGTTGAGCAGCGGGATCTGTGAAAATGAAAACCCTAAAAAGCGTCGTAAGGTCGAAGGGATTCAGACAAGGGTTGCGGCAGCCAAGGAGGTGTATGACCTCATTATCACACAAACTAACACTCGATTCCAGTTCATAGATCATCTGATATTATCTTGTCTTCTGTGTCAAGAAATATTTGAATGCTACAAAAGCTCATTTCCTGAAAATGACCTAAATGTATGTGTGAAGCTTTTTCCAATGTTCGATAAAGACAAACTAAAAACGGAACTCACTGTGTTGTATCAGAGATAAGAATTCAGAAATATCAGTGACGCAGTCAAGCTCTTGCAATTTCTTCTATCTGAGAACTTGCAGGCGTCATTTTCAGAAGTTGTGGAACTACTACGCATAGCTATCATCATACCAATGACAACTTCCGAACCAGAACGTTGCTTTTCGTGTTTGAAGAGCGTAAAATCCTTAGAAATACGATGAAAGAAGAGAGACTGGCCGCATTAGCTATGTTTTCCATTTTAAAGACTATGTTAATCAACATATCGGATTTTAATAAGAAGATGATTCGAAAGTTTGCAACCTACAAGACAAGGCGCATGGAACTAATCTTTAAGGGCCGTATTCATAGACATTTTTAGCGCGGGTTTTCGGTGGATTATCAGCGTTTTTCGTATTCATAAACCAGTGTTAGCGATAGGATATGATTTGAATTCTGTATTAGTAACCAGTGGATAGCCGGGGCTAGCTTAGTACGCTCGTATCGCGTGCTGCGAAATGTCTATGAATAGCACCCTAAATAGTTTCTTGCATGGTTTATTTTTGAATGCAGCCCTCCTGAATTCAATACCCACGAGCCGCCACTGGAGATGATCAATACAAATAAAGGCTGCCAGGATTCCAGGACTTCTGTATGCATTAAGCACGTTCCTTGCTCTGTAAAGCGGCCCATACACGATGAAACATGCTTCGAGGCATGCGGCGATACACGGGTGTTACATGATTTCATATATAATCGATCCTCATACGCTTGAGACTGTATCTTTTTTTTAGTAGGTTATTTTACGACGCTTTACCAACATCTTAGGTCAATTAGCGTCAGAATGAAATGAAGGTGATAATGCTGGTGAAATGAGTCCGGTGTCCAGCACCGATTGTTACCCAGCATTTGCTCATATTGGGTTGAGGGAAAACACCGGAAAAACCTCAATCAGGTAACTTTCCTCGAATGGGAATCGAACTCGGGCCACCTGGTTTCGTGGCCAGACGCGCTAACCGTTACTCCACAGGTGTGGACCTGACTGTATCAGTGAGGAGACTAGGCCTATATAGTGAGGAGAAATAGTACCTGGTGATTGGAGATGTACTGGGGACAACGTCCTTATCGAGACTGCCAAGATCCTTAAACATCTCCGTGAGGGAAAAACGAGATATGTAAGTTTATTTACCAATGGAGGGGCAGTAAATTTTCAAGAAATCATGGCTTTCAGAACATATAGATTTGTTTTGAAAACTAGGACAGAAAATTCAGGCTCTTCAATTGTAATAGACATTATGAACTACTTGTATTAGGCCTATCTTTATCATTCTCCTCATCCAGGACTTCTGATTAAGGTTGCCAGATTTTAAAAGTATCCAAGAGAGGCATTTTACTGCTGCTGATGTACAGTACCTACCTACTGGCTTTTAAGGAACCCGGAGGTTCATTACCGCCTTCACATAAGCCCGCCATTGGTCCCTAGCCTGAGCAAGATTAATCCAGTCTCTATCATCATATCCCACCTCCCTTAGATCCATTTTAATATTATCTTCCCATCTACGTCTCGGCCTCCCCAAATCCTACTTTTTCACCCTGAAACAGATAATCTAGAAGCGGAGAAAATAATGCAATACAAGCCCGTGGGAAAAGAAACGGGAGACTGATGATGAGCTCTCATCATCTCAGCCCTAAAGTAGCTAGCTGTAGATTAATATACTTAATTCAGACTGGCTTTCAACTAGATGTCTCTTCTAGTGATCTGTGAGTTGTCTAGCAACTCCCGCCACTGCCGTCTAGCAATCTTTAAACAAACAAGTGGCAGACGGCGATTCAACGCCACACAAACACGAAATACTCGCTGTTTTTAGAGATGGAGATGATAATAAGGGAAGGGAAATTGTAAGAAGTGTTAGTGGAATAATGAAGAGGGATTTTAACTCGTGTCTGCGGCTATCGTAAGCCAGTGCTCTGTCAACTGAGTTAACAAGGCGGTTGAAACGTTTTGTAGCATCGTGACAATTCTTCTTTATACTTCATGTAGTGAGAAATTAAGAGTCAGAGTTGTGATATTACAGATTATTACCACATTCTAGTATATACAGTCATGAAGCTCAATATTAATAAATATGCATCCATAGATAGTTGCTAACCACTAGGATCGCTACTATCACCTCATTACAGAATGCGAAATAGTACCTGTACAGTCTATTGTTCCTAGCAATCTCAACAACTCAAGCTTCGTGACTGTATATACTAGACTGTGTTACTACTTTGAAGACAGTACTGTATTTACGCGATACGGAAGAAACTCTTTTCAAGGAACACACCCAATTTGGAAGGAGGTAAACCTTTATTTGCCTGTCGTGAATTGAACTCTTATCTACTATATTTGCAGCTGAAAATGCTACCGCTTGCACCACAGCGATATCATGATATTTAATGAGTTAATCGGAAGAACTTTTCACGAAGGTTATAGCCATTTCACAGGTGTGCCGGGGATTTACTAGAAAATGACTTTTTTTGCGTCAGTGTAGTTTATGAGCCCCGTAATCCGTGTTTCCGCAACTGGAAATAATAATAAGGACGTATGATGGAATTAATCAACAAGTACCATGGCCTTCTATTGACAGAGACCTGCCTCCAAATGCATCACGACTATACAGCATGAGTACAGAATTTTTGGAGTAGTGATGCGAAGATAAAAGAATAAAAACTGAAGCGTCCTCTGAAAAGAGGACTCAATTACAGTAGTGGCAAAAAAAAAAAAAACCGGACCGACCCTTGTAGCTGATTTCAGAGCCTTGTTCACTCCAGAGCATGATAGACTGGTAACTAAGACTTTCGTGGTTCGAATCCTGCCTGGGAAGGAAACTTTTTTTTTTGTTTCTTATTCAAATTTATTCCCAATACTTTTCGATTGCTGGTAAAATTCATGTTCTGGGAATAATAAGTTAATTAAATAGTAAAATATCGCTGCAATCGAAAAGTATTGGGAATAAATTTGAATAAAGAACAAAAAAGGTCGCATCAAATATTTTAGATCTGGTATAACAGTATTGCACAGTACGACATTCAAATGTATCTAGAGGGCGCTGCGTTTGTTGGAGGGAAATAATATTTTGTCAGGAGGGATATTATATGTTATTAAAGATTCAGTATGTGCTGCAAACGGAAAAAACGACAATCAGAAGAATAACACGCAATCTAACGACAACACAACCATTCCTACAGAGAGACTGAACTGGACTGCCGAGCTTACGGGAGATGGTTTGCCGCGTGATGCATGGCCTTCGTGCCGGTCGCGCGCTGCCCGGTCGACTTACATTATGTAAACGAACGCTGTGTATTTTGTTCGAGCTAAGAAGTTACTAACATTTAATAATAATAATAATAATAATAATAATAATAATAATAATAATAATAACAAAAAAGCGTCTTTGACAATATTTTTCTTGACGTGTGTTTTAACTCTTCAAAAGACTGGGCGGTCTTGCTTTTAGAACTTTGTACGTACTAAATGTTGTATTTAGAGATTGCTTTAGGCCAGGGAATGTTCAGAGTTAATGAATGACATGATGCATTGCATTAATGAGACATCGTAGAATAGAAATAATGGGTGCATATGAGAAATACTACTAGGAGGATAGCTGCTTCATTGAAGTTTTATTATTCTGAAAAACAAAATTCACTTTACACCTTCCCAGTACTCTGTTCAAATAAGTTCTGACGTAAGTAGCTATTTGCGAATTGTACGCTTCATTGCCGAGAGCATAACTTGACAGTATTTGAAGACACCTTTCCAATTCTCTTATGATTACAGACCACTGATAATAATATTTGTCTCTCATCTATTGACGTACTAGGAATTTGCAGAAAAACCCGTGGAGATACACAAGTATGACTCATATGAATGAAATACCTTGTTATCGATCTGGCTCGTCGTGTACCATATTCAAGAGGGGTGTCCACGAAAGTATGATTCATGTGATTTGTCTATACTGATACAAAAGTACTGGTATTGGGTATCGTACCGTATTTTGACTTGTGTTAGTTATTGACATTGTTATTGTTCGGAAGTTGATGCCCTAAAACTCATAGAAAAATAATGACCTTAAATTTCTGAAAATATGACTTTAAAATAAAAAAGACAAAGATTTTAATAATAATAATAATAATAATAATAATAATAATAATAATAATAATAATAATAATAATAATAATAATAATAATAATAATAATAATAATAATAATAATAATAACTTATTATTATTAGTTTATTATTATTATTAATATATTATTATTATTATTATTATTATTATTAATCTATTATTATTAGGCCTATTATTATTATTATTATTATTATTATTATTATTATTATTATCATCGAATGTTTCTCAAATAACGTCAATGCACATTTAAATATTAGGAATAATTGAAATTTTTAGATATACCTCTTATTCAGCATTGTAGTAAAGAGCCATCACCATTCGTAGGGTCTCGGGTTTGAAGGATCGCCGGTTACATATACTTTCGACATTTTTACGTCTTTACTTGTGAGATATAATATGCTGACTGCGGACACTGCAGCTGCAGTATTTGTTCTGTTGCTCTGAATTGGGGGAAGCATGTAACACACGTGATCATGAGCTAAGGCTGATGCAACCATAAGGTAAACTCCCTACAACGCAATTCAATATAGTTTACGACTACACCGTAAAAAAAATCCGTTAAAAAGCAGAAAAGGGCAAAAATGCAGCAAAAAGGTAGAACATGCCTAAACATTACCATTATATATATGCCTATAACATAAAAGTAGGCTATATTGGTTCGAGTTGAAGTGAAACGAATTTATACCGCATCTTACATTGTCTGTGATGTCTTAGAAAAAAATATTATGTTTCACATCAAGTTCGAGCTCTACTAATTACTCTATGCATCTAGCTGCCCACGAAGTGGCTAAAAATATAACTATGTGCATAAAACATTTTCCTTTCTGAAACCACCTAATTTAAAATAAATCATTTATACTATTATTCCTCTCATCTTCCACTGAAAATGCGTATTGGAGTCTACAGGAAGATGAGAGAATATGAGGATCCTGACATATAACTGAAAGAAAAAACAATATATTTGACACTACCTTTTAATACAACTTATTAAAATAGATTTAGAAATCTAAAATGGACGGAAAAGAAAACAAAAGGTTAGAAAAATAAAATTTCTACTATCTACTATTTTACAATATTTTTAACAACACTATTTTAGGAATACATCTAAGGACCATAAAGAACATTGTTTAATAAACACAACATATACATACACACTGCATACTACATTCCTACGTGTAGTGACAGAACATGTCTCTTTTTTTGCTTCTATGTGGGGAACCATAGGAGAACTAACGGGATTTTGCCATGACACAGTGCTACTGTTCTCCAACCAGGAGATCAACCGTGAAAGGAATGTGCTTACTATTGCCTCATCTATTGGAACGTTATAACTAGAGATGGGTAAAAAATAACACAACAGTTATTTTGGAACTGTTCCGGTCTCGGAACTGTTGCAAAAATGAACAGTAGGTCGGAACCTCCTGTTCCGAAATAACAGTGTTCCGAGTGTTCCGACTCCGAGCTGCTCACTTGCCCAGCTGTTGCGGGCTCGCAGTTCCGCGTTGCACAAGGTATGTTCCGACTCCGAGATAACAGTCGGAACGTCGGAACTCGTTCCGATGAACCAATGACAGCTGCGGTTACACTGTTCTCGCAGTTCTTTATGTTGTACTTGGAACTTCGTTGGATGAAGTTGGTACTTGAAACTCTCACGTGGTTGGAGGGGGAAGCATGGAAATTGAAATCCTTCCGGTGGCGCGAACTTTAATATCAACAATTGGAAGACTGGCCAATCATCTGTAATGTTATAGTAAGTATTTAATAATCTGTAATATTCATTCCTATTCAATTCCGCGGGAATTGTTAATTCCCGCTTTATAGTTTATTTCACCATTCAGGTGTGCGTCAGTTGTAATATTAGTTGTTAGAAAGGTTTGTTAATTTAGTAAAATAGTAGGAGTGTGAAGTGCTATATTAATCGTTTTAATTTAAAGTTTATAGTGTTCATATATTTTCATTATATAGTGTAGGATATAATATTGATTTTAATATGAGTCTGAAGAGACCACGATCAAGCCAATTGTGGAACTATTTTTCAGTGGTAGATTTAGTTAATAAGTCTGCCAAATGTGACATGTGTGGCCATAAACTGTGTTATAAATCCTCCATTACCAATTTAAAACGACATATTGAAAGAAAGCATCCTACTGTGAATTTACAAATTGGGGAAAACAGGCAGGATCCAGACGAACCATCTTCTGGTGTTGGAGGTGATAGACCTAGTGAAACAGTCATAGCGGTTCCTTCTACATCAGATTCAGGAATAACAGCTGTCCGCACTACCTCTTCTGATGAGATTTCACAACAATCTAGACCATCTCAGACTCCAAAGCAGATGAAGGTAACCACATATTTGACCCAGAAATTTGGAGAAGGACATAAAAAAAGGCTTGACAATCTGTTGTTAAATTTATTTGTAAAAGATATGCAACCATTTTCGATTGTAGAGGATGAGGGATTTGTGGAATTTGTGACAGGATTAAATCAATCATACAAATTACCCAGTAGGAAAACTATCACCAAAAGCTTATTACCAGCAGCATATGAAACATGTTATCATAGAGTCGCTACAAAATTAAGTTCTGCCAGCACTGTCTGTCTAACAACTGACTGCTGGTCATCAAGAAACACTGAAGGTTATCTTGCTGTTACTGCACATTTTATTTCGGAAGATTTCAAAATTAATTCAGTACTATTAAAATGTTGCTCTATTGACGTATCACACACTAGTGCAAACTTAGCATCAATAATTAAGGAAATTACAGACACATTTAATTTAACGGACAAAGTCCTCATTGTTGTCTCTGACAATGCTGCAAATATTAAAGGTGCTATTATTAATGAATTGGGGTGGAAGCACTTCGGTTGCTATGCACACACTCTGAATTTAGTTGTGCAAAATGCATTGCAACATGTCAAGACGCTACAGGAAAAAGTGAAATTAATTGTTGGACATTTTAAGAGAAGTTCCATTGCAAATGAGAAATTGTTAGCTTATCAAAGAAATTCTGGCTCAACTGTACCAAAGAAATTGAAACAGGAAGTCCCCACACGTTGGAATTCAACGTACTATATGCTTCAGCGTTTTGTAGAATTAGAGTCTGCTGTAAAAACAACAATTGCATTAATTAATAAAGACATTCCAATCCTGAGTGAAAGTGAATGGAAGACATGCAAGGAACTGTGCAAAATTCTCAAACCTTTTGAAGATGTAACAGTAAAATTAAGTGCAGAAAAATATGTGACAGCTAGTAGCATAATTGTTATAACGCGAGGCCTTCAATCACTTTGCAGTAAACTACAGAAGGAAGATCTTGTTGACTGTGTAAGAACTGTTTTAAACAATTTGGAAAATGAACTGACATCAAGATTAGGCAACATTGAATATAGTAAGACAATTTCCATCAGCACATTTCTGGACCCAAGATATAAGAAATTGGCATTTGCTGATGATAAAGCAGCAGAAAACACAAAAAAAAATAGTAACAGAAATTATAACAAAACAATTAAATGAAAAAATAAACAACAGTGACCAGTTGGAAGAAACAACCTCTGCAGACCACAACAATGAACTTTCAGTCTGGGATGAATTTGATGATTTAGTCCGGAAAGCAAAACCTCAAGGTAAAATAGTTTAATTCTTTGCAAGTTAATTTATAATTACTGTAATTTAATGTCAAATGTTTTCATTACTCTTTTAGTGCTTAAGCCTGTATGATAAGCCCGTTTTAATTATATCGGTAGTATTGTAATTTTACCATCCACAGGGACACCAATGTCGGCTGCAATAGTGGAAGTCCAGAGGTATCTAGAGGACAGCTATCTCCAAAGAAATGAGGATCCACTGTTGTGGTGGAGCAAGCACCAGCATGTGTACCCAAACCTGGCAAAGTTGGCCATCAAAAGACTGTGTGTGCCAGCTACCTCGGTTCCATGTGAGAGGCTCTTCTCAAAAGCGGGAAATATAATAACAGAGAAGCGCACACGACTGAGTGCTCAACATGTGGAGAAGATCCTGTTCCTGAACTCCAACCGTTGCTGCTGATTCTCATTTCTGTATGTTGATATTTTATTCTTTCAGCACTAAAACTTATTAATAAAAAGTGTCCTAGTTTAAGAAAAAGTTTACATAAGTTCATAGCATTTTGAAATAAGTTACAATTAGATTTTAATTTTGATACTTTTTTGTTCTTACCAGTAACTTGAGCAAACTTCGTAGGTTTTATACTTATATGAATGAATGTATATTTTTATACTTATATGGTAGGTCTAACTACAGAGTTAAAAAAGTTTATAAAATTGTGTCAAAGAGAATTAATAGTAGATACCTGAGTAAAACTAGTGCGCTGAGTTAGTTCCGGTGACTTCGGAAGTGAAAGTCGTTGAATTTATAAGAGATTTTTTATGGAGATGCAGTTGATCGTATATACAAGGCATAATAAAAGCCTAAACTAACCAAATCTAACCTGTCACAAGGTGTATAAGCAGAATTCGAAGGGAACTACCTCAGCGCTAGTTTAGCCAATTTTATTAGTTGACTAATTCTGTTTTATAAACATTCTACAAAGTCATAAAGTACGCAGACTATTATTAATTCAGTGATCAGATGATTCTATACATGTAAGGTTAAAGTCGTAAATGGTAATGAGTGGTTTAGTTACAATGTCTGTATGTCGTTTGTTGAGGTTAAGTCTGACAAGCACAAGTTTTTGTGATATCTTCTCTGTTATCAAAGAACAACAAAAATGTTGTAGCATTATTTGTTGGAAACTGCCCATATAAGTACTGATTTGGAGAGCGAGGTTTAATGCGAAGTTTAAATTACACTTTGGTAAAGATGCGTTTCCAACATTTTACTAACCCACTGCGGGGTTTCCAGGTTTCAGTACTGCCAATATATATCTTTTATTATTTATGAAATTGTATTATTATTATTATTATTATTATTATTATTATTATTATTATTATTATTATTATTATTATTATTATTATTATTATTATTAGTATTATAACTGTGCATTAAGGAAAGTGAAAATAAAAATTAATGATTTGTTTTTTTATTATGTAATAGAGAGAACAGAAATTACATACTATATGTTTTAAATGTCATGTTAATTTTTTTTTAGTTGGCTACCATGTCTTTATAACTTTATGTAAGAAAACAAAGTGTGGTATTCTGTCCTTGTAGTCAACAGCTGTTTAATTACTAACATTTTCTGTCCGCATGCACAGCAATTTTCCAAAATCGATTCGAATGTGCAATGCAGTGCCATCTATAGAGAAAAATGTGTACTATGTCATGCCTATGAGTGCTCCAGTGTGAAGAGGGATGTTACTGTACCGTTCGTTTGAACGACTCCTCAAAAGGAGCACGAGGGTACGTATCAATGAACGACTCCGACTCATCACCACTGGTGACTGTTATTTCGGAACTGTTATTTGGAACATAGTATTTTTTCGGAACCGGAACCGTCGGAACTGTTCCGGGAAAAGAACAACTTCGCCCATCACTAGTTATAACGCCAGTTTAAAAACCATGCACTCTCCTGCATATGTTATTTCCTGTATGAAGAGATTAAAAGACCAGGAGATTAACTGTGATCTAATTTTGTAACTAGGGTAGTATCAATATGTCTGTATCAATGTTATGGTTTGTGCTGTGAGAGCTAACCAATAGAGATAAGAGTATCCACGTGTGTGACCTTATGACATCTTATGACATCAACATTCATTCACAGCATTACCCTCCTTCGTCTCATCCGGCAAAGACTTTCTCGTGGTTGGAGCACAGTAATGTTCACCACCTACGACGCCTGACGCCAGTCTTGTTACTTCTTCCGTCGATGTTAGATGGTCCTGACCACAGTTCCGCATCAGTTTTTCATCCATGAGTGCTTGCCAACCGTCCCGTTTTTCCCGGGACAGTCACGATTTCGACCATTGCGTCCCGCGTTCCGAATTAATTTGCACACGCATCAAAATGTCCCGATTTCATGACATATTAGACATTTACAGCTGATTTTCATTCCTATCAGATTGTTGGATTTAGTCTGGATTGAAGATATTTCCGCACAGTTTCATACAGACATGCTTCCAATATGTGACGAAATGGAGAAATGACTCTAGTACGCATGTTCAAGGCAGCAATTTAATTATTCTCGTTGATATGTCAAGAGAGTGACGAGTGCAGTCATCTTAATACACAAGTTAGGACAGGTTTGAGCACAACCTGTAGGGTACTTACTGAATCATCTATCCTCTTGTGCTCATCTTATGCACTTTATTTTAGTTTGGCGCCATTCAGTATTATGTCCACTTTGTTCTAAATTGATGCGTCATTCATTGGTTTCGGCGAAAAAAAAAAAAAAGAGAGAGAGATTTATACGACCACTTCTGCGACGAATATAGACATCAACGAGAACAAAAACAAAGACTTGTAAAATACCGTAGTCCTCCCCCAAGTGTGATAAAATCTGATAGCTCTGGTGATATTAAATCACGTAAACGTGTTTTCTGAGAAGAGTGGCTGAAATCTTTTGTGTAAGTAGGTTAGGTTAGTTTATATTAGGTTAGTAATTACATCAATAAGATGGGTTCCTAGTTTCCAACGAGTTAACATTTATTTTATAAGGAATTTATACTGTTTTTCAACTTCTTCTGTGATCATTTTGGCAAGTTTTTGTAATTTTTTTTACATATGTAATAGAAGTTGTTCTATTAAAATATACATATACTGTTATAAGAATACTATTGTTAAATATGTGGATTGATAGGTGGAAATAATTAGTGCAATAAAACTGTCAGTAATGTTTATGTCCCTAATGTTTACTTACTAAAGTTGGCAAGCCTATCCATGACACGAGTTTGTCCTACCCTCATTTTCTCTTACTGTACACCCTACGCTATACGTATATTGTAAGAATATTAATTAGCATAGTAGTAGAGACACCAACTGCAGTCAGTAAGCAAGAATTGTTGACGAAGAGAATATTGCTATGAACTTAAAAGTATACGAGATCCATAATACATATTTAAACTAGTCATCATCTTCCTCGTGATCACCATACCAGTTTATCATGAATTGGCACTATAGCGTCTACAGAGTGTCTCTAAATTAGACCGACAAAATTAGGGAGCAGATAGATAACCTTCGTAGAAGCATTTTTTGTGAAGGATCCCATGGGCTGCGACGCTTCGTTTCATTGCAAGAAGGCGGGAACGGATAATAATCACTCTTTTCAGTCCAAGAGGGATGTGTCATTACTACTATCACTCGGTTTGTTTACGTCCGGAGCCCAGTATCATTTGGTATCGATTATATCGATTACAGCACGTTTGTTTACTTCCATCGGTACGACCTCTTGTTATCCGTGTTATTAGTCTACTTAGTTCAGTACTTGTATTGCACTCATTCTTTTGTAATGTTTAGTATAGTTTGATGCGTCGTTGGTTTCGTTTTTCTGTACCTATTTTTTCTTTGTTTGGATTAACACACAGAATCATGTGACACAGAATCGCTTGTTATTTGCACATACCTGTACTTACTTTATCCCGACCTGTAATTTCTTCTTGCACTGAAACGAAGCGTCGCAGCCCATGGGTTCCTTAACAAAATATGCTTCCACGAAGGTTATCTATCTGCTCCATAATTTTGTCGGTCTAATTTAGAGACACCCTGTATAACCCAGAGTGTACTCTGGCTTACTTCAGTAATCGTCGCAAAGTGTATCCACCTTGAGCGGCAGCCTTCCAATTTTTACATAGCAATTTGGAGGCATCTTCTAGTCTTTCATCAGTCCCTTGCAAATGTGGTCGACTTGGTCGTCTCCTTTGGTTTCCAGGACATACAGAAGTTACCGTCATGTTCATCCATCCGAATGTTATGATCTGTCCACAGGGTTGGGCGACCAAATTACCTTACGTATTTTACGTGTAATTTATATGTAAAATACGTAATGTAGAAAACTGTTTTATACACGGAGTAATAAACTAACATTTATTGATTTTGATAATATAAACATCAATTACTTCATTTCTTTTAAGTCCTGATAAGAAAATGTCTGTTGCAGGAGAAAAAAAAATATATTTTTTTAATATATTTTTTGTGATTTTATACTGTAGTTTTTACATAGATTATAACATTTGTTCATACTTACTTTCATTCACTTTAATACTTAGAAAAATAGCAATGCTTTGCTTACTTTCAATTTATTTGTTGAAAAAAAACCATAACATCCTAACTAATTAATTTGGGGGTGGGGGACTTTATATATATATTATAAAACAGAACTAATAATGAATAAACGTAACATTTAGCAACTAATATCACTTGTTAAATACATTTTGACAATTAAAATAAAATTAATTGAACAGTTTTTATTGATTTCCCGAAAGTTTTGTTTTTGTCACTTGTGGGGTTTTAAAAATAAACGATTCTAGCGATAAAGGTCTTTTTATAGTAAAACAGTTTAAGGTAAACATAATAACTCATTAAATATAATAATTTTCCAAATTTTATGTGGTTGATGACTAATCAACGAGTTGGGAAGCATGGCTGAATAGGCTATACTTTTTGTATGTCAGAACATTAATAAACTTATTTTTTTAATCGTCGCTACCACTGGCATTACTATCTTTGTTGGTCGTAGGCCATGTGTACAGTTCTGTGTAAAAACCTTTCAATTCATCCAGTAGAATTGCAAAATCTCCTTAAAGTCTCCATTTTTTTTAACATTAATTGGTAGCCTCGAGTTATATGCTAGGTTTGTGGGCAGTTTAGACATTAAATTTTCATCACAAACTGAACAAAGAAAAAAGACTAAAAATAAAAGTTCTTAGAGGCTTTTTACGTATTTTACATTTACTACGTTAATTACACATTATTTACGCGTATTTTACTGTAATGTAAATAACCTTTTTTACGCGTAAGTCCCAACCCTGTCTGTCCACCTTAGCGCACTAATTTTGATTAAGCCTATATTTATTATATTGAGCTTTTCTATTTAAAGTGGTCAGTGCTGGATAGTGTAGGATAAATTAATATTCTCCTCTGAGAGCACGTTAGAAACAAGACAGATTTGGTGAGCTTCCAACGGATGTGCCTACAACCTTGATCTTGCTGTTGGTGATTATCATATCTGCCTGAGATAGAGACCAAGCCCTGAGGCCAAAGTTCGATTTGAAGCTGACAAAAAAACAGCGAGGCAGCAGAAGAATGAATAAGGAACTCTCGTCTTTTAGTGTGGAATAATACATTCGTCTCATGTAACTAGAATTGATTTGCAATTTTAAAACGTTTGCAATAAAACAAAACTTTGACAGAATAAAAAACTCTCTTAATATGTATATTGCAGGTACATTCTAAAATTATAAAAAGATTGTATTTTGTATGCATTATTTACGTACAGTAGGTGGTCTAGTGGTTACCATGCTTGCCGTTGTATTCCAGGTTCCCTTCACTTCAGTGGATTTTAATTCGCGATCAAATATTTAGCATGATTTTATATCGAAAGGAAGTAAAACTGTGGGTCCTATGTCTTAGATTTAGTGGTAGCGAGTTGGTATTTGGCTAAATGAAGCCGAGGATTTGCTACGGATTACCTGACATTCGACTTATAGTTGAAAAAAAGCTCTGCAAGAAGTCAACCAGGTAATCAACCCAAAAAGGAATAAAATATGATGTGGTGATAATATTTTAAATAATAATTATTATAATTTAAACTTAGAATGTAATTGTAAATGAGGTGATTTTTCTTTTTGATAATAATTATAATGACTATTTCGTTTATATGACGTCATTCCATTTTCGGTCAATGTAGTGTAATTAAATTTTGAGTTCCAACCAATCACAGTCATACATCGCGATAATTTCTGCAGCTCGATTTATCACTAGGTATCAATTTATCGCATGGTCGTTCTTTTTTTTTTAGTCAGTGTCGCCAACTGTTTCCACGTAAATCGATGAGCATAAATCTATTGTACTATAGTACATTATGCAACGAGCCTATAATGGTAGTAATTAAGACGCGAGTATGTTTATAAAACGAGCTCAAGCGAGTTTCATAATTTTCATACGAGCGTTTTAATTACCATTATAGGCAAGTTTCATACGACTTTTTATGCTCGACCATATTTCTAACTTGAAATTATTCATAAGTATTCATGTTATTCTTATGTGATTAGGAGCGGAACTGACCTTGTGCAATCTCGTAAATTGTGAGATGTGCGCAGACGCGAAAGTATTGATTTTCTCCGAGGAACAAATGTCATTGACCTTGATATAATCTAGAGAGTAAAATGAACATTAATCTTGATATAACATTGAAATTGATTTAGACATTGAAAAACGAAATGACAAATTAAATTATTTGAATATTACTTAACGCTAATTATTATAGTAACAGAACATAACCTTCTGCGACAGTATTGGATTTCCAGCCTCCGTGACGTTTTGCTAGTTGTCTTTCGATTGCATATCCCAGAATAATCGATACTTGCGCTTTCATATTGCTACAATGGCGTATTCTGATTGGTTGAAGAACTGAACTTTAATGAATAGGTGTACTTTAATAAGGTCCATTAAAGGGCTGCTACCAGGTGTATAACTACTACATTTCGGCATGGTCGAGCATAAAATAAAGTGCGAAATCCTACTTCCACATCTTCATCTTCATCTTCTAATTCCATGTCCATTGTATCTAAAGAAAATGACACTCCTTCATAACATTGTTCATTTAATTAATGTATTAATCAGGTTATTTGTAATTATGCTATAAAATTTTTAAATTAAATTATGAGTTCAGCAGATAATAAGAATGTATTTCTGTTATAATAAGGGAAAAGCGCAGTACGTGTAATTAACATTTTTAAACCTGTATTTCGTGTTTCTCAATTGGCATTACTGAATAACATTCAATTTCTTTATTGCAGTAATCGTTATTCATCTATTTCGACTTCACAATGTCTGAATAGGTTAATTATTCATAAATATACAATTATTAACATATTGTGAACGAATTTTAGACATATATTATTTATATTTTTATTTTATTCACGAAATAGTCCTAATAAATATCACTCGAGGTCTGAGATTTCCCAAATAAATCCACGAGCGAAGCGACAAATCTCAGACCTCTTGTGACATTACTATAGACTAGCGTTTCTCAAACTATGATCCGCGGACCACCTTTGGTCCTCGAGGTTTGCCCTTGTGGTCCTCCAAAAAAGACAGAAGAATAAATAAAATTCAAACGAATTGCGTATCACACTATAGCTTAAAATCTCAGAGTTTGGAAATGACACATGGCAATAAAATTTCACTTTTTCTCCCAGTACTGCATTTCATGAAATGTATTACCCTACCCGTCAATCGACTTCCCACTCTACTCTCAGCAACAAAAGAGGGATTTAAAGCACTATATACGTGATGTTTCTCGACATCTTTTCCCTGCACATCTGGCGCCGCACCTGTAACCCAGCCAGAAACCACCAGAATTCATAACAGAGGACCAAAGTACCGAACTTTAATTCAGTTTTAAAATATAAGTATACTGGCATTAAAATATGCTACGAAAATGATAAATTTGCTTTCGAAGGGAACAAGAGTAAGGTGGTCCGCGAAATTGTTCTGACTTTAAAAAGTGGTCTCCACTTCAAAAAAGTTTGAGAAACGCTGCTATAGACAGTTATATCGATGGCTGAGAACCAGACTGTTCCAAGTCCAACTTTTCATAACAAGGAAATCTGTGTTTCATTGTGTTCCAGTTCTTGTCTGCATATATGAATCGAACAAAATTATAAATATTCCTCCCCATAAGGTTGCTATGAAGCTATTCCAAATTGTTTCATGAGTTTTGAATGTCAGGAGCTTTAAATAGCTCTTCTGGAAAAAAAATAGTAAAATGGACTTGAAACAGTCTGGTTCTGGGCCATCGATATTTAAAATGCTTTTCAACAAGCATTAAGAAATTAATTTTAAGTAATAATAACTGTAGTTAAATATACCATAGTCGTATAAACCTCCCATAAGAGAAGGAAAGACAAACATTTATCCAGACGTTTGGTCTCACCGCAGGCAGGTGCCGTTCCATAACACTAGGATTTTCCTCTGTGGTTTCTGTCACTGTCTTCCTGACGGCCTGCCTGGCGCCTTTCACATTCGAGTGTTAGTTGCTAATGATGCCATGTGTAACACGACAACAAGTCACCTCATTTAGTGATTTAAATACGGGATTGAAGCAGACGGAAGTGGCTAAAAAGTATGGGTTTGCGCAGTGAACACTTGTCATATAGAAACGCAAGGAGGACAGTGTTACAAGAGGTAAAAAATAATCCTAAACGTAAGCGATTAAGACGTTGACATTGCTGCCTTGACGTGATTTAATGCCTTTAGTTTACCACTGAAATGTCTGATTATATTCGAAGAAACATGTATGTTGCTGGAAAACTGAAAACCGGTGGTCGGCAATTCTTGACTCGCGAGTGAACCCCTTAAGGCTGGTTCACAATAAACCGGGAACGGAAACGGCAACGAGAACGAGAACGGAAATAATGTTAAAATAAATGTATTTAAATGTGACCGTTCGCAATAGTTAATTGTGAATCCTCACATTTAAATACATTTATTTTAACATTATTTCCGTTCTCGTTCTCGTTGCCGTTTCCTTTCCCGGTTTATTGTGAACCAGCCTTTAATTGTAAATAATACTAAGCTCGAACGTGAAGAACCTTGGCATTTATATGATTGTCACCTGGAATGGAATGAACAAGTGAATTACACTTCTAAAAAAATATTTTCTGTTATTCACTCATTAAAGCAACTGAAGCACTTTCTTCCTGATAAATTAAAAACATTGTAACACTCGTGATGCCACACTTCGACTACTGCGATATTATATTAAGTAACCTAAATCCAAATTTGAATAGCAGGCTACAACATGTGCACAATGCGTGTGTCCGTTATATTTGGAATATTCGTATGATCATGTTTCCCCGTTTTTCCAAAATCTGTCTTGGCTAAGGCTAAGTCATCGACGAGCCCTGCATTCTCTTATTTAAAATTCTGCGCACCGCTACCCCAATCTATTTGGCTTCTCGCTTTGAAAATTTACCCGCATATCATCAGCTATGTACCAGGTCTCATCATAACAATTTACTCATTATGCCTTACCACAAGACATCTTTATATTCTTCATCCTATACAGTTTCAGTTGCTAGACATTGGAACTCGCTTCGGAGTGATGTAAGGGGTTGATGGACAATAACTTCATTTAGGTCAAAAGTACATAAATTCTTGCTTAACAGATTAATTACTGATTAATATTTGTTACTTATAATGAAACTAATATCTGTCCATTCTTATTATTATTATCATTAATTTCACTAAATAGATTACAAAGCCTCTAATGGCAAAATTTCATTACATTAATATTCTCATTATATCAATATATTTTAGATTTATATTTTGCTCCCTATAACATAGTTCTAGTAAACTTATATTAAATTGATTCTCATCATTTTAATCAACTAGCTATCTCAACTTAATTATAATTGATTGAATTAAATTAGCTCATAAATTAAGTTATTACTTTATCTTATAGGTTTATCTAAATTTAAATAAATATGTACTAGTCGTTAAAACTTAACTGAAGAATGTTGCTGGAGAATCTTTTAAGTGTAGTGTAAATATTTGTAATTTAAATATGTATTGTATTGATTAAGGCTGGTTGAGTGGAAGAGAAGGACTTATGGCCTTAACTCTGAAAGCGAAAATAAAACATTCTATTCTATTAACATACAAGCAGGATGGAGGGGTAAGGCATGATCCGCCTCTCCTTAGCCATCACTTGTTCATTTCAAGTTACGCAGTGTTAAAGTGCAATATGCCAATTTCCCGCCTTCTCCTCTTATACTTCCCTCCCCCTTCCTTCCTCTTTGCTGTGTATTGCGTGTTGTATTTTATATGACGTCATCTTTACCGACCACTTCTCAAAACCGAAAGACAGAGCTCAATTAGTGATCAAAAGAACATGCCTGAATGTTAAATTAATTTGTAATTCAAGTAGGGTAGTTAGGCCTAAATAGTAAGTAAATGCTATTTCGTATTATGCTTAATGTTGTTTTATACTTATTTCTACAGTATTCTCCTTCAGAACAAAAATTTGGGCAAAATTTCAAAACCCTCAATACAACAATAATACTGACAAAAAAATGCAATTTTCTTATTATTCAGAAAATTGTTGTGTCGATGTTCGACGTGTATTCCTATGCAAGAAAATATTTGTTAAACCAAAGTTCGCTTTCAGGTGAAACGCGTTCTGTCAGGGACAAACACCTCGAGCGAGGTTCGTGTCCTCTGTGATGTTTGAACATTTATCACTTCCGCGATAAAAAGCAGGATATCATGTCGTTTAATATAAATATCAAGTCCAATATGTAAAGTAGTAATTCTTAGAATAGAAATCTTCACTATTCACTCTAAGTAATTATTAGAAAACGTAAGTACAGTACAAAGTTTTCTTGACTGGCAAAATATCAAAATTCACTTCATGTCACAGCTTCCGCGTTTCGATTTGTGCTCCGTCACGAATTATCAATGTCATCTTATATTTTTCTTTCCGGTCAATAATAACTGAATCTTCTAATATGAAAATTTCTGGGGATAACTGACAGCATAATTTAATTTATCAATTCGTCTTACGCAAGAGGCAAATAATCAAACAAACAAACAAACAAACAAACAAATAAATAAATAACTGAATGAATGAATAAATAACTGAACGAATAAATCAATGGATAAATAAATAAATAATTAACGTTATAGCCAATTTCGATTGAATCACATTATGAATTATTTGTTTCAAATAAAAAGTCACCAATTTTTTTTTACTCAAAATAATTAGGGTCTACATTTAATTTGTAACTTTCCCGAATGAAATAGCTCTTGCGTATTGAATATGATACATGTCAACAGTCAGTGTTGAGACATATTAATGAATTGTGTGAGCAGTACAAAGCATCCGATATTCTCAGTTACCTACATAAAACTTAAAATAGTGGAATTGGCAGGACATCTAGGTTTACAATTACTTCCTCTCGACCGAATACCAAAGAAAACCCTCAGGGCAAATTTTTTCGTAATCCAAAGAGGTGGAGGATCAAGAAAGAGATATGAAGCTGGAATAAAGGATGTTGCGAACTTGCTGCAGGGTCGAAGTTTGAATCTGGAAGCGCAAAATATAAACGGATAGGGGCAAAAACTGTGGGAGTCTAGGCTCTAACCTGAGCTATGGTGTTATAGGATGGATGGATGGATGGATGGATGGATGGATGGATGGATGGATGGATGGATGGATGGATGGATGGATGGATGGATGGATGGATGGATGGATGGATTACAGAATACAGTAATCCGTCCAATAAACAGAAGAAATTGCTTTAGACAGTCTGATAGACAAGTCTACTACCAGTTTTTCGGTATTAATGATTCTCAAAATATGTATTCTGAGAATATAGAGTTTTACTGCGTTCTAGTTAAACGAGTGAACAACTAGATAGCCTACTGGGGGTATTATAAGTAGGCACCGAATATTTAGGTTTTTAAGAAGTCTATTTTGGGTTATTGGAATAGGTGAAATAGGTTCTTTAGGTTTTTTTCCCAAACTGTGAAAGAAGTCGAAAAAAATTGCCCGACTGTTAAAAATGTACGCTTGCAGTCAGTTTTAAATAACATAACTTTCTCCTCGGTGGTAAAGTTGGAATCATTTCCAATCCATTGTCGTAATAAATGTGATTTCACTTGTATTGGCGTAGCTTAACAAAACACAAAATATAAAAATCCAATTCTAGCACCAGAAGCACCACAATGAGACAGACTGCACAAAGACCTCAAAAAAGTTCACAGCTTGTACCCTCACACGCAAGATCATAGTCTTCTATGCCCAAAAACTTCACGAATTTCAGTTATACGACTTTTTCGCAGTTCATTCACTTCAAGAGAAAGTTCAGTCACTTCATACCCTTCTACTGGCATGTCATATCTGCGATCAGTGGAAATTCCAAAATACATACAGTCCCAACCAGTGCCCTTGAGAGGTGAAACATCTGAAGGACGGCCTGCTATACAAAGAAAGACGGAATTCCCTGTTAACCATTTTATCTAAAACAACAAAAGACTGAAGGGATAAAAACCGCAGATTAGGTCTCTTTCTCTAGTGCAGAAGAAAATAAAAATTGTAAGATGTATTGAAATTCCTAAATATATTTATATAAAACACAGTAAATATAGAAAAATACATATTTAGGTTTTTAGTTCTTAAGGTCCAATTTTGGTTTTTTTAGGTTCAACAGAATTTACATATATGACTCTTATGACCATGATTCGGAAAATTATCTAAGAAATTATGAGTTTAGAAGTAAGGAAAAAATAGGTAAAATCTATAAATCCGGTCCTAATTATAAGTAGTGACATGAGCTGCTTCCAGAAAATCAAAAGGAGGATAACAATGGCAAGAAAGCTTTTAATAGAAACATCAGCATCTGCGAACCTCTGTAGAAAGAACTAAGGAAGAGACTAGTGAAGTGCATTGTGTGGAGTGTAACACTGTATGGGAGTGGAAATATGTACTGTACATTAAGACGAAGTGAAGAGAAATGACTAAATCGTTTGAAATATGTATATGAAAAAGAATGGAGCGTGTGAAATGAACAGACAGAATAAGAAATGAAGCTGTGCTAGAAAGAGTACGGAGAATAATACTGAAACAGATCAGAAAGAGAAAAATAAATTGGCTGAGTCACTGGCTAAGAAAAAGCTATCTATTGAAGATGCAGTGGAAGAAAAGTTCGAGGCAGAAGAAGTTATCAGATGATAAACAACATTAAGATCGTATGCGGAGACTTAGGAGGAATAATTAGGGTGACCAGATTCACGTCGATAAAAAAGAGGACACAAAGCTTCAGAAAGGAGGACATTGTTCGAAAAAAGAGGACAGAAAATATTGTACTTAGATTTAGGCTTAGGCCTATATTGTACTTTAAATTACGTCAATATCTATTTTATTACGAAATATTTACAGTACAGAGTTAGGATTATATCATACTTAAAAGTATGTTAATATCTATTTTTTTACAAAATAATTATTAAAAAAACTTAATAATAATGATTTTACAGTTAGCTATATGTGAAAATGAAGGGAAATGTAATTATTAAAGAAGACAGAAAATATTTACATTTACATTCGCACCTCGATGTCTCGATTTACTAGCTACCTGTGAGCAACGACCATAACAAGGGGGAGCAAAGAGAGTTATTATGTTCGTTGGCATATAGTATATTTCGTCGATGTTGCTGCCATCTACAGGCAAGTTACTTGAAAAAGGCATCAAATCAGATAATTTCAAGATATCAGGCATACAAGTTACAAAAAAGAAAGACATTTCTTAATTTTTAAAAAATCCGCCCGGATCCCGGACAAAGGCCTAAAAAGGAGGACATGTCCGGACAAAAGAGGAATTTTGGTCACCCTAGGAGTAATAGTAATAATAATAATAATAATAATAATAATAATAATAATAATAATAATAATAATAATTAGTATGTATAGTGATTGTGATAGTAGTGGTAGTAGTAATGATGGTGGTTGTGGTGGCAGTAGTGGTAAGTTATTAGTATTTTATTTAATGATGATTTTAACTGCAGAGATTATTTAGTGTCCAAATTCAACGTGGGCCAGAAATGACGGACAAGTTTCATCTGGACTCTTCTATTGGGGACAGAATTCTTTTAAATGTCGTACTTCTGCGATATGGCCTTTCAACTTTAATTTCTTTCGGAAGGAGGAAATGCTAAGGATTTACCGCCCTTTAAAATTCATTGCCTCAGCCAGGTTTGAACCAGCGAATCTGCAATTCAACGACTAGCACGGTAACCGCATGGCCACCGAGGACGACAAATGAAGTGAGATTTTAAGTATCGTTTATTGAACTCACGTCAAAGAAAGAATACACATTTGAATTGACGCTCCGTGTCCGTCGTGAGGGATTCCACCGACATTCCGCCCGAGAAAACTTCGAAAGAGGTGGCAGTATCGTTTGTTTTCAATAGCTATTTAACGAAACTGCTCAACTATGAGACTATCTAGCGTTAGTGAGATTAGTGATAGCGATATGGTTGTTTGGGAAGTAAAACACAGGATTTGCCAACATATGGTTTGACGTTAGACTTACGTTTGGGAGAAACCTCGTAAACAACCCAAAAAGTCAACCTGTTCAAGATTGATTCGAACTGACGCCCGTGTGCCACTATCTCCTGTTAAGAAAATTTCTACTAAATAGTGCAGTAGTGAAGCTCGAGCAAGTTCTAATCAAGTATTGTATGTTTTCTATCATACCTACGGAGGCGTAGATAAGCAATACATGGAAATATGTCTGCTTGTATGTATGTATGTATGTATGTATGTATGTATGTATGTAATGTATGTATGTATGTATGTATGCCTGTGTAATATTCCATTGCAATTGTAGTAATGTAATGAAACTCGTTCTTAAAAACAAAAGAGTTTTAAAATTATTCTCATAGGCAGGGAGGCGCCTGAGAGCCCCATACAGCAGCCAGCAGTAGTTATGTTAAATCCAATCAGTCTATTCCAGCGAGATCAATACAGAATCCCATATCTTGTGAGATTTTCCTATACCACGTTTTCCTTTTGTGATGCAGTGGTACAAGGCGTATTCAGTTAGTAAGTAGAATCTGCCTATTGAAGAGAGGAAATGTCATTTAATTTATTATTATCAAACTATGGCTGCTGTGTTACAGTCCCGTCGCTCTTATTTCCGGCAGACAATCACGTTGCAGGTCGCTACATTTAAACGAGTGAGTCTTCTCATTCGCTGCTGATGACGTTATGCACATCTTAAGGCTCGATAAATATATAATATAATCACCCGCCATTTTTTTTCTTTCGTTGGCGTTCGCAGAAAGCAAATAGATTCCTCGTCTGGTAGCTCAGCAACGAAAGAACAAAAAATGGCGAACGATACTACCTACCTAGACTTTATAGAGCCTTCACTTCCTAACACGTAAGCAAGGAGGAGGAGTCACGCCGGAAATAAATCGACACGACTATAATTTACAAGCTCTTTATAACAAAAGGATAATTGACTCGGTATGGCATAGTTGCGTCCCGCGGTCAATTGGGAGGCCTAGGCATGGCATAGTTGCGCCCCGAAGAAATCAAGTAGCAGAATGAACACGGCATAGTTGCGCCCCGAAGAAGTCAGGTAGCAGAATGGACATGGCATAGTTGCACCCTGAAGAAGTCAGGTAGCAGAATGGACATGGCATAGTTGCGCCCTGATGGGCATAGTACACTCGAATGTGATTGTCAGAAAATAAATAAATTACTTAAAAATATTATAGTGGTAGCTGCACTGAAATCAGGTAGCATATGGTCAATTTTGCTATTTGAAATAACACTTTTCTATCGATCACACAATAAATGAACTGCCTTTTTATTTGTACACCGATATCTTAACCCTCCGGTACAGGGTTTCGCAAATCGAAACTTAGAACCATTATGAATTATTAACTCTTTACCTTTTTTACTAAACTTAACATTCATTTTAAATGAACCTCACTATACGTCACAGACGGTGTGAAAATCACTAATAAAATGTCACGATTGCTAAGGCCCCATATTCCAACGACTCACTCATTTGAATATGTCAGCAAATAAAGTACTTCCAACTTCATGGTGTTCATTTTTACGGTAAGCTATCAATAATCATTGTATAAACAGTAGAAAAACAGTTAATAAAGTACTGCCAACTTCACAGTCTTCATTTTAACGGTATCGATAATGAATATTAAATCGAATAAGAAATCAATAAGGTTGGTTGATTACAAATCTCGAGTTCCCGTAATGTCTTTTTCTCTGCCTATTTCATCCTGGCGCAACTATGCCATGCCCCTTTTCTCTACCTGAAGGGAACGGGGCGCAACTTTGCCTACAAAACCGGTATGGCATAGTTGCGCCCCGCGGTCAATTGGGAGGCCTAGGCATGGCATAGTTGCGCCCCGAAGAAATCAGGTAGCAGAATGGACATGGCATAATTGCGCCCCTAAGAAATCAGGTGGCAGAATGGACATGGCATAGTTGCGCCCCGAAGAAATCAGGTAGCAGAATGGACATGGCATAGTTGCGCCCCGATGGGAATAATGCACACGAAAGTGATTGTCATAAAATAAATAAATTACTTAAAAATATTATAGTGGTAGCTTATTGAAATCAGGTAGGCCTAGCATATGATCAGTTTTGCTCTTTAAAATAACCTTTTTTTATCGATCACACACAATAAATGAACTGCATTTTTTGTTTGTACACCGATATCTTAACCTTACGGTACAGGGTTTCGAAAATTGAAACTTAGAACCATTGTGAATTATTAACTCTTTACCCTTTTCACTAAACTTAACATTCATTTTAAATTAACCTCACTATACGCCACAGACAGTGTGAAGATCACTAATAAATGTCAAGACAGCTAAGGCTCCATATTCCAACGGCTCTCTCATTTGAATATGTCAGTTAGTAAAGTATTGCCAACTTCATGGTGTTCATTTTAACGGTAGGCTATCGATAATCAATGCATAAACAGTAGAAAAACAGTTAATAAAGTACTGCCAACTTCATGGTATTCATTTTAA
Source organism: Periplaneta americana (assembly GCF_040183065.1). Classification (NCBI taxonomy): domain Eukaryota; kingdom Metazoa; phylum Arthropoda; class Insecta; order Blattodea; family Blattidae; genus Periplaneta; species Periplaneta americana. The sequence continues at coordinate 69,141,150 of NC_091123.1, read as the reverse complement.
CGGTATCATAATGAATATTAAATCGAATAAGAAATCAATAAGGTTGGTTGATTACGAGGCTCGAGTTCCCGTAATGTCTTTTTCTCTACCTGTTTATTCGGGGCGCAACTATGCCATGCCCCTTTCTCCACCTGATGGGAACGGGGCTCAACTATGCCCACAAAACAGGGACCCTTTTTTATCTGCTGGATCTTACCCGAACGTGGGGCGCAACTATGCCCACAAAACAGGGATCCTTTTTATCTGCTGCATATTACCTGACCGTGGGGCGCAACCATGCCCTGCCCAATTGATTGGACTTGGCTTTTTGAGGACCGAAACCAGGACGGGTTCTTGCACTTAGGCTTACTTGCCACATCTTGCGCCCTATATATGCCATGTTATCGAAATCTGAAAGGCGGCCTGGGTGGCATTCGTGAATCCGAAACTGACAGATGGTCTATCCTGCCTCACCCTGACATAGGTCTCCAACATCAGGCGAGCAGCTGATAACCACAGGCCCAAAGCCTTATGTTCTTCCTATAAGTTACCAGCAGTGAAAACTCGTACTATCCCCAGCCTTTTTAAACTGTTGAAAGGAAGGTAGATATTGTTGGTGGAATTATATATGAATCGGGACTGACCCGAGAAAATCCCTTTGCAACGTCTGCTTTTTCCAACACTAATTGCATCACGATCTGGCCAGAAATCGAACCTGAGCCACTTCTGTGAAAAACCAGCGCGGCGGATAATTGTTTTAATCGGGTATAAGGTTTTGTTCAAGTCCAATCTGTGACATAAGACAATTCTCAACGTTCTCCGCTGATCGTCGCAAATACGAGCAGAAATTCAGTGTGACAAAAAATCTATTCAGACGAATGCTATTTCTTGCTGTCCAGATCTGAGTTGTTGGACAGAGTACGAATGAAATTAGGTAAGCTGCGGCATCTTAACCATATTTTGGAACAGCAGGTAGGCTAATTCAGTTAATGAAATTGATACCACCCCGGATTATTAAGAAGGCGACATTTAACCCAGCATTGTACGCGAAACTGAAGAAGGTGAGAAGCAGCTTACTGAGTGCGGTTGAGGGACTTCACGGCGCGCAGACACACGCAACGGATAATATGGCCGAGAAAAAGGGCGGAAAAGCACAGAATGGTACATAAAAGAAAATGATATATTATTATTATTATTATTATTATTATTATTATTATTATTATTTTAGTGGGTTATTTTACGATGTTGTATCAACATCTCAGGTTATTTAGCGTCTGAATGAATTGTTTTTAAATTAATGTTTTTAATCTGTAACTGTAGTGAGTCTATTATTATTATTATTATTATTATTATTATTATTATTACTAGTATTATTATCTCTTTACTGTTAACTATTGCTTTTAAAGCATGTGTTTAATTTGTAATTTTATGTACGAGTAATTTCTTCTATTATTCCTTTACTGTTTACTTTTGTTTCTAAACCTTTTGTATTGCCTCTACTATTGCATATTGCCTTTCAAGAATTCCGTTATTCGTTAATTGTAGGCTAAGTCATTACTTGTGTTATATTTTATTTATTATAGTTGTTCCTGAATCATGTATATAATTTGTAACCGTAAATCAACGCTCGGTCGGTTAAGGCGTTTGCCTGTCGATCCGGAGTTGGGCTCGGGTGCGGGTTCGATTCCCGCTTGGGCTGATTACCTAGTTGGGTTTTTCCGAGGCTTTCTCCAACCGTAAGGCAAATGTCAGGTAACCTATGGCGAATCCTCGGCCTCATCTCGCCAAATATCATATCACTATCACCAATTCCATCGACGCTAAATAATGTCGTTGCTGATCCAGCATCGTTAAATGACCAAGTAAAAAAAAAAGTCAACGCTTGTAATATCCCTTTACTAGGGCCCACTCTTAATAATTCTATTTTCCATGAATTAAGTATTAATTTTAAACAGAAAGCTAGACTTTGTTTTATCAGTCTACTATTCATTATTTTTGAAAGTCATGTATTTACTTTCAAACGCTTAGACAATCTTGTATATCTTTCGCATTGATTATTCCTCAAACATCTAATTAATCATTACCAGGAGTCATTCTTTCACTATTGTAGGCTACATGCTTCTACGTAATCCATGTAATTTGTAGCTGTGACCAATATTGTGTATTATCACTTTACTAATGTTTATTGATTATAAAATATGTATTTTATGCCAGCTATAACCCTAATATACCTCAGGGTGAAATAGGATTTATTAAATTGGATAATAAAAAACTGAAGGTGATTAGTACCGGTGAAATGAGTCCGGAGTCCAGCGCCAGTAGTTACCCAGCATTTGCTCATATTGGGTTGAGGGAAAACCCAGAAAAAACCTCAAACAGGTAACTTGCTTCGACCGGGATTCGAACCCGGGTCACCTGGTTTCGCGTTCAGGCGCGCTGTTACTCCATAGGTGTGGACTATTACTAATTACAGGTTTATCTGTCAACAAGAGTTAATATGAAAATGAAAATAAAAAAAAATAGAAACATAGTATGCGTTTTCATAATCTGTTCGTTCTCATTTCCAATAACGAATCTCGTGTAACAGACCTAACCGTCTGACACGTTGACTCACTAGCACTTGCTATTAATTAATAATTCTGATGCTACCGCTATGTCAATACTACTATGATCGACTGTGTGTTAATCGCGGTATATCTTGAGCGATAGCAACCGCATGCATTACCAGTACACTGATGCCTACACATTCAGTATTACATAAGGTACGTGATCAATATTTTGTAGTTTGCGTATCGTGTATAGGAACGCCCGTTTACTTTACGTCCACTGACGTCACTCGGCGCTCAAGATACACCGTGAGATGTGTTGGAAGCTTTAATTTATGTTAACATTACATTCACTGTCTCTTCTATTTAGAATCATGCATACTTATACTCCGAATTATCTGGTATCGCGCTTTCAATTTCTTACAACTTCGAAACCGGCATCAAGCACTTATTTCTATCCCACATCATAGAACGTCTTTATACTCCTCTTCCTATACTGTAGAAATACGTCGCCTCTGGAATTCGTTACCTAATGACGTCAGAGACTGCCAGACTTTATCACAATTCAAAATTAAATTGGAAAATTTTGTCTTAGTTAATGTTTTTTTAGGTATTGCTGGAAGTATTGATTTGTGTTTTTTTCTTTTTTTTTTTTTTTAATCTAGATTAAAATTGTAAGTTTCTTGTTTATGTTAGTTAATTAGTTAGGATACAATTAATTATGATACTTAATCACTCTTTTAAAGTTTGTGTGACTGCAACCTGTGTAGGCGTATATTTTTGTGTGGCTTTACTTTGTTTATAGTGTTTTCTCTCTCTCTCTCTCTTTATTTCTTGTGTAGCTTTACTTTGTAAGTGTATTTTTTTTCTGTTTATTTCTATTATTGTATTTGTATGCCTGGTGTTGTGGAAGAGAAGGCCTGATGGCCTTAACTACACCAGAATAAATAAATAAATGAATGAATAAATAAATAAATAAATAAATAAATAAATAAACAAATGAATAAAAACTACTCTGTCTGCGCCGTGGCGTCGTGGGCTAAGGCATCCTGCCTAGGATTCGCGCTACAGAATCCTTGTTGGTTTCCAGTCCTTATGGAAGAAGAAATTATCTCATGAAATTTCGACCAGTCTATAGGACCGGTGCCCACCCAGCATCGTGATGCTTTTGGGGAACTATGATAGCGAAATCCGGTTACGACAACCAGCTATAATTGCTGGGGGGATCTTCGTGTTAACCACACAATAACTTCTGTTTTTGCTAGATGGTCGTCCATCTCTGTGGCTGGTCGGCCCTGGCTCTGTGCTGTTACGCCAAGGATTTATATTTTTTTTTATTTTTAGAATACCACTCTGTTACCTCTGATTGAGGTTCTGGCTGGTACGTACATCTATTATCAGGCAGTACATCTCACTTGACGATATGTGTCAGAGGAAGAACAATTGTTTGTATAGATCTGAAGTCCGATTAGTGTAACATGTAGCTAATCGACGTTGCGTGCAATGGAGGGAAAAGGAACTAACCACCCTACTCCATTATCTCCTGGCCTAGTTGCCTCATAAGTGGTGCTATGTTGTTATCACTTGTGAGGTTCAGACCTGTCAACTCTAGTATTGTTACGTGAAGATGAGTGAGCTAAAATTGTTGCATGATTCCAGTAATTCTGTAACATTGTGCAAAATATATATCTTTTAATTGGTTATTTTACAACGCTTTATTTACTGCTAAGGTTATCTAACGTCTGAATGAGATGAAGGTGAAAATGATAATACCAGCGAAATGAGTCCAGGGTCCAGCGCCGAAAGTTACCCAACATTTTCTCTGATTGGTTTGAGAGAAAACCCCGAAAAAACCTCAACCAGATAACTTGTCCCAACCAGGATTTGAACCGGGGCGCTCGTTTGACGATCAGGCATGCTAACCGTTACTCCACAGCGGTGGACTGCAAAATATTCATTATGAAATAAAATAAATTGCATAGATAAAAAGCTCTTTAATTACTCTTTAATTTAGATACAGATCTGTGTTGTCTATGTGACGTCACATACATCGCCAATTATATACTTTTAGAGGTGTGTTACTTGGAAACCATTAATTGTAAAAAGATCTAATTTGCGCCATTGTGTGTATAACTAATGCATGCTGTTCAGAAAGTGATTTTTAGTTCAGTTAAATTACTGTCTGAATATTGTTTCGAAATGTATTTAATTTCCTAATCACTAATTGATACAAAAACTAATGATCACAGTTTTGAAGTAATAGAGGAAAAGAAACCGTAATGTACTTGAACACAGTGCGGCGTCCATCCTTGAAAAAGAAGTGAATAGCCCGCTCCGTTCGTAGAAAGTTATTTACTGCCAAGTTCTTGACATTGAGCGTTCTTCAAATTCGCGGTCACGTGTTCGACAGATGACAGTCACGGCAAACTTCGAACAGTTGTCGGGAGAGAAATTTTTTGGCGCGCTTGTAGTCACGTGAGAAGCTATAATGCAGTCCTAAAAAAGAGTTCAGAGCCTTCTAAATAAATAAGGAATACGCTCTTGACCGTAATCTTTTCAAAATATGCTCATTCATTCATTCATTCATTAATAGTGTTATGCCCAAGGGCAGGTCTTTCACTGCAAACCCAACATTCTCCACTCTTTCCTATTTTCTGCCATCCTCTTAGTCTCCTCGTATGATCCATATATCTTAATGTCATCTATCATCTGATATCTTCTTCTGCCCCGAACTCTTCTCCCGTTCACCATTCCTTCCAGTGCATCCTTCAGAAGGCAGTTTCTTCTCAACCAGTGACCCAGCCAATTCATTTTCCTCTTCCTAATCAGTTTCAGCATCATTCTTTCTTTACCCACTCTTTCCAACACAGCTTCGTTTCTTATTCTGTCTGTCCATTTCACACGCTCCATCCTTCTCCATATCCACATTTCAAATGCTTCTAGTCGATTCTCTTCACTTCGTCGTAATGGCCATGTTTCTGTCCCACACAAAGCATTTCACAAGGTCTCTTCCTTAGTTCTTTCTCCAGAGGTCCGCAGAAGATGCTTCTTTTTCTATTAAAAGCTTCCTTTGTCATTGCTATTCTCCTTTCGACTTCTTGGCAGCAGCTTATGTTAGTACTTATAGTACATCCCAAGTATTTGAATCTGTCCATTTTCTCTACTGCCTCATTTAAATTCCCAAGTTTACCTTCTTTACTTCTCTTCCTATGACCATGCTCTTCGTCTTGTTGACATTTATCTTCATTCCATACTGCTCACAGCTGTCATTTAGCTTCAGTAGCAAATCCTTTAGTATAATCTCCTCTTCTACTAACAACGCCATGTCATCAGCAAATCTTATGCACTTTATTCTTCTTCCTCATACTATCACTTCTCCCATGTTCTGAAAGCAGTTCTTCACTAAATCCTCCAAATAGATGTTGAACAGGGTAGGTGATAAAGGGCATCCTTGAAGTATCCCTCTCCCTATTTCGCTTTGTTCTAACATTATGTTAATTAATATTTTATTCAACATATCTAAAATAAAGTGTTTTGTGAAAATAATGATGCAAATTTGATAATCTTCTTAAAGATCTAAAGTTTTTTCGACTTTTGCAAATAGGATCCCCCAATGACGCTTCCCTCATATCGCAAGTCCAATGGCATTTTCTGTTATACGCTTCACACAGTTACCGCGAAATCAGCTGCCGTTTCTGTAGTAAATTTAATTTCTAAGACTTGTTTAACAGGAAAAATCCATATTAAGAACTTAAAAATGAATACAATATTGCATCATGCATGTGTCACAAGGTGTTCAAATTGTTATTCTTCTGCTTCAGTACATTTTTGACATTTTCGAAAATTGGTTTGAAATACTCGACTAATTTCTTCTTGCTAAATGTTGAAAATTAATTGTAGGATATTGTCTTTCACTTTTGTTTTACGTAATTTGAAACTACAAATACTCTCTGCAACATGCTATACTGTACACCATTGCCAATTATTAGAATAAACATAGTAGCTGGCAGTACGCTATGAACGAATGAATAATCCCAGTCCTCAAAAAGTAAAAAATAAATAAATAAAAATACAATAGTTTGGACTAAAGTAGTCACGAATGACTAATCCATTGTGTTCTCAACAATCAGAAAGAAATAGCTTGCACTATGCTACGCATGAGTGAATGATCCCTTCAGATTAAAAAAAAAACACAACTTGCACTAATTACGGACGAATGAGTAATCACTTCAGTGGATCATAACAGATTGAGATAAATTGCAAGCATGCAACGCTCGACAAAGCACTTGAAATTCGGCACCGTGTGAGGCAATGTTCCTGTACGTTCCGTGGCATCAAATGTGGAGGACACTATATTTGCACATTTCACTAAACAGCAAACTTTCTAGTGAAAACCATCATTCTTGGCGGTCTAGATGTCACTATGCTAGATGATGAACCCGTGATTCTTGAGGGCAGTGGCACAAAATCCATGACAAAGCTTTCTCCGGGAAGGACGTAAAGTTGTGGGTTTCTTTCTTTAGATTTATTTTATGTAAAGAAAAACCTATTGACCATATCTCGCCTACATTACATTTTTAGGCTGAATAATCTCTGCAGTTAACCTTTGTTATGCTTCGACTTTTTCAGAGCCGGATCCTGAATGGGTCCACGCACCTACAGATGAGCGCCCTATGCATGCGATTACTGTTCAAAGTCGACGGGTGGCCAGGATGACATTCGTGATTCCGACGTTGACAGGTGAACTATCCTGTCACTGCCCAGACAGAGCAACGCCCGTCGCCAGACGAGTACTGTCCTGTTAAACACCAGGAGACGGCGCGAAATCCCAAGCTTTTAATCCTGTATCAGCATCGGAAACTTGTACTAGTCCTGAGACTTCATTCCATCCTATTTTTAACTATTGAAGATGATAGATGAAATGAGGGAAAGTATGGAATAATTAAGAATTAATTATAAGTACAAACAATTAGGGAATAACCAGCTTTAAATCAGGGATCACTCAATCAATAGTCGAAAGCTCTACCACTGAACTATGGAATGGAATGGAATTTGACTGAGTGGGGCACGGATGGCCCAGCACTGCGACCTATTAAGATCTATTGCGCTAACCCTCGATATGGAATGAGTTGCGTGTCATAGATCCCCTACGCGCACCGCCCTAACCACGTGACTCCCTTAACGACCGGTCCCTACAGCCGACAGAACCCATATGTCATTCCTGTTTCGGCAAATTCCCCCAAGGCGAAACTCCTCCCCAGAGTAGGTTCGCCTCGGGTGCCATTGCAGAAGCCATCCAACGTCGCTGAACTACATTCCATGGAGGTCGGTCGAGAGTGTCAGCAGCTTCGGGAGGCCGCCGGTAGAGTGATCTGAAAAACCAGAAACGAGATGATGAGGAAAGGATGATAGGGGGAGGAAAGGAAGTGGCGAAGATGAGTGGGGTTCCAGTCGCCTGATGAAGTTACCTGATATTCATCCATAGGAGTGAAGGGAAAACCCCGAGAAAACCTCTCCCAGGCAACTCGTCCTAACCGGGAATCGAACAGGGACCGCTGACCACTGAGCTATATTACTCCTTGTTTTTAATTTAATATAAAGTTTCACTATTACAATGAGGGGGAATACAGCAGTGGATAAGTCGGGAGAATTGTATATCTGTACAGTATACCAGCATGAACGAACGTGTCTAAAAATTAGTGTACAACACGCGTTAAAAATAATTATAATTTGTAAGTAGCAATGTTTATCTGCGCCTCGTTTCGAAAACATCTCGAGTTACAAACTAAAATACCGTTTTTTCACACTTGTATCGTAAATAACTGTAAAAAAAATTAATAATGCTCTTTTTTATAATTTTTATGCGTTACTTTTGGACTTTACCTCGTACGTCAATATTGAGACCAAAGTTAGCCCACTATTGCGTTCATTTCTCTGGAGGACGCAGTGAGTTGACTAACATCCGAAAAATAATCTGTGTGCCAGTGGGTTTCTTCAACTGGGCGCCCCTATCACCGTTAATTTTCTTGCGCATTTAAGAGAGTTATAAATCTCTATTACCATTTCCATCCAGCATAATCAGTGTCATACTCTACTCTGTAAACATGTGTTTTAATTGAATGGGTTGATCAAAAAAGGGAGAATGAAATGTAGAGTGTTGGTGTAATGAAATCTGCAAAGTTGAGGAAAACGACAGAACACCAAACAAACACTCACTCTGCGTTCATAAGTTTAATTCCTGTTAAAACCAGACATTAAAGCCGAATTCGCTATTTAGCACAGTACTTCCGAGAGACAGATTCTGAAACTTCATAAAGTTGTTCCTAAGAGATCTGCAGTGTGAAAATCGTTAGCACAGCCACTACAACTTCCTTCACATAATCCAAGTGTCTGTACATGACGTTTAGGTCTGTGTTAAGTACTACTAAAACTTTACCTCTCATTGCACTAGTAAACTTTGCTTCAACAAGCACGTTTTTGTATGCTGATATAGTTTAGTTCCCTAATGGCTTTGTAGTGACTTTTTTCAGTCTCTCTTCTCGTTTTGTCTTCCAAACATTCAACTACATATAACAGTTTTTTCAAGCACAACTGTCACATTCGCTAAGCTATAATGACTTGAACTTTAAGGTGATTCAACATCATCTGAAGACACAGAAGTAATTCTAGTGAATTTTTTCCTCGTTTTGTTATTTTTGTCTTTATTCTTTTCATGCATCATTATTTTTTCACATCAGATTTGCGAGTTCCATCTTTTCTCGATGTTCTTATTAATGTCTTTCGATTTACAGTATTTCATTCCTATTATTTATGTATCTACTAGTTCAGATGAAGTAGCTGGTGGCCAACGGCGCAGCTCAGTCTGCGTGCGAGTCTGCATGCTTATCCAGATCTGCTTTCGGGAGTGGGTTCAATTCCCGATTGTGCTGATTACCTTCTTTGGTTTTTTAGAAGATTTACCCGAACCGTAAGGAAAATCTCAGGAATAATGTATTGCGAAACTTCCGGCTCATCTCGCCAAATACATGTACTCGTATTATGAGAAAATATATCAGTATGTATAAAACTACGTTGTGTACGGTTGCCAGCAGAAAAGATTGCAATAGTTAAAAATTTCTGCTCTGTATCAGGATACACCAGCATCTAGAATACATCATCCAATTTCGGGAATGAAACTACGTATAGTTTTGAATGTTTTATTTTTGTTTAGGTTTACAGATGCAGAGCATGGGTCTACGATAAGAAAGTAATTGATGAAGGCAATTTAGTATATTTTCTCTTCATACGAAGAAACTGTTCGAAATTACACCCAGCTCATAAATTTTTCACTATGATTCTTTCGAAGCGTATCGCGTGTGTCTATTATCGGTTTTAATATTCAACAACTCGCGATTACAAATCAAACTAGTGGTCGCATAGGTTTGTAGCTGGTGTCGATACCGAAATATTACTGAGAAAGCCGCTCGGCACGGCTAATTTTGTAAGCAATTTCGGTGTCCTCATATCCCTAGAGAAGAGAGGTGGTGCCATTGGGCGTTGTCACACAACTTACATTGGTTCACGGCCTAGCTACTACTAATAATAGTATTCCGTTGTGACTGTATGTTGTTACAGAAAGCATTTGAAGTTCTACCATTTATTTTTTGTTTCACCGCGACTTCCGGAACGGGTGCCCATACTCGGTGCAGGAAAAAACTTATTCTACATCAAAGTAGGTTGCGAATGAAATCCTGCAAACTATATATGTAATCAATGTTAAAGAAAGACAGTGTTTTAAAGTACCTTTTAGTTATTTTAGTAAACATTTCATTGACAATAAGTTTGGTTACATTTGTAATGTGTGTCACAAGATGTAGTATGAACAAGACCTAATACAGGAATAAAGACTTTTCACGCAATCCAAGAGATTTTATAAATCTCCTGTCATTTGTTTATTTCCATTGTGGTACACCGGGTGTGCACAAAGTTACACTCGATTTCTATTCTTGCAAGCATGCCCTGCACAGGGTTAGTATTATTAGTACTATTGTTATTCTTTTGTGAAGCTGTTGAGTGGAAGTAGAATTATTGTGTCGTGGTTATGGTTACGGTTCGTTTCAGGTAACCATGGTGTTTTTTTATTTAAGTAGTTTTTTTTTACTTCGCTGTATCAACGTCTTAGGTTATTTAGCGTCTGAATGAGATGGTGATAATGCCGGTGAAATGAGTCCGGGGTCCAGCACCGAAAGTTACCCAGCACTTGCTCAAATTGGGTTGAGGAAAAACCTCGGAAAAAATATCAACCAGGTAACTTGCCCCGACCGGGATTCGAACCTGGGCCATGTGGTTTCGCGGCCAGACGCGCTAGCCGTTACTCTATAGGTGTGGACACAATGGTGTTGAAACACACAAATATTTAATAATACTTCTTGCATTAAAATCAGGCGTAACATTTTACACACTCGGTATAAAATGTGTGTGTTTTCTTATAGTGTGAAAAATACACAACGGCGACCTTCTCACGCCATTGTAATTATGCAATCGGCTCCATACTGTTTTTTGTGTTCGTTCCCGGAGAATAGTTCTTGGTAACGGATCCGACAATAGGTTTCCCCTTTTCCTGCCTTCCCTGATGACGGAGACATTATGTAGATCCGAAAAGTAGGATGTCTTTACATTTGTGATAAGATGCAAATATAACAAAATTTCGCACTTAATTCCTTAAAATTGGAACGGTCGCTACAGAATTGTTCGACTGGCATCCTATGTGTGATAAATATTTAGTCGAATTAATATAAATCAAAACACAGTTTAGTTTCCATTGGCCTTAAAATAGAGTAATAAAATTCGCTTAAAATATCTGTGCATGCTTAATTTATTCCTGGCCACGTGTAGAGCGCCGGCGCAACATGTTGCCACGTGGTCATATCTGTTTGACGTCAAAGTGTGGATTCCCAAAAATAAACCAGTTCTCTGTGGGTGTTGATGCCAACATCAAGTATAGCTAATGCACAGAGGCAGCAACGAGAAGCTTGCGAGCTTAAGAGACATGTTCGACGCTTTGACATGGAAAAGCCTAATGACTCTCTAGCTATTTAGAGAAGTTAGATCACAAACCGGTGCTATGCTATAAGAGCCTGTAATAAGAAAAGAACATTCTACGAATTCCTCTGTAGAATGAAACGAGGACATCTTAATTCTATTGCTTGGATACTTATCCATATAGAATAATGAGATCAGACATCAAATTACGGTTGAAATAATGTATACCTAAAATATATACTTACTGTTTTTGGTACAAAATAATGAGATGCTTACATAACAAAGATCAGGTATTTTCTTTTATGTAGCCTAGATTAGCTAAAGCCATATAGAACAAATTATGGTAAATCTATCGACTTCTTTTCTAAAATATACGAGGTGGTAGGATTGTTATTTGAAGCTCGAGTAACAGTTTCTGAATGTTGTGCTAACTTCTTCAAAGTTTTGGCATAACCTCCACAAGAGCACTACAAAATTATAGAGTATCACTACATGGTAGGTGATAGGATTGTTATTTGAAGCTCGAGTAACAAAATATTACTTACTTAGCCTACTTACTTACTTACAAATGGCTTTTAAGGAACCCGGAGGTTCATTGCCGCCCTCACATAAGTCCGCCATCAGTCCCTGTCCTGTGCAAGATTAATCCACTCACTATCATCATATCACACCTCCCTCAAATCCAGTTTAATATTATCCTCCCATCTAAGTCTCGGCCTCCCCAAAGGTCTTTTTCCCTCCGGTCTCCCAACTAACACTCTATATGCATTTTTGATTCGCCCATACGTGCTACGTGCCCTGTCCATCTCAAACGTCTGCATTTAATGTTCCTAATTATGTCAGACGAAGAATAGATTGCGTGCAGTTCTGCGTTGTGTAACTTTCTCCATTCTCCTGTAACTTCATCCCTCTTAGCCCCAAATATTTTCCTAAGAACCTTATTCTCAGACACCCTTAATCTCTGTTCCTCTTTTTAAATTGAGAGTCCAAGTTTCACAACCATACAGAACAACCGGTAATATAACTGTTTTATAAATTCTAACTTTCAGATTTTTTGACAGCAGACTAGATGACAAAACCTTCTCAACCGAATAATAACACGCATTTCCCATATTTATTCTGCGTGTAATTTCCTCCCGAGTGTCATTTATATTTGTTACTGTTTCTCCAAGATATTTGAATTTTTCCACCTCTTCGAAGAATAAATCTCCAATTTTTATGTTTCCATTTCGTACAATATTCTGGTCACGAGACATAATCATATACTTTGTATTTTCGGGATTACTTCCAAACCTATCTCTTTACTTGCTTCAAGTAAAATTCCCGTGTTTTCCCTAATCGTTTATGAATTTTCTCCTAACATATTCACGTCATCTGCATAGACAAGAAGCTGATGTAAACCGTTCAATCTCAAACCCTGCCTGTTATCCTGAACGTTCCTATGGCATATTCTAGAGCGAAGTTAAAAAGTAAAGGTCATAGTACATCTCCTTGCTTTAGCCCGCAGTGAATTGGAAAAGCATCAGATAGAAATTGGCCTATACGAACTCTGCTCTAAGGTAACAAAATATTGCTACAGTATAAATATCCTTTAAATCTCTCTCCATATTGTACACAATCACTTGTACAATACATTTTAAATAAGCAAATCATACACAGGTAGTTGCTTTTATACATTTTTTTTAGTGATCACGTCCACATGCCAAAGCACAGGTGGACGATCATCCAACCAGTATGGAGGTATCGTCTGGTTAGCACGATGATCCCCTCAGCCATTATAGCTGGTTTGAGAAACTGGATTTTCGCTACCTATCGTAGCTCCCCAAATGCATCACGATGCTGGGTGGGCACCGGTCCCATACACTGGCCGAAATTTCATGAGAAAATTTCTTCCCACATGAGGACTCGAACCAGCGCGCATTCCGTAACGCGAATCCTAGGCGGATACCTTAGACCGCGACGCCACGGCGCGGGACAATCATAATATAAAGTGCATTATTTACTTATTAAAATTGTTAATTGAATTGATCAATTAAGCTGTGTTAATTGACATTTCTTCAAAAGAGCTGCAATCATCTTCGATCCAAAAAAGAAAGTAATCACAAAAGTAGGTTGTGAAGCTTGGCAATATTTTGTAAACATTGCCAGGGAGATCGTTAATTTCTTGTTTTATTACTGAGTCGTAGAAAGGACAGTGTAAATAATTGTTGATATTAATTTAGAATTATGCAACGGTCGTAATTCTTGCCAAGTTAAACAGCTGTAATGGAGAGTTTGCAATAATTAAACTAAAAATGTGTCCATCCTTTTGTAATGATAGCTCTCGCAAGCAGCAGCTCCTGTGAATAGTCTTTTATTGTAGTTAATACCTCAAGCTGCTGTTGTGAGTATAAAGCGGCGGTCCAGAACTACAAGACAATGCGAGTAGCTTCGTGCAGTTAGAACATAATTTGAAGGGTTCAGAACCATAGTGGGCCAAGCGCCATTTACTAAAACCGGTGAAGACAGGGATTAAAATGAAGTTATTACCATAATTCAATGGAAATATATAGCAAGTAAAATAAAGTATACACATTAAAACTAAATGATATTTCAGTCTTCATTAAACTATGGTATTCACTTAACTTTAACCCTTGCTTTCTCCGTTTTTAATAAATGGCGCTTGGCCCACTATGGCTCTGAACCCTTCATTTCAGCTTTGTCACTTCTCAGAAATCCTGCAAAACAGTATTGAATAATAACACTCATGTATCACATCGGTCTGTCTGTCACAATTTTTTTCTCCTCATCCTTCTCTCGCTTCTTTAGTTATTGCGCACCTCTTCTAAAACTTGTCCACCTTCATTGGGTATCCGTCTGTCAGAGACCTTGCAAATAACTTATTTTTTACTGGTTTACATTTAGACCTTGCAAATAACCTATTTTTTACTGGTCTACATTTTTGTGACGTCATATTTGTGATTACTACGGACACGTTTTTAAAGAACGGAATCAATAGTTGAGTTCAAGAGAAGAGATAGGCTGTCTTCTAGATAAACCAAGAGTAAGTTACGAGGATTGCGCTATTTGGAAATAGACTATAGGATGTGGCTCTCCCTGAGTTCCTGTCTGCATTTTGGTGACTAGGAATTTCTCGGGGGGACATTTCCGGAAATATTCCCGAAGGTACAATTCCCGAAAATTTACCCATCACTACTCATAACGTTGGCTTTGTCCACCATTTGCCGAGTTTTCATCTCGGATTAGCGCTCTGCCAACCGAGTTACCGAGGTTACTTCGCCTAGTCCTTAGAAATGTATCTACAGAAGTATTTTTTTTTCTTTGTGTGTGTGTTGAAGTTACTGAAAACTTTACCAGGTGTGTCACTTTTATGGTCGAAGTAATTTTAACATGACATCCAATTTGAAAGTTATAATTACATTCATTTTTAAAAACAGAATAAATTAATTTTGATTAATATGATGCTTCGTGCAACGATTACAGCTCCTCTAACCCAGTTCTTTATTTCTTTGAAGCTAAGTATAGGCTCTATCACATTTGAGCATTTGTTATGACATGTTTTCGAACATTTCGAATGCTTTCCCATCATACCGGCAATATTTTTAGCTGTACCCTGGAGCGTTCTTTCTAGGGTTACCGTGAGAAGAAATTCTATAGAAGGACATGGAATCTAAAAATAAGAGGAAAATGCTGAAAAAAGGAGGACTTTTTAAAAATTGGTATGAACAAAATTAAAGATGAAAACAATGACTCATCTTAGTTTTCTCTTAGTGCTAGGGTACATCTGTACCCTACTTATCAGTGGACTCCACTTTGTGCACAAGAGCCTGAACAGACAAACTTATATCTTGTAACAAATAACTATGGAACTGTTCACTGGACATGTCGTTGAAATTATATTTCATCATGATGATACCTCTGACTGTCTCCGTTAGCATGCGATTTCGTCTTTTGTCCAGTGAGCAGATATTAGGGAAAATACTCTCTCAGCACTTCCACTGTGACTTGGGATAAATAAATAGAATTGACATATTTTTTAGAATTCTGAGAAAGTTACAGTGCTCGCAGAACTAATGGAATTGAAGAATTTGCACCATTGTTTATCTAAACTTAAATTTTTGTCCAAATTAACTTGATTGGCATATCTTGGTACATTGCAGAATAAAATTGATAAAATAGCTTAGAATCATGAATAGTGACGTTTTAAAAGTGTAAGAATTCAATGCATGCCAATAGGTCATCATATTTTATGTTTTTATGCGCTCCAGCTTCAACCATTGAAAGCAGTTAATTCTTTCATAGGTTTTCACCATTTGTTTAGATATTCTATGTACAATATCGCACAGTATTCAATATTCATAATAATTCTAGTTGAAATGCGAAATGCCAGACACTTCAATTTTTTTTAAATGCCTGCCGGGCAAGATAAAATTATTAAAAAAGAGGACATGTCCTCCTTTTGCCGGACGGATGGTAACACTAGTTCTTTCTTCTTGAGAACAGAATCGGGAAGGAAAGAATGTGAGATGGCCTATACAGACATGATTGAATAGCGCTGCGTCTTCTCTCACAGAATATTCTCTCCTGTTCCAGAATATGGAAAAATGCGTAGTTTCGGTCTGTCTGGCGCAATTTGTTTTTTCCACGCCCTTCTTTAGTTATTGCGCACCTATTCTAAAACTTGTCCACCTTCGTTGGGTACCCGTCTATCAGAGACCTTACAAACAACTTATTTTTTACTGGTGTAAACCAATGTAATTTAGACCTTGCGAATAACCTATTATTTACTAGTCTACATTTTTGTGCATCAAAAATCCATATAAAACTAATGAGCTGTAGCCCTAAGAAAATGGGAGGAAAGAAAGGACGCACAATTGAAGTTTTATAAAACAATGGCGTTTCCATTCCGACATAATAGAGAATCTTCGCACTCCACTCGTCCGTAATTAGTTAACGCTGTCGTGACGTCATTGATCGCATAACCAATAAGAAGCGGGATGTACATGCTGTTTTAATGAGTGGAGTGGCTATTAAAAGCAGATTAACGACAACATTAACGTTGTGATGAAACGATGGCTTATCGTTTGAGATGTAATAAGTTATTGGAGTTCTGTTCTCTAGTCATAATTCCAGTGTTACCCATCCTGTAGCTTCTTTCATTTATTCTGGTTCACTTTCAGAATGATTCATTTTCAAATTCGAGTTTAAACTTCAGCCATAATATTTAACAAATTTACCGTCATGTGATATTCACTGGCACGCCTGTCACGTCGATCAACGAATACTGTAAACGGCAGTTCACAGATTTTCTGCCAGATAACAGATTCATCAATTTCAAATGTAATGTGTAAATCAATTATTAAATTGTGTAATGTATTTATAAATACTGAATGGCTGTTAGAGAAGAAAGACATTCTTTCAGCTTTCCCAATAACGGGACTGCCTCATTGGACAAAGCATAACGCACAAGTGAAAACAAAAACAGATCACAAAAGAGAAATGTGGGGAACGAAAAAGAAAGGGAAATTAAGTACAGGAAGGATAAGAGCATACATATAACAGGCCTAAACATAGTAAACAAAGAGATTAGACGTTCAAACAAAAGTTCTTCCTCTTTAGGAAACAAAGTACAGGTGGTATTTTAAAATGGCAAGTGATCCTCTGATAGCAGTAAGGGAAACATCACGAATGAAGTCGTTGTTCAGCTGGAACTTCTTGCAGAAACTGACAAAGAGGCGAGGTATTGTGTCCCTAGCGCCAACCATTAGCCCAACTACTTCAATGGAGGTGAGGTGATATTTCTCCAAACAGAATGGAACTGTGGGCTCATAAATTCGGCATTTTTCTGCGTGGAGTTCAGCGGGCTGTTGTTCCTGTGCCTCGAACCTGACTGTCGGGTCGATAATGTAGGCGGATGTAGAGCCTGGTGGAATGGCAAGCATGTCAATTCGCCGACAGGATCCCTCTTGAGAGATGCCATGGACTTCTTCGTGTACAGTGAGACCTTTCTTCCTCAAGGCTTCGACAATCATGGACCTGATTCTGTGATGTCTAGAGTTCCACAGTGTCTCGCTGAAAGGACAGGCACCCAAAACGTGACCAAGAGTTTCAATCTCACTGACGCAACGACGACAGTGGTTTCCGTCTCGGGACCTTCCTGGTATAGCACGCAGCGGACAAACATTAGCTGTCATTTTAAGAGCTAGTCTCCATTCACTGCTAGTGAGGCGATCAGGTTGTCGGATCCATTTATTGGCTGCGGCACGTATTGTAAAAGTGACTGTGCTTTGTTTGTAGGTTTGCTACACTCTGTCTGCTGCCTCGTTTCGTGAAAATATCTACTCATAAAATGAAGTGTCTCTTTTAACACTTGTATCATAAATAAATGTTATCACCCTTTGCAGGTTTGAATTTTCTAGGAAATAATGCGTATACAGTTTTATAGAACTCTCTCTATTCCAGGACAGGATCAAGTAGTGTGCCATATGTTATGGTTTTACTCGACCGAGCCCAGTGGAGTCCTGCAGCCCGGAGCGCCACTTGTACTTCTCCTGCGTTCGTATAGCGTCATCGCGATAGTTCACATTACACCCGCGTCTCCACTCGCCTCGGTCGAGTTAAGGTAGGCCTACTGTTCTCCAACCAGGAGATAAACCGTGAAAGGAATGTGCTTACTATTGCGTCATCTATTGGAGCGAAGTAGATAGATAATATTATCGTTATAACGTCAGTTTAAAAACCATGCGCTCTCCTACATATAGGCTATGTTATTTCCTATATGGAGGGATTAAAAGACCAGGAGATTAACAGTGATCTAATTTTGTAAATAGGGTAGTATAAATATGTGTGTAACAATGTTATTGTTTGTGCTGTGAGAGCGAGCCAATAGAGATACGAGTTCCCACGTGTGTGACCTTATGACATCTTATGACATCAACATTCATTCACAGCATTACCCCGCTGCGTTTCATTCCGCAAAGACTTTCTCGTGGTTGGAGCCATGTCCAAGGTTAAGGCGGTGCGTGCGGTGCGATGCGTTTACTGCGGTTGACGTTCACAATCAATCTGTGTGTAATAAATGGAGTTATCCAACGTGAACACGAGATGCGTGCGATTCATACGATGCTGTGAAGCCGCACCGCACACATTGTTTGGAATTTAAAACGGTTTGATTTTCACCGCAGGTGTCGTCCGGCAAGCAATAGCAATTGAAGTGTTAATTTCCGAAGTATAAACAAGAAATGTATTGTGGAACAAAAAAAAACCCTCAGTACAAGGATCGTTTAGCTATTGACAAAGAATGGAACTCTGTAGCTGATAGTACGGGATATTCAATTAAGTTTAAAATAAGTAAATATGTAATTATATAGGTTTTAATCCTTGTTTGTTGTTTTCAAAACCCGTGATAATGAGATTACTTAAACATTAAATTACTTTCAATTAAAATTATTGATAGAAGGTGTCTCGCACATTTTCTGCTGCTCTCGACGTACGATTGTTTGCCTTCGAGTGCTGGAAATTATGATATCCTTGCGTCACATTATCTTCCGAGACATTGGTAGAAGTATCCTATTCCTTGTCAATTATAGCGCTATGGAAAATTATTTTACAATATGAAATGCATTTTCTACAATAATTTCAATAGATTTCAACAACATTCCATTCTATAGTCATTCTTCAAAGTGGTAAACGGTAATTGAAATATGAGGCCGTTATCTTGTTTTGAACTCTTCTAGTATAGGGTGTCATTAGATATGTTCTTAAAGGATAGGCCCTAAGCTTTGTCTCCTCTGAATAAAAATTAAGTCTTTTTTTTTTTTTTTTTTCGAAGTTAGGTACCTGCGCAACTTTTCGTAAAGGTAAAGAGTCATTTTTTATGTTTTGATAAATAGCTGAGTTATGAAATATTCATGCATAATTGTCTTTTCCATATGCGTCCACGTCGATCATTAAAAATCGATATTTTGCATTAAAAACTGCCGTACGCAGTTACATTGGACACTTTCGCATTTCCTCGCAGATATTTGCGATGCGTGTTTTAACGCGGTGCCCACATCGCTCGGGCTCGCATTTACTTGGGACACGGCGTAAGCGTTCACTACATCGTACGAATCGCACGCAAGAATATTTTAAGTGCAGTGCGTTCACTGTAACGGCTCCATCTCATCGCCTCATCGGATTCCCCTATCAGCTGTTTGAAACATGACGTCGTACGATATTGACATTGCAGAAAACAGAGGAGTTGAGGCTAGGTCTGTTAATTATGACTGTTAGCAAATAAGAATTTGTAATTGCTTCATGCGTCTTAATTGAAGAGGAAAAAACGAAAGAAATATTGGTTACATAATATATATGTAAGAAACGACTTAATTGCTGTAATGGGAATGCCTCAAATTATATAATTCTTCGCAATTTTCTATAAGCGAAATAAGTTTTCCGTCTGCTATTTTGGTGCGACACTGAACATGACACAACATAATAGTAACAGTTGACCAATTAAAATTGATTTATTAAAGAAGGCCATGATCGCACGCATCGGTAAAGTTGCTCATCCGAGAAACGTGGACGGATTTACCGAGAGCCGATGCGTGCGATACGATGTAGTGAACGCGGTTACGTAACAATTACAGCAAAGATTGTCTTTTTCCGATCAGTGCGATTCGTCCGATGAATGCGATACGATGTAGTGAACGCTTACCTTTATACCTCGTTCTTTACTTTCATTTCGAAGGACGCCGTGCTATGAAATGTTAACATACAGTATTTAATAATCTCTGTCCTCGGCCAAGTTACAAGCCATGAAACCAAGCCGGCTCCAACCATGTGAGTACGAAGTGTCTGATTACTCAGAAGGATCACGTTTTATAACAAGAGACTCATTATCGAAATTGATGTTTCTAAGGGCCCTTACACACGAGCGAGTTTTACCCGCCAAGGTCGACTGCAAAAAGCAGCTTGTCGCGGGGATGCAGTCGGTAATGTATTTAAATGGAAAACGCCGGTTGCTTTACACACGAGCGCTGACCCCGACGGCAGACCGACTGCAGCCGCTGTATTGCAGTCGGTCCCCGCGACCGGCGGCAGCGTTTTCTGCTTACAAACGGATGACTTTTAGCCGCCAAGGTCGGCGACACTCAATGGTGCAAAACATAAATTTAGCTGGATATAATTAATAACTTTTCTCCTATTTAATAGATATTCATGAAACTTTATACAGTAGTTACACGTAGTACATTTTTTGTATACAAACTCTGATTACTTTTGTGTAAACAAAACTACCCGCTATAGGGGGTGTGTTTAGAGAAAATTAATAACTTTTTTCCTATTTAACAGGTATTAGTGAAAATTTGTACAGTAGTTACAAGAAGTATATTTGTTCTGTATACAAACTGTGATAACGTTTTTATAAGGGAACTACCCTTTACGGGGTGCATCTAGAGAAAATTAATAACTTTTCTCCTATGTAACAGATTTTCATAAAACTTTGTGCAATAGTTTCGGATAGTATATTTGTTTTGTATACAATTTATTACGTTGGTACAAGAGGAACTACCCCTTACAGAGGTGTATTTAGAGAAAAATAATAAGTTTTCTCTTATTTAACAGATTTTAATAAAACTATGTGCAATAGTTTCGGGTAGTATATTTGTTTTGTATACAAACTCTGATTACGTTGGTACAAGAGGAACTACCCCTTACAGAGGTGTAGAGAAAAATAATAACTTTTCTCCTATTTAATAAATTTTAATAAAACTTTGCAATAGTTTCGTGTAGTATATTTGTTTTGTATACAAACTCTGATTACGTTGGTACAAAGGGAACTATCCCTTATAGAGGGTGCATTTAGAGAAAAATTAATAACTTTTCTCCTATCTAACACATTTTCATGAAACGTTGTACGGTAGTTATAGGTCATATATTTGTTTTGTATACAAACTCCGATTACGTTTGTAGAAGGAAACCAACCCTTATAGGGGCTGAATTTAGAGAAAAGTTAATAACTATTATTAACTTTTCTCCTATTTATCAGATTTTCATCAAACTTTGTACAGTGGTTGCAGATAGGATATTTGTTCTGTACAGAAACTGTGGTTATGTTTGAGGGAAACTACCCCTTATAAGGGGCGCATTTAGAAGAAATTAATAACTTTTCTCCTAACAGATTTTCATTAAACTTTGTAGGCCTATAGCAGTTATAGATATTATATTTGTTTTGTATACAGACTCTCATTACACTTGTGTAATAGTAATATACGTTACAAGAGCGGTATGTTGACGTTTTCATGGTCGAGGAAAAGATTGAAAAAGCGAAACGTAGTTGAGCTTTTTTAATTTCCGAGAACATGAAAACAAACATACCGCTCGTGTATCGTACATTATTTTGTGCGAAGATCGTTTATTACATACCTGACAGACGAATTTCTAATTAGTTGCAATGAAATCTCCATGTTGGTTTCTGTTTAATGACGCCAACTTCGGAAAACCAAAATATCTTTCTTCAACATTGTTGCTGTAAAATGTTTTCTGTGTTTACTATACTCCAGCAGGCCGTGATATACGTCTGTCTTTTTTTCCCCCCAGTCTATAAATGCGAACTTAAAACAAACGGTAAGGTTATGTAATGATTTATTTTTCATTTAAATATTTTAACAATATTATCTATATAACATATTGCAGTAATAACATCGGCATCTGGAATCTCGTTGATTTTTTCACGGCTTCCTTAATGTTACTTGTATCAGGAATACAATAAGTTTCGTGGAGTAGTAGACTTTACTTAATTTTTGCAAATATTTAAAAACAATAATTAACATTGCAATTTAGGTGAAATTGCAGTGATAAATTTCCAATTTATAATTATTACTATGTTAAACGTCTCTAAAAATAACATCTTAAAAGCCTAAAGCAGTAAAATGAATGTCGCGCTTAAGCGGTAAGAAAAGGGAAATTGTTGTGTGTGTTACGTTGGGAATACTGAACGTGGTATTTCACACTTACCGCGTATTGGTTCTGTGCGGAAAACAAGCAAATACGCACGATCTCGCACAAAAGAAATTGTAGGGGTGAATTTAGGTAAAATTAATAGTTTTTCTCGTACGAAATAAATTTTTATCAAAATTGTACAGTAGTTAAGGGTAACATATTTGTTTTGTATACAAACTCTAGGTAATTATACTTGTGTAAAGGAAACTACCCCATTATAGGGGCGAATTTAGACAAATTTAATAAGTTTTCTTCTATCTAACAGATTTTGATCAAACTTTTACAATAGTTAGAGGTAACATATTTCTTTTGTAACAAGAGGCAGAGCTTTTTCAGGAGTTAGTGGAATAGGCTTTTTGGCAGCTAACATGTACGCTCTTTTTATTTTGTGGCACGTTTCGGTGTAGTAATTGTACTTTCCTTGACAAAATCACAGCATCTCTCTTTCCCTGCTCTGTGAAGTTTATCTGTCTAAAAAAAGGGAAGTTACTCGTTGTTTTGAGACTGCAGTGTGTTTTAGTTGGTTATTTAACGACGCTGTATCAACTACTAGGTCATTTAGCGTCGATGAGATTAGTGATAGCGAGATGATACCGAGGATTCGCCATAGATTACCTGACATTCGTCTTACGGTTGATGAAAACCTCGGAAAAAAATTCAACCAAGTAATCAGTCCAAGCGCGAATCGAACCCGCGGCCGCGCGCAACTCCGGAACGACAGGCGAGCACCTCAGCCGACTGACGCCGGTGGCCTGCAGTATGTTTCTAGCTTTCCTTCTCGCTTTCCTTCTCTCAGATTTCCAGAAGATTCAGAGAATAGTTTCCTTGGTCTGTACTGTCTGTCTGTTTGTCTGTCTGTCTGTCACTTTTTCTCGAATGATAACCCTGGCATTCCGAAAAAAAATTACTATGATAACCCTGACATTCTGAAAAAAATTACTATCTTCATGGGCTCGAAGATCGTGAAAAAGGCAATGAAATTGCCCATACTGCGCTCATTGAATAAGAATCCGATGTATCGAATATTTTATATGTTTAACACACCTTTTCTAGGACGGAGAAGAAATAATAAAAGTAGTTCTACCTCGACGTGCATTATTATAATGGGAGTGAATAATGACACATCTTTTGCAGTTCGACTGCAGCCGGAACCGACGACACACAACGCCTGTATCGACTACAGAGTCGCTCATGTCGACTGCTTCTGCCGTCGAAGAACCGCTCATGTCGGCGGCAGACCGACTGCTTTTTGCTGTCGACCTTGGCGGCTAAAAGTCGTTCGTGTGTAAGGGCCCTAATGCAGTAAATACTGCGTAGTATTTTAAACGAAAAAATACCACTTTTTGCTTCCTACTTTTTACTAAACTTACATGTGGAAGTAAAACTAGTAGGACAGGTTTACAATTTTTTCCATTACCTTCTTCTTCTTTTGCCTATCAAAGCTTAGGTCTCCAGGGCCTTTCGAGAGACGAAGAACTGGTCTAATCATCGCTTCTCAGGTCGTCCCACACATCTCCTCTAACAAAATATTTCTTTGGAGACTTTCAGGTTATTTATTCTTTTAGAATGATTCTTCCACTATAACTGATATTTAATATCACTTAATGTGTATGTGTATATATATATGTATATACGCACATATATATATATATATATATATATATATATATATATATATATATATATAATTCCAAAATCTTCTTCAGCCTTTTTGTTGAAAATTTTGTTCCTGTGTCTTACAATTTTTTTTAGTTTCATTCTCTTTTCATAATTGAAGACCTCCCCGCAATAAGGGTGTAACCAACAAATCTATCATTTATTTAGCTTTATTTCAATCCATTCTCTAGTATGGAATTTTAGGGTGGGGAAATGCTTGTAATTCTAATCTCACTCCACTAATACAAGTTCAGAAGAGAATAATTGAAATATGCCTTAATAAACCAATTGATTACGCATCCGAGCTTTTGTTCACTGATTTTAATGTCCTGAAAATTAAACAAATCTATTATATTATACATAAAAATCGCAATAAATTCAAATTGTATCATTATAAATACAGAACTAAAAGATCCAATTTTATACCAAAGTGTTTCACAAGTACATCTCTTAGCCATGGTACCTACTTTGGTCGAAGGTTATATAAGTACTAATACAATAATTGAAAAATACCCAAATTTGGAAAATTTTAGTGTCAGAAAATTCAGAAATAGCGTTACGAATTCAATTTTTAAAGAATATAGACTATATTGGATAATATCAGAGGGTCAGAAGCAAAGGGGTGTAAGTGCACTTAAGTTATTTGTAAGAAAATGTGGTTGAAAGTGCTTAAGATTTCGTAAATTCCCTAATTTTTTTTATTTCAATTTTAGTGTGTAGTGTGGTTCAAAGATGTATCCTTTGGCACTAAAATTTTGAATGTTTTAGCTTGCCCTGGATGCACTTAACTCATGTTCTTAGAAATTTCATTTGCACCCCTTTGCTTCTGACTCCTCATATGTAGGCCTATATGTTAAATTGTTAAAATTGAAAATGTATTTATCAATTTATTCCTAATTTTTTTTTGTTTTTTTTTTCTTCTTAACCCACTTTGTGTTAAATAATAATTTCTATTCTTGTTAAGTATGTGTTTAGATATTCTAAAAGGATTTCCGTACAAGCCAAGTTAGAAATAAAGAATGCCATGCAAATTATATCGATTGCAAGGCCTCCAATCGCGGTAATATTAAATGTATAAATTAAAGGGATGACGCGAAGATTATTTTGTTAGTCCAGCAGTATGAAGAGCTACTATAAAACGTATTAGGTTGATGTATTATTATTATTATTATTATTATTATTATTATTATTATCATGATAGCCTTAACTGATATGTCCTCAAACAAAATTCAAGAATGTCGTTATCCTGTGCGACCCCAAAGCAGCCATAGAATCTGTAAGTTCCTCAGACCCCGAGTCTTCATCAATCCAAGACTGTCAAAATGCCATACAACTATTACAAGCAAAACACAAAATCGTGGTACTACAGTGGGTCCCGGGCACTGCAACTTATTTGGCAATGAGCAGGCCGATGCCTTGGCAAAAAAAGGTGCTAAACTTTTACAAACATCTCCTAAACCAACACCCTTCAGACAATAAAATTGTGCATGAGAGAAGTTGCTCATAACATCCACTCCCATGAGATTGCGGAAAAAAAAAACATATAGCAAACACTGGAGAAGGGACCTTCTATCAATACCTAACAGACGAAGAAGATTGGCAGTCGCACATTTCCGTCTTGCAACTGGACATGACTGCTTGGCGCAGCATCTCCACCGTTCCGGTATTTATCAACATCCAACCTGTACCTTTTGTGACCTTCAAGAAGCGATGAATAGGGATCATCTCCAACGCTGTCCAGCTCTAAAATCACTGGCAGAATGTGCCAGATACTGGGAAGCGAGAAGCCTCATGCCTCTGTTTAGTTCTTACAAGGGAACCTTCTATCATGGTGAATTAAAAAGGCGGTAATGCCGCATATTTTTGGAAAGAGGAGGCAAAAGTAAGTCAGCAGGTGAAATTTTTCCGCCTGAGCTCCATAGGAACAAAAGTTATGAGACTGTAAATTTAACATCACAGTCTGTGGGAAGTCACTGAATGTGCATCCATGAAGGTTAAAATGAAGTTGTTTTTTAAGTCACTGTATTGCAAACGAGATATTGCAGCTGTTGTGCGTTTTAAATAATACCACAGTCTACTATAAACAGTCGCGAAGCTTGAGGTGTTTTTTTTTTGCAAATCTCGTGATAAAGCACTCCAAGCGGTTAGCAACTAGAAACAATAGACTGTCCATGGTCGACTTTGGACTGTGTCGTATTTCTATCGAGTGCTAGCTCGTTGCGTATTTCACATTGATGCTTGTGAAATGTTCGTTATTGGTTGTAATGAAAATGTTAATGGCTAAAATATAATAATTTTAATAATAATATGGGACAAGGAGGAGACGTTTGTACTGCTATAAATTGTAGCAACAGTAAGAGAAAAAGGCCAGAGTTATCCTTTTTCCGATTTCCGAAAGATTCAGAAAGGTTCCTGGGTTTCCACAAGAATGCTGTGCAGAAACAAAACTCTCAATTTTGAAGTTCTTTGTGATTGTTAGAATACATTATATCCTTAAATTTCACAATGAAATTTTTCAGTCTAACCGAAAGGACATTAGATACCGGTTAAAGTTCTGTCACTTCTGTCCAGAGAAATAAAGGTTAGGTCTACTTTTTTTCAGAGGATATATTTTTAATTGTAGCTATTAATTTTGTTATTATTTTTATGTGTTATTTTACTAAAGACGTAGAAAAATTAAGTTTGTTTTAATGAAATTTATTGATCACGTTTTATTTTCAATTCTGGTGGGATTATTATTGGTTAGGCCTACTTTTTTTTCAAAGGACATGTTTTTAATTATAGCTGTTAATTTTGTTGTTATTTTTATTTGTTGCTTGACTAGAGACGTAGGCTGCTAAATTTCCAGAGAAATAAAGATTAGGTCTACTTTTTTTCAGAGGATGTATTTTTAATTGTAGCTATTAATTTTGTTATTATTTTTATGTGTTATTTTACTAAAGACGTAGAAAAATTAAGTTTGTTTTAATGAAATTTATTGATCACGTTTTATTTTCAATTCTGGTGGGATTATTATTGCTCAGGCCTACTTTTTTTTTTCAAAGGTTGCTTGACTAGAGACGTAGGCTGCTAAATTTCCAGAGAAATAAAGATTAGGTCTACTTTTTTTCAGAGGATGTATTTTTAATTGTAGCTATTAATTTTGTTATTATTTTTATTTGTTGCTTTACTAGAGACGTAGAAAAAGTCTGTTACAATAAAATTTATTGATCACGTTTTATTTCCAATTCTGGTGTGATTATTATTGCTTAACCTCATCCCACTTTAACTACGTAAGCCTACACTACAAGTACCAGTACACTTAAGTTACTCCAGTAATTCATATTTCCATTATTATTGTTGTAAAGGGAAATGCAAATGAATATTTATTGGTTTCATAGTTAATTATCGCTATAATCTTGAATGAGTGAAGCTATTATAGTAAATGTCAGTTCGTTTTGCACAAACAAAAATTATATTAACTTATTTCTTGCAGGTATCTTCGAGTTTATGGTGGAATTTAATATACTTCATTAAAATAATAATTAACTTTATGCATTTAATATTTCAATAATGGAAGGAAGGTGTTAATTTTTCCAAAAAGAGCAAGACAACGAAAGTGTAACATATTTTGTCGTCTGTTAGGAGTGAGAGCTGCGATGATGAGGCGATAGTAGCGATCCTAGTGGTGGGCAACTACCCATGTTTGCATTTTTACTACATATTGAGCTTCGCGACTGTATATAGTAGACTGTGATAATACTGCGTATTATCGCTAGGATGCGATCACCTACTTTTATTACGCGAAGGTAAGTCTTTCTCGAGCTAATTCTGGTGTTACAGCTACTCTTACGTTTCATTTGTGCCATATACAGGATGGATCCTAAAGTTGTGGTTCAGATGCTGGTGCGCGAGTTCGGCACCAGTAACGCTAAACCGTCAGTCGTATTCATCCGGATATTTCATCAGTTGAAGAATGAGTTAAAGGACGAACAGGAGGCATGGAAACGTAGTCTACACGCCGCTCTTATTGATGAAACACCAGATTTGGACGAGGAAGATGGGCAGCAAGATTATGGTGACATAGAAGACGAACTAATGACGGACGCCAAAAAGTCGGCCAGAAAGCGGAGGACGGTCAAGAGACGGAGACGTCACACAGTGGTCCGAATCGCTTAAAACCCGGACAAAAGTAATAACTTCTTTTCTAGTGGCCATATTAACTTGAAATTTGGTACACTTATTACTAATAACATGTATCTAACGTGTGCAAATTTTAATGTCATTTGGAAATGAATAACTACCCCTCTTGAGGGGTGAGATAATTATGCGTTCATTAATAAGGGCCAAATTAGATTTTTTTATCACACTGCTGTTATTTTATTGCAAAACTCGATAAATGCAATAATTATAGTCATTTTATGTACACGATTTCATCAGCAACCCCTAATATAAGGGTTGAAAAGTTACGTAAGTTATGTAATCCACAAGTTTAAAATTATATATAATCTGTATCAGTTATAATCGGAATTCAATTAAGGATTGTCTTTTTGTGGGTGAGTACATTCTTACATTTAGTAACATAAAGAATCCGTTAATATTTTCGTAGTTTTGTAGATGTATCCAAAATGTTACGTACCATTTAATACTACTGGTAATATAACTTGAATGAACTTGCACACTTGTAAATTCCATTATATTATTGTGCTAAATTATATTAGAATATCTACATTTTTATACATTTTGTTATGGAGTTTATGGCTAAGCAGAAATAAAGTATGCATTTTGATACTTACAAAGGTGTTGAGCATTTGCATCTGAGAAGTGTGCCTTGGATGCACTGAGTAGTTTCATTATTGTAAATGCAGACAAGTTGAAATACAGAACTGTTTGAAGGTCGCAATTCAAACACCAATCAATCTTCTTAATGTATCCAGATGTTTGCTGACGACATAAAGTCCACTGTAGTCTTTTCAGTTTTTGTTTTCATGAGAAATGAGGTGTATATTTGATCGTTCATTGTAGATTTCTGTTGCTAGTAGCCAGAGTTGGGGTGTAGTCAATATATACTGCAGGACTGTGTCTTCTGCAACTGGTACTGATGATTTTAATTTACTTCTTTTGTGGTTTATGGATGGACAGTATAGAAGAATGTAAATTCAATCTTCACTTCTGCCCAATCCGAAAAGATAAAATTACTCAGACATGCTATCTACTGTCCGTCCAATTGGTTTTGTCGCAGGGTTGTAGAAAGGGGGGAACTCACATAACAGTTAATTACTTAACGAGGCTCTTTTATTTAAGCTATTTTAAACAGTTACACAATATTACGTAGACGTCCAATTCCTAACAGAAATTAATGTTTTCAGAAAAGAGCTAAGACAGCCCAGCCACTAGTTTTTACAGAGGGGAGAGCAGAAGCGAGTGGGGGAAACCAGGATGTTCGCTGTCAGATATAAGTGTCAAAATTCTGCTAGAAGTACGTGTGGTCCAATAAATCCTGAACTTTCACATCACATGCACTCTCACTAGCACTTATATTGTTCGGATAAGTTGCGTCTTTTGCTTTCAGAACTGCATAATAGCTCGGATATAAGTCATGATTGTGTTTAATTATCATTTTTCTAATAGACATGTATTGATGTTTCGATAAATTTGTACGTAGTCACTGATAACGCTTCTTCTTCTGACAGTTTCGTAGCTTGTTTTCTTTTCTTCAGCCATGATTCACGAATTTTTTTACGTCTGGTAGGTGTCGTTGTGGTAATTTCTTTTAATAGTTTTGTTGAATTGTCGTCACCTCTAGCCCTCAAATTCATCACTGTGGCATATGAAAGCTTCTCAGCACCCACATTCTTCCTCAAATCCTTTATTTTCCTCCTCTTACTTCTCTCACATAATTCTTGAAATTCTTTTGAAGGATGTCCAAACGTTTCTGAAGAGGAAGAAGCGGCAGGAATGTCTGTAAGTGGTAATTCAATTTCTTGTCGTAACCAGTCTGAATATTCAGGAACAAACATTTTCTCGCTGCGATGACATTTCTTCCAAAGCTGATAGTACGGAAGAAAAAAGCGCCTTCTTATTACACTTCGTAGAGAATTTGTGCCACGATTGTCCAAATGTAATTCAAATTTGTTCTTCATATAATCCACAACATATTCTTCTTGTTGCACATGAGTCCCACTGTTCTTTCCTTGAATTATGTCGTAAATTTCTCGGCGACTCACACGTAAATTCATTTTTCATACACTGTATTCACACATTATACACTGAACTGAGACCGACAGAAACCCTCTGGACACTGAAAAGTCAAGGGCCTGTGCTGTTTACATCCAATAAATCATCCCTCAATATCTAAATATACAAACATAAATTTTACTGCGTGCTTATCTCGCAACATGTGTTGACGGACCACGCGCATGGGGATGATTTGGAGATCACGATTCACAGTACTGCAGGGTTCCGCAGATAAAACCTTCAGTAACGAACTTATAAATGTCTACCAATATACAATATGTAAGTTTCACGGTGTACACTCGTGAACATTTTTTTAAAACTCTAAAAATTTGTTTCGCAAAACACGAGCATTAAAAATTGTATTTATTATTAGAACTTAGAAACAAAAAACAATGATAATTATAATTTTTCCCTATACATAAGACCGTAATACATTCATAAAAAATATTTTCAGAATTTTATTTTGCATTGTTAAGGCAGACACGTTGTTCAAAAATCAGTTACAAAATCGCAGAATTAATCACGAAAGATTTGTATCACTTTTGCTCGTAAGTATTGACCAGAACCTTTGAAGTATTCTTCGAAAAACACTTGGTTTCATTAGAATGACTATTGAGGATTATTATTGAGGTAATTTTGTATTTTTAATATGAAGTTTGAAAAATGACTTTTGTCCGGCTTTTTAGCGATCCGGACCACTGTGCGTCGCGTCGTCGCACATCAGCACCCTTCTTACGTCCCTCTCCTAAAAGAATTGGAACGTAGTCAACGACTATACGAACGGTACAGTCAGCGGAAAGAGACGATCCTTCACCTCTGTAAAAAAAATCGATTCCTTCTCATCACACGGAAGATGCTTTACGATTATGATGCAAAAGTTAAGAAGAAGAAGAAGAAGAAGAAGAAGAAGAAGAAGAAGAAGAAGGAGAAGAAGGAGAAGCCTGGAATGGCTGACATTAATGCCATGGTTCTGCAACATTTCAAAGAAATGTCAAGTACGAACGCTGTTATTCATGACAAAACTATCAGGCTTTGGGGCCTACAGGTGAAGGCTCAAATTGATCCTGACGACCGTCTTAACTTCAGATCTTCTGACTCGTGGGTATGGAGATTCACGCAGCGGAATCATATCGTTTCTCGTTCTGTGACGCATAAAGTGAGTAGAAACTTCGCAGCAAAGAGACAGAGGTGAAGCAGAAATCAGACAGCTTCGTGTCGAAGACGAAGCAGTTGTTCATCGATCGTGGCTTCACTCATCGCTAGATCTTCAACAATGATCATAGTCGATTTGAAAAAAGAGATTCACTCCGGACGAACCCTGCGTTTCAAAGGAGGGAAGAAATTTTATGCCACAGTAGGTTCAGAGGCTGCGACGACGTACTCCTACATGACTATCCCAATCATTTCCATGGGCGGACAAATATCCTCCCCAATGTATCTTCTGTCAGCCGATTCACAGAAAATATTCCCTAAAAATAAACCTGCTGACTCATATAACTTCAAGTCATATGCTTCTGATTCAGCGAATATGCAGAAGGCAGATATGATGGATATGCTTTCGCAAGTATTTTCGTCCAGAATTTCTTCATTGCATGAAGGTCGATATCCATAACGTTTGCAATTCAGATGCACAACAGATTAATATCTCGTTTGCAATGCAGTGACTTCAAAAACAACTTCATTTTAACCTTTAAGTGTGCACACTTCCCACAGACTGCCATGTTAAATTTAAAGTCCCATAACTTTTATCCCTATGGAGCTCAGGCGGAAAAATTTCACCTGCTGACTTACTTTTGCCTCCTCTTTCCAAAAATATGCGGCCTTACCGCTTTTCAATTCACCATGATAGAAGGTTCCCTTGTTAGTTTTTAGTTCTTTAAGGATTTTGTTTAGTTACTTTATTCAATTTAATTTTAAGTTGTATCAAGTTATATTGTTTTAATCTTGAGGTTGTGTTTAGAACAAAGATAACTTATCTATGTACCTGTCATTCGAATAAATAAATAATTAAATAAATAAATAAATAAATAAATAATTTAATTAATAAATTAATAAATAATAATTTAATAATAATTATTATTATTAATTATTATTATTATTATTTATTATTATTATTATTATTATTATTATTATTATTATTATGCGGATGACGTGAATATGTTAAGAGAAAATTTACAAACAGTTAGGGAAAATACGGGAATTTTACTTAAAGCAAGTAAAGAGATATGTTTGGACGTAAATCCCGAAAAGACAAAGTTTATGATTATGTCTCGTGACCAGAATATTGTACGAAATGGAAATATAAACATTGGAAATTTATCCCTTGAAGAGGTGGAAAAATTCAAATACCTGGGAGCAACAGTAACAAATATAAATGATACTCGGGAGGAAATTAAACACAGAATAAATATGGGAAATGCCTCTTATTATTCGGGTGAGAAGCTTTTATCACCCAGTCTGCTGTCAAAAAATCTGAAAGTTGGAATTTATAAAACAGTTGTATTACCGGTTGTTCTTTATGGTTGTGAAACTTGGACTCTCACTTTCAGAGAGGAACATATGCTAAGGGTGTTTGAGAATAAGGTTCTTAGGAAAATATTTGGGGCTAAGAGGGATGAAGTTACAGGAGAATGGAGAAAGTTACACAACGCAGAACTGCACGCATTGTATTCTTCACCTGACATAATTAGGAACATAAAATCCAGACGTTTGAGATGGGCAGGACATGTAGCACGTATGGGCAAATCCAGAAATGCATATAGAATGTTAGTTGGGCGGCCGGAGGAAAAAAGACCTTTAGGGAGGCGGAGACATAGATGGGAAGGTAATATTAAAATGGTTTTGAGGGAGATGGGATATGATGATAGAGAATGGATTAACCTTGCTCAGGATAAGGACCAATGGCGTGCTTATGTGAGGGCGGCAATGAACCTCCGGGTTCGTTAAAAGCCAGTAAGTAAGTATTATTATTATTATTTTCTTTCCTTCTTTACAATTTCTAAATAATTGATGAATGTGCGGGACATTCCATATTTCCTGAACTGTGCGTTTAGTTTCAAAGTTAGAATCTGTGCCTGACAATTGGGTGGGTAGGTCTACTTCAAATAGCTAGGAAACGCCTGCACCAGACAGATTCAAACCTCCATGCACGGAGACAGCCCTGAACTTCACACTACATCCCACAGTCTGAAATAGATATGACGCAGGATGGAGCACACACATTCGGCAGAGAGGAGGAAAGTGCCACGTGGTAGCCTGACAACTCAGCTCGAGAGTCTTGCTCCCAAATTGCTGCGTACAATCGCGAAATTCTGCCAACTAAATGCATGAAATGTCAGAATTGGCTAATGACATTAACAGCTAGTCTTAATAAGCAAATATCATCGGTATTTTATAATTATTAAAGAATAACATGAATTGACATGTAATGTGTTATATTAAATGAAATTTTATATTAACTTTAAATTCGCAATTTTACTTTAATTCATAAATATCACTGTGTTAAAATAATAAGAATACTATTCATCAAGTATGGACGGACACAAGATTAAAATTAAAAAAAAAAAAAAAAAAGAGACTTTTCTAAAGGCCCATTGACAATGAAAATTAAACATAGCCGTAACATAAACACAGAATTGGCCCAGCAAACTTCAAACTTTCATGCTTATGCTTAACGTGATTTGCAAACAGAACACAATCGTGGAGCGCTGAAGTATACGACAGAATATGGGGAAATGGCGTCGTTGTTATGTTTCCATGGTTACCAGATATGTTCGCTGTTATTTTTATGTTCCCATCGTGAATGATGGTATTACTTCTTGATTTTACCGTAACGTTTATATTCTTAAGTTAACGGTTACGTTATGTTTAATTTTCATTGTTAATGAGCCTTAACTCTTCTACATGGATTCCCTGATCATATAGGCTACAGTATATATCAAATTGGAAATTCCCATATGGCAACATACAAGAGAGAAAATCAGCTCGGATCTCCATTGTCGAAAATTAATTTGTAACGACGGCTATAGTCGCGACCTGTTATTCCCGGCGTGACTCCTCCTCTTTGCTTACGTCTTAGGAAGTGAAGTCTCTGTAAAGTGTAGGTACGTAGTATCGTTCGCCATTTTTGTTCTTTCGTTGCCGAGCTACCAGACGAGGAATCTGTTTGCCACACCGTTAAACATTATCATGTCGTAGCTCTTATGATAATAAATCAAACGCACTGTAATTCAGCAAATAATTGAGCGGCAAATAACGTCCTCGTGTGCTTTCTGCGAACACCAACGAAAGAGCCAAAATGGCGGGCGATTATATTAAGTATTTATCGAGCCTTAGGAAATGCATAACGTCTTCATCAGCGAATCGGAAGACGCACACGTTTAAATGTAGCCGACCTGCAACGTGATTGGCTGCCGGAAATAAGAGCGACGGGACTATAAATAGAAATACAACTGCAAGCTATTACTCCAGCAATTCTATCAAGATTACAACGTGACTACTTTTGCAGTCGCTAGATGGCAGCGTAGTGAAATTGATAAAAATTGTCTTGAAAGTGCATTAGTCTGATCAGCTGTTATATATGATTAAGGATGAATCTGAGAAATACATAAAGAAAAAAAATCAGATAAAAAATCACACGCTCGAAATGAAATCAATAACAAGAGACTGTTACGAACTACTGTATTATGTAGGAAAAGTTTGAGTTCATTACCACAATCATTCAGTACTGATTTGCAATGGACACAGCATGTTTCAAGAGTACAAAACAAAGAACTAACAGAACAGGCAATAAACTACAAATATAGTGATGACTGTATTAAACTTACATACAGATTGTCTAAAAAATTATACTTCAGAATAATGCAGTTTGGGTTAACCTACATCGAATTAATCTAATATACCTATGTCTGAAGTCTAACGGTTGGGAAGAAATACTGGAACGTCTTGTGGTTCCGTGGGGCGATCATCATGCTAACCTCAAGGTAAGCGTTCACTACATCGTATCGCACTCCTCGTACGAATCGCACGCAACGGATATTTTAAGTGCAGTGCGTTCACTGTAACGGCTCCATCTCATCGCCTCATCGGATTCCCCTATCAGCTGTTTGAAACATGACGTCGTACGATATTGACATTGCTGAAAGCAGAGAACTTGAGGTTAGGTCTATTAATTAAGACTGTTAGCAAATAAGAATTTGTAATTGCTTCATGCGTCTTAATTGAAGAGGAAGAACGAAAGAAATATTGGTTACATAAAATATATATATATATATATATATATATATATATATATGTGTGTGTGTGTGTGTGTGTGTGTGTGTGTAAGAAATGACTTGATTATTGTAATGGGAACGCCTCAAATTATATAATTCTTCGCAATTTTCTACAAGCGAAATAAGTTTTCCGTCTGCCATTCTGACGCGACACTGAACATGGTACAACCACAGTCTAAGACATACAGTCACGAAACTTCAACACTTTTTCTGCCAACATTCCCGACACTAGCGCCCAAGCGGCAGGCAAGGCACTGGCCATAGTCTCGTTCAGCCAGCACGTGGTTTAAAGGGATGCGAGATGTTATAATAACGCTTTAATCATACATCGGAATAAAGGCAATGTGTGCAATGACGAAAATTGCAGTAACAACAAGTTTAAATCTCCGAATTTGTCGTTCTTCAGATTCCCTAAAGACCACGAGAAAATCATAACTCAGGAATAACCAATAATCCACGTTGTAGGTAGCCTACGTATTGTGTTCTATAAAACATTATTATTATTTATCAGCAGGGAAAGGATTTATATGTAAATACATATTTACTTATAAAGCTAATATAATTTATATTTTGCATTATCTTTATGTTTCACAATGTGTAGGGTTGAAAAATCCTACTTTTATTTTCCATATTTTTCCATATTTTAGAGTTTAGTACATATTTTCGTTAATTTCCATATATTTTCCATATTTCATATAAAACAGTCCATATTATATTAGGTTTAACAATAAAACAAAACAAAATTCCATTAACTTTTAAAAATACATTTCAACAATAGAGATTTAAACACATGTTCAGTAATCCCTTTAACATCAGAGTTATTTGAAAATTAGCAGTCCTATCAACAATGGGAAAGTAAGTTACAAAACTGTATTAATTTAATTTAAAATTTTTAACAGACTTCAGTTGTGCAGCTCAACAGTTAAATGCCAGTCAGAGTACACATAGGTTCAGTTTTGTAAATCATACTATAAAGACGGTAAATATGCCAAAAGTACGTCATTCAGTCAATTTAAAATCAAAACTAACAAGTTACATTTCAGAATTTAAAGAAGATGGTTTATCAACTGACAATAAAATATTATTTTGTAATTTGTGTCAGTGTGCAGTATCATCTACACAAAAGTTCCTGGTGCAACAACACATTACAACTAGTAAACATCAGGCCAACAAACAACTAAATTCCAAGCAGAGACAATTGTTTTTAACACAACCAACAACATCGAATGTAAGATCTGAGTTTAACATCGACCTGTGCCGTTCTCTCATCTCTGCTGATATTCCTCTCTACAAACTAAAGAATAAGGTCTTCAGGGAATTCCTTGAAAAATATACTCAACATACAATCCCGGATGAGTCAACACTTAGGAAGACGTATGCTCCATCCATCTACGATGAGACAATACAGAAGATAAGAGATGAAATTAAAGATAGTTCAATTTGGGTTTCCATTGATGAGACTCCCGACAAAGAAGGTAGACTTGTTGGTAATGTAGTTATCGGTTTGTTAAGTGAACAATATTCTGAACGAATTCTTTTACATTGTGATGTTCTAGAAAAGTGCAATAACAAAACTATAGTTAAACTGTTCAACGAAGCTATGGGTATCCTGTGGCCAAAGGGTATTATGTACGATAATGTGTTATTCTTTATTAGCGATGCTGCCCCTTATATGGTCAAAGCTGGACAAGCATTATCTGTTGTATATCCTAAATTGACTCATTTTACTTGTGTGGCGCATGCATTTCATCGTGTGGCAGAAGTGGTCAGAGACAATTTCCCTAAAGTAGATTTGTTGATTTCATCAGTGAAAAAAGTATTTCTCAAAGCTCCCAGTAGAGTTAACGTGTTGAAAGAAATGTACCCTGAAATTCCATTGCCACCAAAGCCAATTTTAACTAGATGGGGTACATGGCTAGAAGCAGTTGAATATTATGCCGAACATATAGACTCTATTAACAATGTTCTCCTTGCATTGGACTCTGAAGATGCAGTCTCAATTGATACTGCGAAAACAGTTACCTGTGACATAAGTGTGAAGAATGACTTAGCTCACATTCAGCATACATTTTCATGCATCATAAAAACGCTCAAAAGTCTCCAAAATAGGCACCTTTCACTATCTGAAAGTTTTGAAATTATAAATAGTACTGTGGAACAACTGAATCGTGGTAGAGGTAAAGTTGCAGATGCAGTAAGAGCTAAGGTGGACACTGTACTTTCAAAAAACCCTGGATATGAAGAACTACAAAAGGTTGTTGCTGTGATGAGTGGTGAATCAACAGTGAAGATTAACTTGGACTTATCCCCAGCAGACATTGTGAAATTGAATTATGTACCAGTTACTTCTTGTGACGTCGAACGCTCTTTCAGTCAGTATAAATCTATCCTCAGAGACAATAGAAGAAGATTCACTTTTCAGCACTTGAAAGAAATGTTTGTAACCTATTGTTATGGTAACAGACAATAAAAATTGTGTTTTGTTGAAACTACATTGGAAGATAAGGTACGTCCATTATATTTTTTGTTTAGTTTGATTAAAATGTACCAATATTTAACGTGCATAGTCATTTTTTTATAATTTTAAGTCCATATTTAATTCCATATTTTGGTAAAAATCCATATTTAATTCCATATTTTGGTAAAAATAACTACATATATATTTACATATTTCATATATTTTTAGTCCATATAAATCCGTTCCCTGTTTATCAGTTACCTATTTGTATGTCAGGAAGGAGAGTTTAAATAAAAACAAAGTAAATACCTGTTACAGTATATTATTTTTTTTGTAGAAATCATATGTGTAAATGTGTAACCATTCCGATTTTGGATAATGTATCTACAGTTTTTAATGCAAGTAATTCCATACTTTTTGTATTCGTGTTTTTTTTTCTATATATTTTTCAAAAGTTGAACGTTATATTGCATTCAAGTAGGGATCATGGTGTTAATTTTTCAAGAATTCATGGAGTATTGTAATCCTTTTGCAAAATATTCACTTCTTGAATAAATCCAGACTGTGTCGATAGATTTCTGATGTGTTGGTGTAGATTCATGTGGCAGACGTATTAAGTTCTCAAGAGCATTTTTAAATTTAATATAAAAAGCAATCTTTTCTGTAATAATTTGTATGACTGCTATTGGTGTTGATTTTACATTCCCAGTGATTATTTGAGCTGTTCAGAGCAGAAGTGGTGTAAGTCAAAATTAGGTAATGAGATTTAAAGTAAATATTCTGTAAAATACAGCGCAAAGTAGCAATTAATATATCCTTCGTGCTATTCACTGACTACTAATAGTTTAAATAAATTCAATATTAACTGCTACTTTGCGCTGTATTTTAAAGAATGTTTACTTTAACCCTCATTACCCATTTTGACTTACACCACTTCTGCTCTGAAAATAAAATTAGGCCTACATTTTCTGAGTTAATTGAAATCACAATTTTTTCAACAAAATTGTGTGTTCATTTATTTGTTTTCACCTACGTCATATTAACAGTAAGGGCATGTAAATTACGTATTATATAGGTAGGATAAGTTAAAATTAGGCATTATGTGTGAAAACTGGAAAT
The DNA here is from genome assembly GCF_040183065.1 of Periplaneta americana. NCBI lineage: Eukaryota > Metazoa > Arthropoda > Insecta > Blattodea > Blattidae > Periplaneta > Periplaneta americana. The sequence goes on along the minus strand of NC_091123.1, from coordinate 69,101,899 downwards.
GTATTGTAAAATGCGGTAAACTTGCCATAAACATTTAAACCATAATATCAGCACTATTTGTCACTCAAAATAATAAAGGAAATACCGGTTCTTAAGAAATAAAAAATAATGAACTTCATAAATCAATGTCTGTCATATTAAGGTTTAAATCTTCCCCTTTTTTATTTTCAAGTTTACCTCAGCGGCCGAGTTTACCCCAATTTGCGGTATGGAAAATAGTTAATTTCTCAGGAAATAGGGAGAGGCGTTCACCATGCAATGTAACCTACAATTTTGAAGCTACTAATTTTGACTCTTCTCACAGGAAATATAGAGTTCTAATGATTCATAAATATATTCAGGAATTAATTTAATTAACCGTCCACGTACGAACAATTATATTATTTCAAACCATGATTCCATGATTCAGTTGTAAGGAGCAGAAAGAATTACGTTTATTCTCAGCTTCTGAAACTTGTAGATTAACTGCGTGTGAAATTCTTCTAGGATTCTAAATTAAAATTAATAAGAATCATATACACTTACTGTATAGCATAAAAATATAAAACAAATTACGCAAAACCCGTTTTCTGATATGTTATCATATGTCGTGTGCACACTTTTAACTTGCCTGCCGCTAGAGGGCTACTGTCGCGCCAGCTGTCAAATGTTGGCATATTTTATACGTATGAGTTGCGTGACTGTATGTCTTAGACTGTGGTACAACATAATAGTAACAGTTGACCAATTAAAGGAGGCCATGATCTCACGCATCGGAAAAGTTGCACATCCGAGAAACGTGGACGGATTTGCCGAGAGGCGATGCGTGCGATAAGATATAGTGAACGCTTACCTTCACGATATGTCTGTTCTGGTTGGACTTCTGCGTGCGGACGTGAGACCAGGAGTCGGTTGGTCCATGGTTGTTCGGTCCTGGCTCTTAGTGGACTGTTGTGCCGCGGATTTTTTTAATAGATGATTATCTACACAAATAGGAGCACTTAAACAGGATGGCGAAAGATAATTGCAAGTTAAAAGATTCATACTAACTCGAAGGACAAGATAACTGGGATCTATTATTGCCCCACTCAAAAGGTTAACGTCAGCAACTCTTTGATATTTGAATTACGTTGACACCGCCGAATACACTCACTATATTCGTCCACGAATGCGAATGTACGCGGCCACACTCGTTGCGTTGACCGTTACTGTTCATATAAGGTTATATTAACTGTCACAGTGATTTTTCCGGAGCTGTGACGGCAAAACGCTGTCACATCCCACTTCTAGTTCCATGAGGGAGGAGGAATGTGGGTCGTGCGAGACAATGGCGGAGTCTGCATTTCTAGTGGGAACGGAACGGGCCAAGAGGCTCAAACTGTGTTGTTATTATTATTTACTGTGCATGATGGTACCGGTAGTGGTGGTGGTTGTTGTAATGATGATGATGATGTAATGCAGATAATGATTATATACAGTCTTAGAAAAAAGTTTTGTCGCACAGATTCTTTAAAAGCCCCAGAAATGAGGCAGTGCGCATGATCAGAGGACGAGAGAACGACTAGTTGAGGCAAAATTTGTTTTGTTTCATTGTATGTCTGATCATGCGCACTGCCTCTTTTCTGGGACTTATAAAGTAACTGTGCGACACCAGGGGTACGCACCCCACTGATTATGTATTTATTTTATTATACTTGATGATAATTTATTATTGCATTATATTAATTATAGTTTTTTTTCAATGCCAACTTTTGTTTTTCTTGCTTGAATACCGTTTTACGTAAATAATTACTGTTATTATTGGATCAATAACTACTGTGTAATAATAATAATAATAATAATAATAATAATAATAATAATAATAATAATTTATTTTAGTACAACATCAATCATAGTATTTTGTTAATCCTTATATATTGCAATGTACTTTGAAGGTACAAATATATTTTGGGGATGTGCTAGCAAAAAAGAAAAAAAAATTGAAAATCACTGATATAGACGATGGTGGATGACCTATCGGGCGACATTATCTCAATTTAGCATTTGGTTCCAGCACTCGTAAAAGCCTTTGGAAGAGACCTCATGAACAAAGTCATGAATAAGATATTGTAAACAAAAACACTTATTGGCGCGTGAAGTGCGTTGTCAAACACATTACTCGTAATAGGCCTATAAAATTCCTATCAGCCGTACGAGAAAAAGAAACCATTTTCTACGAACGCGCGGTTTTTGTTCAACCTTGCTGAGATAATGCTGGACGCTGTCCCACTGACCGAGTGTTGGGAGACCTCAAGGATGCGGAAAAGAAGAGAAACAAACTCTATTGCTTTCCTTGAAGTTAGTATTTCCGTGTCATTTCCAGCTCTTCGTTTATCTGTCTTGGAACGGTATGCTTGGTATGCAATGTGTTGGGAGTTGTTATGGGGAATTCCCTTTGTGTGAACATTATAACTAAGGCCAGAATTCGTATGCAAATATATAATTTTACTGGCTAATTGAATATGAGCAGAAACATTTTTATACATGTTTTGGACGCCTCTGATGAATATGCGAAGTTAATCGTGCACATTTTTTCCTATTTCAGGCATTTCTGCATATAATAGACTAATGTTTCTCAACATGATAAGGCCCCCTTTTCCTCGCTTTACTTTAGTGCGGCCCCCTGGCCTAAGATGTAAAGTAGAACAGTGATTATCAACTGGGGGACCGCGACCCTTTGTGGAGTCAAAGAGCAATTAAGGGGTCACATATGATTATTTTTTACCTCTGATTAAGGTTCTGATATGTACATCTATTATGAGGCAGTATATCTCACATGACGATATTATGTCAGAAGATGAACAATTGTTTATATGCTGGCGCGTAGTGAAGTCTGATTAATGTAATTTATTTTATTTTAGTAGGTTATTTTACGACGCTTTATCAACATCTTAGATTATTTAGCGTCGGAATGAGATGGTGATAATGCCGGTGAAATGAGTCCGGAGTTCAGCATCCAACATTTGCTCATATTGGGTTGAGGGAAAACCCCGGGAAAAACCTCAACCAAGTAACTTGCCCCGACCGGGAATCGAACTGGGCCACCTGGTTTCACGGCCAGATGCGCTAACCGTTACTCCACAGCTGTGAACTTACTGTAATATGTTACTAATCGGCGATGTATGCAATGGAGAGGGAAAGGAACAGTACATTCTATTCCATTATCTCATGGCCTAGTTGCCTCATAAGTGGCGCCTTTTTGGTATCACTTGTGATGTTCAGTCCTGTCTTCGAACAGTTGACTGTACAACAACATATGATTTTCAAAACTTCCACACTATATAAACAGGCCTATAATACTGTCATGTGTGCAAAATTTGGGTGCTATTAGGACTAAGATTTTGGAAATTATTATTTGCCGTCACTAAAAGGACTCCTTGCGTCAAAGTTTTCAAAATTTTTAGTTCATATTTGCTCGAAAGATTGAAAATAGTCATGAGAATAAAAATTAATTTAGAGTTTTGGGTTCAGTTTAAATAGAGGCTCACAACTTTTTTTTTAAATTTAATGAATTTAACATTACGGCAGCCACCAGCGTGGCTCAGTCGGTTAAGGCGCTTGCCTGCCGGTCTGAAGTTGCGCTCGGTCGCGGGTTCGATTCCCGCTTGGGCTGATTACTTGGTTGGGTTTTTTCCGAGATTTTCCCCAACCGTAAGGTGAATGCCAGGTAATCTATGGCGAATCCTCGGCCTCATCTCGCCAAATACCATCTCGCTATCCCCAATTTCATCGACGCTAAGTAACCTAGTAGTTGATACAGCGTCGTTAAATATTTATTATTTTTTTGTCTAATGGCTAGTACATGATATTTACTATCATTGACTGAGCGAAAAACAGGAAAGTGGTGAACAAAACTACGGATTAAGTAATTAAAAACATTCGGGCTCTGGCTTCTCACAATCAGTAGCGATCGACTTCCTTGGAGGATTTCAGAGCAGGGCATTTTGCAAGATGTTGTCTGTCCATGTCTTCCTGTTGATGGCACAAAATGCAGGATGCTGATGGAAGGATGCCAAGACGATTGAGGTGTTTACCCAGGATGTCATGTTCAGTGTTAAGACGAAAGCTTGCAACTGCCAGTCTTCTGGGTTCAGGAGGTATATCCTTCAGTAATTTCCTACGTTGTTGCGAAATGTTTATGTCCAGTTCTTATTGGTGATTATTTTTTTGTAGTTGCTTGATATATTGTTTTACTGAGCTAAATGACAAAGGCTTCCGTGGGTTTATTTTGAGATTGGCACCCTTCTTAGCTAATATGTCAGCCTGTTCATTCCCATGTAGATTGCAATGTCCTGGGATCCATTGTAACACAACTGTTTTGCCATGTTCTTTTAAAGTTGCAAGTATATTTTGACAATTATTTATTTGTTCTGTGTAGGGGTAGTCAGTTTTATTTATGGACAAAATAGCTGCTTTTGAGTCCGAGAGGATGACGGCGTTTGTGAATTTATCCATATGGAGTAAAAGTTGATTTAAGGCAACATGTATAGCTTCAATTTCTCCATCATAGGCAGATAGATTATAGCCAACTGGGAGATAGAAGCAAAAAAGATTACTAAAAATACCAGCTCCTACATTTCCTTGAGGGTCTGTTTTTGAGCCATCGGTATAAATTCTTATCCAGTAGTCTTCCGGACGGTTTCAATTGTTTTAAATTTTCTTTACTGTGTTGATTTTTGGTGATTTGTTCTAGGAGGTCTATTTCTGATTGAATTATATCTATCTGAAGTGGGTTTTGTGGAAGCATTAGAGGTTGAAGGAGATTGCGTATATCGACTTCTTCTTTTATTTTCTCTGCATATTGGATGAATCCGTGTTGAGTTTTCAGATACCTTTCTGTGTTAAGGTATGTGGACCAATAGTCGCTAAATAACCAACTAAAAAAACATTACAGCATACAGTATTTTGATCTAAATGCAATATGAATATGTCCCGAAGGAACTTAATATTAATTTGTCATACAAATGCTAATTCAATTTTATTTATCAACATTTAATTGTGAGAAGTTTCACACCAATCTGTCAATAACTGTTGTGCAAGGATTTCTTTTATTTAATAAACTACTTAAAAATTTAGAGTCGAGAAAATAGCATTAAGAAAACATTTCCCTCAACTCACTCACTCACTCACTCACTCACTCACTCACTCACTCACTCACTCACTCACTCACTCACTCACTCACTCACTCACTCACTCACTCACCGTGTTTGGCGACATTTGATTATACGGTTAGATCACTTAAAACAGTCTCAAATATAATTACGAGCATAAAAAAGTGGACTTCCTTAATTTTTCAGCATTATTTCACCATAGTACCTCCTTAAGGGATGAAATGGGTGAAATTTCTATTTTCTACATTTTTTAAATTAAATAATTATTTTTTTCTATACAGCAACCTCATATTATTAGATTAATATCCCCAAGTTTCAATACACCGCTGTAAAGTAACGGTTAGCTTGCCTGACAGTCAAACGAGTGGATCCGGGTTCAAATCGTGGTTGAGACATGTTACTTGGTTGAGGTTTTTCCGGGGATTTCCCTCAACCCATTAAGAACAAATGCTGGATCCTGCACTCATTTCGCTGGAACTATCACCTTCACATCATTCAGACGCTAGATATAGTGACCAGACGTCCTCTTTTGTCCGGACATGTCCTCCTTTTTAGGCTTTTTTCGGGGTCCGGGCGGATTTTTAAAGAACCAGAAATGTCCTCATTTTCGTAACTTGTATGCCTGATATTTTGAAATTGTCTGATTTGATGCCTTTTCAAGTAATTTGCCTGTAGGTGGCAGCAGCATCGACGGAATATACTCTTTGCCAACGATCATAACTCCCTTTGCTCCTCCTTGTTATGGTCGTTGCTCAGAGGTAGCTAGTAAATCGAGGTGCGCATGTAAATCTACAGAGATATTTTCTGTTCTCTTTAATAATTTTATTATAGTTCCCATGACTTTCATATGTAACTAACTGTAAAATAATTGAACAATTTCGAGGTAAAATTGTTCTGGGTCAGGGTATCGATCCGAAGACCCTTCGCTTAGCGCACGAATGCTCTACCGACTGAGCTAACCCAGGAACTATACACGACACCTTCACAATTTTTCGTTTATATCCACACAGCTCAAATGGGCTGACAAGACTCCAGAACCCAACTTTGAGTGCACAAAATTCTGTGTGACTTAAATTGTGGCTTTCTGTTCCATACCCGCACAGGAACAATCTTTCCTTGAAATTATTCAAACCTGCTTTACAGGGAGCTACTACCTGAAAGCCAGATTTGCATTGTAAAATCATTTTTTTTTTCATGATTATTTGTAATAAAATAGATATTAACGTACTTCTAATATGATACAAGCCTAAATCTGCACTGTAAATATTTTGTAATAAAATAGATATTGACGTAATTTAAGTATAATATAGGCCTAGGGCTAAATCTAAGTACATATTTTCTGTCCTCTTTGTTTAGAACAATGTCCTCTTTTTTTAAGCTTTCTGTTTTCTTTTTATCTATATGAATCTGATCACCCTAGCTAGATAACCATTGATGTTGATAAAACACAGTACACTATAGTTCGTTTCATGACAAGAAAGCCTCTTAGCTTGATACCAACCAATAATTACTGACATAATGACAACTTTCACCTTTCCTTCTACAATAATTATAACTGCCACAATAACAACTAGTGTTTCTACGTTTTGATTTTACGCGTCAAGTGTATATAGGCTATACATAATTTAAATGAGCGATTGATGCATGAATAACTTCGACGTAACGCCAACTCGCGCGTCCTACAGTGATGCCATATCTCGATAACAAAGCCGTCAAGGCAATATGTTTATCAGGGACGTCGCTAGGGGGGTGCGAAAGGGTGCGCAAGCACCCCACAAAAAATCAGAGCACCCCTTTCCGCATCCCAAAGGGCAATTTATTAAAAAAATACTAGGCATAAGTTATTTTGAAGCACAAAAACAAACAAATAATTTCTTGGATGTGAAAAAAACTACGTCCCTTAGTGTATCGTTATGGATGTGACGAACAACAACAACAATAATAATAATAATAATAATAATAATAATAATAATACATAGTAATATTAATAAACAGATGTATAGTATGCGCGTAAGTGCATGAGAGAATATTTTGGATTTTTTATGTACCACATTTTTACAGCTCGCACCCCATTTTTAAATCTCGCACCCCATCCGCACCCCCCTTGCCCTGATTCTGGCGACGCCACTGATGTTTATATGACAAAATCTGTTTATATTGGAATATAGAATACAGAGTGCTGCAGAACAGCGCTTACAACCGGTTTATATTCGACCGGTTGCAGATCAACCGGCGAGGTTGCACATTCGTTCGAATATCCGGCCTTGAAGCGGTTGCGCCTGGCTAGACAGAACCACAGATATAGAGGGCAGGATACCAAGCGCATTTCATCATACAGGAACTCTGATGACATTTTGTAACTACACAAATGGAGTAATTTAAGGAAATTTACTTTTCCTCGTTAAAAAAAAAAAAATTGGCTTGAAATTCTTAGGAAAATATTTGGGGCTAAGAGGGATGAAGTTACAGGAGAATAGAGATAGTTACACAACGCAGATGCACGCATTATATTTTTCACCTGACATAATTAGGAACATTAAATCCAGACGTTTGAGATGGGCAGGACATGTAGCACGTATGTGCGAATCCAGAAATGCATATAGAGTGTTAGTTGGGAGGCCGGAGGGAAAAAGACCTTTGAGAAGGCCGAGACGTATATGCGAGGACAATATTAAAATGGATTTGAGGGAAGTGGGATATGATGATAGAGACTGCAGTAATCTTGCTCAGGATAGGGACCGATGACGGGCTTATGTGAGAGCAGCAATGAACCCGCAGGTTCCTTAAAAGCCATAAGTAAGTAAGTTAGCTTGAAATAGGGTTATAATTGATTGGATACTTTGGTACACTTATCTTCATAACTAATATATAAATAAACTAATGGGCACCGGTAACAACAAAGCAAATAAGCCTAATGCATAGATGAACTCAGACGTGAAACAAATACAAGAATAAAATAAATTACAATTACTTATAAAAGAGAAGAGCAAATATGTACACACTTACTATTGTAACGTTCGTACTTTAAACTCAAAATACATAGACTACCTCTGAAAGAGTAGTTGTTAATGTAGCCTATGTCTTTTAATTATTTATTCTAAGTGTATGTATTATTAATTCTCTAATAAATCGTTTTTAGGGAGATAAGTTAGAGCAATTCCACGAAAATGTCATACTGCGGTAAATTTCTTGAAATTGAAGTAGGAGTATTTTTGTTGAAGAAATGTGTTTCTTTATACTTTAAATCGCCTTATTTCGTAACATAATGTTTAAAATACTCTTTCTTTTAGTCCATAACTTGCTGCAGATTTTGTCATATTCCAAACGCTTAAAAAAACACGTATAGATACTTATGTTTCGTGTCAAATTTGGACACGTAAATTTGTTTTATTTCGAACCGTCTTTTTTGTATACTATATTTTGGTCTTTCCTTGAAGTAAATATGTAATTAGTTGAAGTATCCTAAGATCCTAAAAAGCTTAAAATCATTATAATTATTTGTACTGTAAGTTACGGTCAGTCCGTCACAATAAAAATACAAAAACTCTTCCACACAGCACAATTATTGACAGATTAAAATTTCCTTTGGTATTCTGCGTTATTACTACATGACCAATTAAAAAGTATTAGAACATTTTCTTCTAAAGTGATTTCGTTTTCCGCAGCGGCATTGTGAGTGACTGACATGTCGCGCTCTCAGCTGTTATGTTGTTCATTCTCACAGTGTGCTTAGTTACTTGGAAGGCCTTGGTGAAGTTATACGTGAACTGGTGATAAGTGCGCAGTAATTATACCTGAAAAAAGCAAAATGAAATTCAGGCAGCTTATTGGAGCAATAAGCAGGTCTCAATATTTACTGCTGTTGCCTGGTTTAAACAGAAAAGTGACAGGGAAGTTCAGAAGAAATCCTCTGCATTAGTATCAGATTATGTAGCACATGACAAATAGGCTATGCAGTGAATATTTGTCTACGAAAAGTGTTTTCGGAAATTTTGGCGATTCTTCCGAACATTGAGGTGGTAAAAATATTTTCAGATAAAGCAGCGAGTCATTTTAAACAGAAGTAAACATTGAGCAGTGTGACATTGCTTGATCGCATATTTGGATTTAACATAGAATGGAACTTCTTTCAGTCACATCATGGCAAAGGGGCGCGGATGTGATTGGAGGCCAAGTAAAAAGGATGGCATGGATGCCTGCGAAATCGGGGAAGAAGATACAAAGCGCTACAGAATTTTGTAACATTGTGAGCAATAAAACATCCAAATTATTGTTAAGGAGGTAGCACAGATTGAGATACACGAAGGAAAAAAGTATCTCAAAAAACGATTTGAACATCTTGCACCTATTCCGGCATCTCATGGAGTTCATTACGTGAAAGTGTTAGATCCCTATGTTGTAGAATATGTACAACTGTCTTGTGAACAATCAGTGCGAAAGGTCCACAGGTTCCGTGTGTGAAAAGAAACTAAAGTTTGTTCAGATAACAAGTGACATATTGACAGTGTTCCTACAGTGCATACTTGTTAGACTAAATAAGTGAGTCAACGAGTGCCATGGAGTGCTTCTACGTGTTTAATTCCAATGGTTCAAATTCAATCTAAAAGTAGAACTCAACATTCTAATCTATTATCATGAACATAATATATAACAGCCATAGGCATGGGAAATACAAACTGTGATCTGCGTCACCTTATCGTAATCGATAAGGAGGTCAGTGCCAGATGATTAGGAACGCGCTTGAATAACGTAACATATTGTCTTACGCTGGGGAGTTGATGCCATATAGAGTGATAAGCGCTGTCAAGGTTGCTGTGACACTCTTGTAGTCCTAAAATTAAACACCAATGCATATGGCTTGTATATACAGTATTTAATCACAGAGAAAGAACTATATATGTTATTAAGTAGGCCTATGTAATACTTGTATGTGCATTAATTTGTGTCATTTAAGATGCACGGTTAAGCAAACTAATTTTTGTATTCTGGAAAACATATTATTCATTTAAATTAATCGTTATGTTAATTTACTACTTATCAAGTTTCATATTATTTTGTACTATTTACGTTTCTATAAGTGCAACTTCATTTTAAAATTCAGAGATGTCAGTCAGTTACAGAATGAGGTCAGTCTGTTACACATCACTTTTTAGGCCATAATTCCATTACTAGTCGTGGTTTGGAGGTCGTTTTCAACTTAAACTGAAGATTACAATTTCCTTTCCGAACTATATTTTGCAAAATTGTATCATCAATGACAATTCAGAGAAATCTGTGGGGAACCATGTTCACCCGAAGAGAGAGTTAACATTTATGTCAGTCTGTTACACACACTTTGGACGTGAATAAATAGTATACTTTTCCTATTAAAGACATTTATTTTTATATGTATCTTAAGTGTACACTTCCCTCTATAAAATCCTGCGGCGACACAGTCTAATTTCAACCCATTATACAATTTAGGCAGACATTTTGCTGTCAAAGTGTACTGTAAATGTCAGTCAGTTACACGTGGAATTGCTCGTTATTAACAAAAATAAAAGCATTCTCAATTCTAATGATTGTAGTTTCATGATGCGTGCTTCAATCAATGAGAAGAAAGGAGGAAATATCATTTAAAAGGTACACGATGATAATCGCGTTCTTGCAACGATTCTTGGAACTCCTGGATGGCTCAATATTATCTGTCGTTCATGATCCAGAGCCGTCCAACCGAGTGAGACTCTGACATTCGTTAAACCGAACATTGGACTACTCCGTGAGACGGAAGAGCGTCGCATATTGTCTATAGCGCCAGGCGTTCAGTAGCAATATGTCTATTCTCTCTTTCGTAACCGGTTGTGCAGGACTCTAATAGAATACTTTACAGTGCTTTATAGTACACAATTACGACTCATTCTGTATAATCTGTTGTATTCTGTATACTGCGTGAAGAAATGTGCAACCGCCGAGCTATCACTATAGGTCGGAGAGGTGTCCTTGAGGTGCTACCGGCCATCAAAACTTAAGTGGGAAACCCGAGCACTCAATCTCAGCGTATTCCGAATCTCACCGGACCGGTGGACAACAATGACGTCACGCTGCAGCGAAATAGGAACAAAACTGCTGGAAGGATCGATAGCTGTCATGGCGACTGTAAGTTATAAGTTGTTGTCTGTGTTACGCTAGCAAAATTTTGCGAAATTTCCGTACTGCCATCTCGTTCAAAGAAAAGAGAGCATAAACAATTTATTTCTTGAATCGGTAGTAATAACTGGTCCGTTGACATGTTCGCTCATAAGCCATTAGCATATTGTTTTTACGTTGTGCTCATTACAAACAATACAGCAGAACTAAAGCAGAACACACCGCCATGACACAACAATGTACGATGTCATTCGTCTGCTAATTCCCGCCCTATACAAGAACCAATCAGATTCACTGATGGCAACTGATGGAGACAGCCACCACCTCTGCAAGCTAATGGCAACCAACGAGTTAGAAAGAGAATCTCTTTCTAACTCGTTGATGGCAACTGTGCGACACCGGTGGAGCATCAGTGACTCCATCGGTGAAATTCGGAACACCGTGATGCCATCAGATTGCTCAGCGCTGAGATTCGGAATACGCTCTCTGCGTCGAACCAAAGTGACGTCACTCGTGAATATTGTCCTCACAGTAAGGACGAAATAGTAGAATACTTCACTTGAAAAATCATATTCATGCCATCACTTTGCAGTCTGCAATGTACTTCGTCACTCGTTTCGCATGCGACAGCCGCAGTCTTAAGGGTACATTGAAAGTAACACTAGTATGTAAATTAATAAAACACATAAAAACTGAATACATTTCGTTGTAAAGGCTCGTCTTTGTGCTTTGTCTAGTGACCTTACTTCCGACCTCGCGTTATCCCATGGCTCGTGTGAGAGGTCTGTGTACTGGCGTTATAACGGATCTGTGACTGCCAGCAGTGCATCAAGGACACCTTTCCGACCCATGGATGTAAAACAAAACACGTGTCAATTGCGTCTCAAAATTTGATAGTCAATCTTTTTACTTGGATATTTAACGACGTTGTATTAACTACTGGGTTATTTTGCGTTGATAGAACTGGTGATATTGCGGTGGTATTTGGCGAGATGAGGCCGAGGACTCATCAAAGATTACATGCATTCACTTTATACTATCAATTGAATATGCACTTCAAAGTCAATGCATAGTTGCAGTTTCGGATCAGTCATAAGGGGCCGTATTCATAGACATTCTTAGCGCGGGCTTCCGGTGGATGATCAGCGAACTAACGTATTTCGTATTCATAAACCAGTGTTAGCGATATGATATGATATGATATGAATCCTGTACAAGTAATCAGTCGATAGCCGGGGCTAGTTTAGAATGCTCGTAGCGCGGGCTAGCGAAATGTTTATGAATAGCACCGAAGATGTTTACGGAAAGAGATTTTCCAGTGAACTTCATTCGCAGCGTGCTATACCCCTGAATAATAACATTGACCTATACAGTTTATTTTTTACTACAAAAGTGACACCTGCATAAAATAGATTAATTCCCAGTACAATATAACCGCCCTTGAAGAAATGTACCCGTTATGAAAACATTGACCCCTAATGTTTAATACTGTATAATATATCTGCATAACATAGTTTAATACAACCGTTCTTTAATATATGATAAATATGTATATTATGCAAACATTAGCTCATACATGTTTAATATACGCTTCCACAAAATAGATTAACCCCCAGTACAATACAGTCATTCTTTAAAAATAAGAAATATGTATTTTCGAGATGTTCGTCCATATAATAACTTATATTAAATACTCGTATAGTATGACTGCGCAAAGTAGTTAATCTCAATAAAAATAAATGAGAAATATACCCATTACGAAAACATTGACCCATACATGTTAAATATACGAGTATAGTGCAAAAATGTTATCTTTTCACGCTCGCGGACGTAGAGCGGAAACGGCAGACCACAGCGCAGCTGTCCACATGCAAGCGTGGGAAGATAAAATGTATTCATTGTAATATGTCTGCACGAAATATATTTATTCCCAGTGTAATACAACGGCGCAACATGTCCTTATCGAAGCCACTGAATTCTGTCAGATGACGATGTCGTTTGATTGCTTTCCTAGGAGGAGAAAATTTCTCAAGATGTTCTGTAGATCTTTCTCGAAACCTTGTTTACATTTTGTTTGGAAATTCTGCACATATTTGCAGTGAGATCTTGAGATTTTCTTAAATCGATGATGGCAATTTATTCGGAATGTTTCGCAAGATCTTAAAGAAAGTTACAACACTGTAAACAGTCTTTTTGCTGTAACTTCGCAAATCAGATTGTCCCATTAGTTTATGTTTTTTAACTGGTGCATTGTAGATAGCAGATGATCCAGCCTCACCCTCCAAAATACCAAAATGAGCAATAAACGAAATTAGCGAAATAAAAATGAAAAATAATAAAACAATACAACAGACGCGAATTTAAAGAGCAATGACACTGCACAATTAACACGCTCTCTTCAATACGGCTATCGATAAAGACTGATGTTTTCCTTACACGCATATAGCACCACCATTTGACACCGCGTGACCTATGCTGATTCAAGACATGCGTGGGCTGAGGTAGAGATAACACATTCACTCACAACATCGCGCGAAGTTTTAAGGTTCGCGGGGCGGAGGGACAAGGCATTGGATTTGACCTTCAGATGCATTTTCTACTGACGCGGAGTATAGCGCTAATCCCGATTTTCTCCGATCGCGATTACCGAAAATGTGTGAACACACCAGGTCACGCTTGGTCCCGTCTGGTTAACAGCTGAATTACCATAGAGGAAACAATTTTCTCTATGTATACAGTACATACTTACATGTTTGTTTTTCGACTGGACAATATCTGAAGTTCATACTTTCTTTCGAAGTTTGTTTACTGTTTTTCTTTTTCTTTATTGTTGTTTCTGGCAGCTTGATATGGAAATTTATTTGTTAAATTTTTTACATGTATTATAATCTAAACTGATACAATTTATACCATTACTATTTATATACTATTTCGGAAAGAGATTTTATAACCTATATAATTTATTTCATTAGTCTACGATTTATTGCCTGTTATTATTCAGTTGAGAATATTTTATCATCTAGTCTGCTGTCAAAAATCTGAAAGTTAGAATTTATAAAACAATTATATTACCGGTTGTTCTATATGGTTGTAAAACTTGGACTCTCACTTTGACAGAGGAACATTGATTAAGGGTGTTTGAGAATAAGGTGCTTAGGAAAATAATTGGGGCTAAGAGGGATGACATTACAGGAGAATGGAGAAAGTTATACAACGCATTACTAGACGTATTGTATTCTTCACCTGACATAATTAGGAACATTAAATCCAGACGTTTGAGATAGGCAGGGCATGTAGCACGTATGGGCGAATCCATAAATGCATTTTAAAGTGTTAGTTGGGAGGCCGGAGGGAAAAATACCTTTAGGGAGGCCGAGACATAGATGGGAGGATAATATTAAAATGGATTTGAGGGAGGTGATATGATGATAGAGACTGGATTAATCTTGCACAGGATAGGGACCGATGGCGGGCTATGTGAGGGTGGCAATGAACCTCCGGTTTCCTTAAAAGCCATTAAGTAAGTAAGTAAGGCCTACCTACGTTTTACATTATTTTGCAGTAAACATGATTTTAAAATGAACATCGATATCGTCGTAATGGAGACGATAATTAAAAATCTGCAAAAGAAATCAGTTACAGTTTGTAATCAAAGATTTATTGAAATGAAACATCTTTCAGCGACCTTCTGTTGCCCTCCATATACCGTATGAATAATTCGTCTGTCATTTGCTGATATATTTGTTTTTACTTTTTTCACATCTGCATTAAATTTCTCCGATAGTAGCCAAATAATGTCATTTTCTAGCCATTCAATTCGGTTTCTTTTCTCTTCCGTATAATACAATGGAAGGGGTAACAAAATTCCACAGCAGCTTCCCAAATAATAGAAAACTGCAAAATATCAAGGTGATTCGAAATCAAAGTTTACTAAAATGTTACTTTCGTCCACTGGGCCGTGCCTCAGCACGATTATCTAGTTCTGGAAACAGGATTAAGCTCGTGATGGCGATCGGGATGTTGACACATTACAACCACGATCGCGATTAGTGACTGTAGTCTGTCACTAGTATTACGGTTGGGAAAAGCCTCGGAAAGAAACCCAAACAAGTAATCAGCCCATGCGGGAATCGAACCCACGTCCAAGCGAAACTCTGGAGCAGCAGGCAAACGCGCTACCACCTGAGCTACGCCGGTGACTGGGAATCGGATTTTCCCGCACCTTTGAACACAAATATCTGTCTCTCTGTGGTTAGAATTTCTGTATTTAGCGGTACAATTGAAGGAAATGTCAATGTTTGGACACCAGTGTGTATGAAGATCACTCAGTTTACTCGCTTCCCATTTTCTGTATGTACTGAGTCAATATTTAGGCAACTTCGGCATAGAGTATTAGCTGAGTACACTGCTTGTCTAATATAAATTTCCAAAACGGATTTTCCCCATTTTACACATACTGTACCATCGTGACTAGCTGCTAGGGCAGATTTTTCTGCCTCGTAGTTTACCACAGGACAGTAAGTTTGAAATGAGGAGAATTAACAAGAATACATACTGTATTTAGTTATTGTAATTTATCTCATTTTTGTCTTGTTTAACTTTCTTATATGTTTATGTACTTACATACCAATATGTTGAAGTGGATGGAAGGATGGATTGATGGATGGATGGATGGATGGATGGATGGATGGATTGATTATCAATTAAAAGGTGCTCGATGATCATCGCCTCCTTGAGCTTTTTGTGAGCTCCGAAAAGCTTTTGTCTCACTTCTGTCACACTGTCCCACTTAAGGGACTTAAGTAAACATTGCAGAGGAAAAGACTATTAACTAGTAGAACGTTAGGTCGCTGAGCGGTTAAGGGGAGGGGATGATTTTAATACAGTGGAAACCAATGAATATTAAGTTTTTTTTTGCTTTAAAATACACATTGATAAGTGAAAAATAAATTACATTACATTACATAAATTTTAATGCGAATTTATGGCCTTCTTAACTATACTGTGACGCTATTTTTAAAGTTCTTGTGCACAGAGTTTTCAAGGGGAAAGGATTCTTAAATATGGTAGAAAACCAGTAAATTAAAAAAAAATGCTTTAATAGTACATTATGCAACGAGCCTATAATGGTAGTAATTAAGACGCGAGTATGTTTATGAAACGAGCGCAGCGAGTTTCATAATTTTCATACGAGCGTTTTAATTACCATTATAGGCAAGTTTCATACGACTTTTTATGCTCGACCATATTTCTAACTTGAAATTATTCGTAAGTATTCATGTTATTGTTATCTAAGTGAGGAGCGGAACTGACCTTGTGCAATAGCCTACCTCGTAAATTGTGAGATGTGCGCAGACGCGAAAGTATTGATTTTTTCCGAGAAACAGATGTCGACGACCTTGATATAATCTAGAGAGTAAAAGAAACATTAATCTTGATATAACCTTGAAATTGAATTATATATTGAAAAACGAGATGACAAATTTAATTAATTTGAATATTATTTACAATTAACGCTAATTATTATAGTAACAGAACTGACTTTATTTCAAATGTAGGTTATTTATTGTGCAATTTGTGAAATCGATACTTGCGCTCTCATATGGTGCTTTCTGATTGGCGGAACACCTGAACTTTAATGAATAGGTGTACTTTAATGAGGTCCATTAAAGGGCTGCTACCAGGTGTATAATTACTACATTTCGGCATGGTCGAGCATAAAATAATTTATGATGTTAAAAAGTATATCACATAAAATGTAATACTTATTTATGGCCTTGTTACCTACTGTCATGCCATTTTTGAGCTCTGGTGCACAGGGAATTTAAATTACATTACATTTTGATTGCCGTTTCCTGTCACTTTAATTGTTTTACCTTTCCCGTTAAGCTAGACGAGGAAGAGTACCCGCAACAGCATAGACAGCTACTACCACCGCATCCCACTGCATCCTCTGTCCAGTTGTTGAGCTGAGGAAGAAAAGCAACACCGTCAAAATCAAGTCCCCGACTCCTGCCACCGGTGCTGTACAGGGGAGGGATAGTTTCTAGCAACACTAGGCTTTCTCACATTGAGGGCCCTCTAGCCCTATGATAAGCACTATTTAGGGCCACTACAGCACAAGTAAATCTGAAAGACAAAGAGTAAACATCCAGTCTCGTGAAAGAGGTCAATCTCCCCTCATTCTGGGAATCAAAGCATGGACTCTTTGATTGAGAAGCTCACGCGCTATCCTCTGAGCCATAACGACGGACTTAATTTTTTCAGAGTTTTATTTGGACACACACTCGTCCCGCGCCTTAGCCGTATGTTCTGAGGCAGGCATGTTCAGCGGTGGCATTTCTACCTTTAAACGACATGCAACAGTGACGTATAATGGCTTTTAAGGTGTGCTGTATGCGATTCTGAGATTCTGCTTATGATGACAAATTGAATTCTGAGACTCAAATTACGAGTACCGAGGCAATTCGTACCTTATTTCCCCCAACCCGCGTATCGCTAGATGACGTCACCCGCTCCAACTCAATGTTATGGTGGATATCAGAGTGCTGCATTGCAGTTAAATCGCTCGCTTGAACTCGGTCGAGTGTCGCACCCTCGAGTGAGATACAATCGGTCGTGATACGCTCGTAATAAATAGAAGCACAGTACAAGGTCATCTCACCGACATGTCTTATCTTGTATGGAAGGCGACAGATAAGATACACATATGTTTTGTTCACATGGTAAAAATAAGGCGTTTATGACAAACGTTTAATGGAACAGTCAAGGGAACGTACCAAAACAGGAACATGAAGTTATAAATAAAATAGTATGAAAAACTTCGATATACAGTTATTATTGCTAATTAATAATTATTCAGTATTTCATTTACCACATACAGTGAATCAATTTAATATTGGGCCAAAGTTATCCTTACTGTATGTGCAGAATCACATTTTGAATTAAAATAAATGAATTGTAAAATACATGGATATAAATATGTTGTACAATTAAAAGTAAGAAAACTGCGTTATTGTACTATAGTCACTATGACATGGTAAAAATATTTCAATTATAAGGAGGCATTAGTTGCATTAATTCCTCGAAATACCGTAACAGTACGTAAATTTAATATTGGGTCATTCAGTGTTATTATCCAATCAAGGTATTCAGTTCAGTCTCAGGTGGAGTCAGGTGCGGTCCCTGTGCTGTGTGGACATACAGAAGTTAACAAGAGTGATATGGGGCGAAGAGGACCCAACATTACGTTTGAGCAGCGGCAAATGATTATATACCATGGTGCAAGAAGTAAAAGTCAAAGATAAATAGGCAATGTGCTAAATTTGCCCAAGAGTAATGTTGGAAATATTATAAGACTATACCAAAAAATAGATAGAATAGAAAGTACCACAAACAGGTCAACCAAAGAAATTAACTGATCTTGAAGAACGGTTCATACTAAGAATGGTTAAAACTAATCAAGAATAAGTGAACCAAAACTTGCTTCCGAATTGTTGGACAAGTTTGATAAGAAAGTAAATCCAGAGACAGTGCGTTGTGTAATTAGGAAAGCAGGGTACAATGGCAGAGCTGCCAGAAGAAAGCCACACGTAAGTGAAGTGATAGAAGAAAGAGACTTCAATTCGCAAAAGATTATGTTAATAAGGATAAAAACTGGTGGAAAGATGTGCTTTTTGCGGATGAAAGTAAGGTAAATGTTTTTTGTTCTGATAATAGGATAACTGTATGGCGCAGATTAAATGACGAACTAAAAACTGAGAACTTGCAGCCTACAGTTAAACATGTGATGGTCTGAAGTGCATATCTTCAGCTGGGGTAGGGGAGATGGCCTTCATCGAGGTTAAAATGAATCAAAATGACTATCTGAATCTCCTGAAGAGCAATCTTCATAACAGTGCTGAAAAGTTGAGTATTAGAGACACTTTTAAGTTCTACCAGAACAACGACCCAAAGCATAAAGCTGGAAAGCACAGAATGTGGGTGTTATATAACTGCCCGAAAGTAATAGACACACCTCTCCAAAGTTCAGACTTAAACCCAATCGAAAATTGTTGGCAAGAGCTGAAAAGGGGACTGCGATAAACAGTAATAAAGTCAAAATGTTAGCTGAAAAAGAGACTGCAGGAAGAATGGGCACTTATTGACTCAAATTATACCAAGAAAATAATTGAGAATATGCCGCAACGGTTGAGGGCCGTCATTAGACAGAAAGGGAACCAAACTAAATACTAGGGATTAGGTTTTTGTGCAGTAGAAGAAACGTTTAATTTCTCTGGCCCAATATTAAATTGTGTGCATATACATTAGATTATTTTTTCAGAGAGTCGTTTTATTTCTTCAAGTAACAATTCGTGTTTTTTACGAAGTGAGTTTGTGTTGTCAAAATTGGAATAATGTTCTGAGCTTGAATTTCTTGTATATGTTTGCTTCAAATGTCAAATAAAGACCTACAAAGTGGTAGTGCGACATTGGCCCAATACTAAATTGATTCACTGTATATAATATGATAGGTCCATACATAGTGCTCCGCCTATATACTGCGACAATGTAGAAACGTTTTACAAAATATTATTGATATAGCAGTATATTAATAACAATATTAGCACAGCGATAACGTCACAGAAAATATAATAAAACGAATAATCATGCTGCACAACTGTTACAGACGGAAAGATTGATACACCAATTATTATTATTATTATTATTATTATTATTATTATTATTATTATCATTATTATTATTACTACTACTAGAAAACTTGATACAGTTCTTGCATTATCGTGATTGTGTTCTCCGTTTATAATAATTACATTTACATCCAATAACATCTATCAGATGTTGCAAAAAACAAAATCACTCCTGGGTGGGGGTGGAGGGGGGGAAACATTTACCTACAACATTTATATTACATTTTAAAGTAAGTTTTGTAGTTGTACTACGGAAAGGTTAGTTAAACACTGCAAAGTTTTGAAATGATAAACATCTATGATGTTACTACACAGTTCATCACTGTAACAAGAACGAATGTCTAACGCTCGGCTTATACCGTTCGAGGATTTATCGCTCGTGACAATTTTACCCACCATGCATGTGCGCTACCCATCGGATTATGCTATGAACTACTTGGCGCTCGAGCGAAAACGTCCGATGCAGATCTCTGGTGGATACGTTGTTTCTTCGTCTGTCAATCACCCTGTACTTCATTTGAATTTGTCGTGTAGTATATAAATAAAATTATAGGCGGGACAAAACTCGTCTGAAAATGTGTCTGTCAACGTTATGGGATCGCATCCTTGTACTGGACCGAACTTATAGACATTGGCCTATTCACATCAACATAGTGGATATAGCGCACTTAATGAAATTTCATTTGTGTTATCGAACACAATCCTAATAACGTAATGAAATGTTCCGTACATTTAAGTGACGTGCGTAATTTCAAGTATGCTGCAACTGTCAGCCAACGTGGAACGCAGTTTTTTTCGTGTGTAGGCCTAAGTTTTTTCCCTCCATGTAACAGGGTGTCGTTCTCAATGGAAAATTTGAAAATGATATTCACTGTGTACTATAAAAAATCACACAAGGATTAGCCTATAAAGCTTATGTTTGTTAATATTTAATGTGTAATATTGTAACATTTGCGATGTCGAGAAAGTATAGGCATATGTGTGTCTGCTTTTTTTTAAGGACATCAGTCAACTGATGTAAATTTTGGGAAACCAATAAAAAACTATATTAAGGGATTTTAAAAAATGTATTTTTTCTCATTGATAATAATGTATCTATGTGATATTCTGAGAAGAGCTTTTAATACGGTACAGTATATTAATTATTTATTTTTTAAGAATTCCCTTAATTTTCACACGATGGAAATTAGTGATATGTCCTTTCAAAAAGACAAATGGATTCAATTCTTTACTTCGAAATGGAATGTATATACATTATATATGTTTGTAGGCCAATATATTTCTTTAAACTATGTAATACATTCATTATTTTGTTCTAAAATAATTTTGTAATAAGTTGCGTGTAATTTTCGATGACTGAACTGTACTTCTGCTTTGTCAATGCAGTAGCTTGGTTCTAGTTCACTAAATCTTGGGCTATACTTGTATATACTACGTTTCAACATTAGTTTATAGTGCTCCAAATCTCTTGTCCTGCTTATAACTATTGTCAGATTCCACACACGTAATTGGACATTTCGAACATCTAACAAGGGAACCGTCTCAGGTCATGTATCTTGAATTTATTAAAAATTTATAGGCCTATGTAAACTAATTTTCATTCATTAAGAAACGTTGTGATAAGTCGTTCGTTTCGCTTTTTCCTTGTTTACGAAATATAACTACTTGAAAATCGTTGCTACTTATACCACTTCTTGCGCGCATTCGGATTGTCATAGCTCAGCAACACCGTATCACAGCTCTCGCATTAATACTCTAGTCAATTTGTTTTCTCTTAACTCACATTAAAATTACATCTTTCACTCATTCGTACACTGTCCAAATCCATGGAAGTCTAGGAACATGACTCTACATACTCGTACCACAGTCAAAGTAATATACAGTCACGAAGCTCAATACGTAGTAAATATACATCCATAGATAGTTGCTAACCACCAGGATCGCTACTATCGCCTCATTACAGACAATGCGAAATAGTACCTGCACCGTCTATTGTTCCTAGTACCCTCATAAACTCAAGCTTCGTGACTGTATATACTAGACTGTGCTCGTACTATGCTTTCAAGAACTGAAAGGGGAATTTGGACCTAAAGTAAAATAACGTGTAGATAATGATAAGCCATTTAATGTCGTGGTCGGTGCAAATATTTCCGGTAAACTGACAAAAAAGTCATTGAGAAGATGGTTAAGAGATGTATTTCTTCCGGATATTAAGAAAGGCACACTACTACTTCTGGATTTTGGACGAATAGATAACAGTAGGTATATTTACTATTGAAGGAGTAAACAATACTTTACATGGTAAGAATTAAAACATAAATTATTCCTCCAAAAACTACAAGATTTTTGCAACCCTTGGATATGTATTATTTAGGCAATAAAATTGTAATTCGAAGGCTAAAAGAGTTGTCATACATAAAATTATCTGTAAAAACATTCCAGACACATTGCACGATAAGGACTTCATAATGACAATGCATTCTGTTGTGTATCAACAGTTTCATTCACCTGTCCTCAAAGACATGCTAATACTGTATACGAGTGGCAGAGGTATGGATATTTAGAAACATGCGAGAAAGTTTGATAACGTTCTTTCAACAATGTTGCATGTTGGAAACAGTATGTATGTGTTAGAGAAGAGCGTGAAAAAACCAGTCAAGGCTATGTAAAATGTTTGTACTGTTCAATGGCTCTTTGTTCCGAGCAGTTCATTTCGAAACCCACTATCATATTTCAGGTTAGTCACAAAGTTAATACATATTTTAAATTCAAATTGAATTTGTATTTCAACAAGAGTACTCTATTAATGCGAGTTAAGAGAAAAATAAAATAGACTGATTAGCATTAATGCGAGAGCTGTGATACGGTGTCGCGGAACTATGAGGATCCGAGTGCACGCAAGAAGCGGCATAAGTAACATCGATTTTTAAATCAATATATTTCGTAAATGAGGAAAAAGCGAAACGAACGAATATCACCACGTTTCTTAACGAACGAAAATTATCTTAAATAGACATTTTTATTAAATTCAAGCTACACGACATGGGACGGTTTCCTTGTAAGTAAATGAATTTCAATGTTTAAACTCAAAGAAATTCGTTTAATGACTAAATCACTAAGCTATTAGTTGTAATTCTGTAAAAACTAGTAAAAATGTTATATTGATTTTTAAAATGTAATGTGTTGAAGTAATAAAATTATATTTGTATAAAAAATGTTATGTGTGTTTAGTCCTGCTTTTTAAATTCAGTAACTTCCGTTCAGTTAAACGCCAACTTCAATTAAGAGGGCCAGCTCTTTTACCATACATTTAAAAGTATTCTCTAACATGTAACACGAAAAAATATAGTGTGTAATGTAAAAAATATTATTGATGACGTTATGACTCGCAAAACAACAACGGTCTCAAAAATATTTTGTTTTCATAAAAATATTTCTTTCAACGTATAAGGTTTCAGTGTCCGCCGTTAAAAAAAGAGAAATCTCAACTTATTATAAATTGAATTTATATACGAAAGATTTGTCAAATTTATTAAATAAATAACTTGTTTAGCTTTCTTGTGTTAATGTTGAAAATATTAAAGTATTTTACCTTAATTAATGACTAGTTTCGGTTTATTTCCACTATCTTCAGATTTCTTCTACGAAGGTAAAAAAAATGGTTTATTTAACAAATTTAACAAATCATAAGTGATACAAGCTATATGTTACTTTTGATATGAAAAATCCTGAATTATAGTAGCTATTATTGAAATTTACACTTATGCACTTAAAGGGCCGAAATGATTACATTAGTACGTTAATCAAACGAAGTGTATTATAATTGTATTAAGTATGCAGTAGGTACAGTATAAATACGCTTTATAATTTTATACGAAAGTGTATATTATTTGACATTTGTGCGAATTAGGACGCGAATACACTCGCCTTGAAGGATAGACTGCATTAGTATTTTGCAAAGCCTACTTTTGCAAGATTGTATTCAACAGCTCTTGTGCAATAATTTATGTGTAGCTTTAATATAATATTACACAGATCCACATATTATACAAGGCTTCTCGAAGTCTGTCGAATGCGATTCAGCGTAAAAGGATTCGTACTTGTATATGCCTTACAAGCTCGAAACTTTCATCTGACTCCGTGGCGCAACGGTAGCGCGTCTGACTCCAGATCAGAAGGTTGCGTGTTCAAATCACGTCGGGGTCAAAGAAATTTTGTTGATATAAAAGGTGTGACGTCTTAATTGAGAAAAGGAAATGTTCTTTGAACGACAATCAGACGTGAATTCAGATGGATCTAAACTTAGTTTGATTTATACAATAAGTGAAGAGTCGTATTTATATTTTCCGTGATCAGTGCGACTGAAGCGTGGCGAAAGAATCAATGGGCGTTGCTATGTAGGTATATAACACACAATTCATACATTTATTACACTACGAAAGAAACGCTGCACTTTCAAAAGTTATTAGGCCTATTGGCAGAATTGTCTCTAAGAAGTTTGTAGCTATAGCATCAGTGAGACAAAAAAAAAACGTATAAAATTCATGAATAACACGTGGACGTTTCTATCAAATGTACAATTTTCCTAGCAATTTGGATGCACTAGATTGCACACACATAAAAATCCAATCCTCAGTAGACAAAAGAGCGGAAACATTTTTAATCTATCATTCTTCCTTCTTGCATTCTACAGGGACATCATTTTATTTTTACTTCAATTTTTATTGTATCAGAGTTTTTTTAATGTACTTCACTCCCACCCCTTCTACTAATGGAGTTCCAACTGTCCTCCACACAGAACCAAGGCCGCATATTGTAAGCAGGACTGAGTTAGTGGTTATAGTACTTTCCAGAAATATGTTCGCGTTTTCCAGTGACGAAAGAGCTTTCAATATTGAATCATAATTTCGCACAGATACTGTCGTCCGTTTGCCTACGTCGCATCCCGATTTCCCCCACCTGCTTCTGCTCGCCCCTCTGTAAATGCTAGTGGCTGGGCTGTCTTAGCTCTTTTCTGAAAACATTAATTTCTATTAGGAATTGGACTTCTACGTAATATTATACAACTGTTTAAAATAACTTAAACAAAAGGGCCTCGTTAAGTAATTAACTGTCACGTGATTTCCACCCTTTCTACGATCCTGCGGCATAACCACTTGGACGGACAGTAGATAGCATGTCTGAGTAATTTTATCTGTGCGGGTCGGGCAGAAGTGAAGATTTAATTTACAGTACGTAAGGTACTCTTTTATAGATTAGGTACAGAACTATTTCAACATGAGTTACTAGTACGAAGGACGAAACTGGTAATTGGAATTAGATGCAATAGACTATAGTGCGATAATATGCACAAAAGAACTGAATCCTATATCGAAATGAACGGCCACCATTTTCAAAAATGTGTTTAAATATTCATATTATGATTATTTTTCAATTTAACTTCATTCTCTATATTGTACGCTGATGTGCTGTAGAGAGTATAATATACACTGCATAATGAATACGTTCGCATGGATAACTCAGTTCGTGAGTAAAAACACTTATTGTTAACTACAGGTTCGTGTCAGTAGATTTACTGGCATGTAAAAGAACTCCTGCGGGACAAAATTCCGGCACATCCGGCGACGCTGATATAACCTCTGCAGTTGCGAGCGTCGTTAAATAAAACATAACATAACATTTTCCCTTATTCAGTTTCTTTTCTCTCTGTACCGCACCAGTTAATTCTAGGTCAACTATTCTTTGATTGTCCTTGAGGATTGCATTCTAGGGGTCTCTTTGCTACATTTTGTTTTCTTCTAAGTGCAGGGTTATTTTCTAGATTTGATCCCTCTCCAAATCTCTCTCTGTGACGTCTTTTCCCACATATCCTTGTTAGAAATAGTCATTTGGCCAGATTCCCATAATAAATCTCGAGCATCTTTTTATATGAAATTGTAATCAGTGGTGAAGCGTGAGCTACTTGAGAGGATAGGCATTTAAGTATTATACGAGTATTATCTAGCATTTGCAAAATTTGTATAACAAATGGACGATTGAGAACGTCAAAATTGAAGTACTATTTAGTGCATATTCTGCAAGTATTAATATAGTGCAATGTCTCTGCCGTAGTAATCAACCACTATACACTCATCTTGCTTTACAGCATTCTCTACAAGTATCAATGAATTTTTGATGGCACGACTAAATGTCAGGTGTGTTACAGGACAAGACAATGGATCTTTTATAGAAATAGAATTCCTTTATTTTAAATAAGATATTCTTTAAACAGTGCATGGGTCCTAGAATAGTAACAAAACTAGCTTTAGATCAAAAATGAACAAATATTTTAAATATCTTAATGTCAGATCTGTTACCTAATATAAAGATAATAACTTCTTCAGTAACTAACAGAAAACCATTCTTTCAGTAACAATTATCTTAGTAGATTGCCCTTAAGGCGAAGATATTTGAGCCTTACTTTCTTTAATGATATATAATTAGAAAAAAATAAGGCACTGTTTTGAATGATGTAACAGACATGGCATGGAGTAACAGATCTGACAGGTAACAGACATGACAAAGCAAACATAAGCATGTGCTAACCTAAAATTTTTTTGCGTAAAAATTTTCAAAATAGCAACTTTACTACTGCACACATGTACTATTATGTCCTCTTGATGTTGACTTTATATGTTGTTATTTGTGGAAAACACAACACAAACAGATCTGACAGAATAATAATGCACGCTTAGACTAAAATACAAAGCAAGAGCATGACACACAAACTCGCCAATTAAAAATGGGTGAACATAGCAGTTCAATCAAGTTGGGTCTTTGTGCATCATCCTGGCTTGTGCTGGCATCTATGGGATTTCTTTTTCAACTGTGTATCCATAGGAACAGAATGGTGTAACAGACCTGACTGATTTACTGGACTAGAGTAATTATGTTTGTATGTATGTATTTATTTACACTGCAAGTGGGCAAGCACCCGGTGGTAGTGGTATATACAATATTAACAATACACAATAAAATGATAACCAATACACAATAAAATTTACAATACACAATACAATTTTACAACACATATACAATTTTACACACAATACAATAATAATACACAATACAATTTAACACAATAATAATAAAACATAAAATAAAATACCTAATTTTACAATACAACCTACATAATTATCTATAGGTCCTACATAAGTTTCAGTAGTCTTTCACTTTACTCTCATCTCATTCCCTGTAGTGGCACTATGACGCATTTCACTGACACTTTAGCACACATTTCACTGAGACTCTGTAACACATTTCACTGACACTATAGAACACATTTCATTGACGCTATAAATTATCACTGATCGGAACTGTTCACTGCACTGTAAAACCATAACTTCACTGACTCACCTCTCTTCACTGATACAACAGTTCAAATAAGTCAAATAATTACATCCTTATGCATACTTATAAACAGAACTACATTTAAACTAAACATTTCTAGTCTAAGGCCCTCTTACACGCTAGTTTTAAATAATTTACAATTCAAACCAAGGAAGTAAACTCGTCAGCCTAGATAAATACATGTCACCTTAAAAAATTAAATGTTGAATGTCACCTTAATTTTAATTTTCACTTTATATACAACTTTTTAGATTATTCTTGAATCTCCTTAAGGAAGGACAGCCCTCAAAGACCGCTGCAGGTAGGTCATTCCAATCATTTATAGTTCTATTTAAAAATGAGAATTTACCTACATCCGTTTTCTGTTTCCTACATTTGATTTTAAAATCATGATCGTTCCTACCATAGTACGTTGGCTTTTCTAACCGAGCCGTTATGTCTACCCATGCTTTCTGACCTACATGTGCTCTATACAATGATGTTATTCTAGTTTTCCTACGCCTGTTTTCCAAAGTTTCCCATTTAAGTTCTTTTATCGTATCGTTTCCATCTTCTCTTTTACCTTTAACAAATTTCGCTGCCCTATACTGGATTCTTTCTAAGGAATTTATCTGGTATATTCTATAGGGATCCCAACACGTAGTTCCGTATTCCATTAACGGTCGCACTAACGTTAGATATGCTATTTCCCTCGATTTGGGGCTAGCCTTTCTCAAGATTCTCATAATAAAGTGAAGTGCCCTCCATGCTTTACCCGTAACATTATCAACATGCTCTCCCCAAGAAAGTTTGGAGTTTAAATACACTCCTAGGTATAATACACTCCTAGGTAAAATACACTCCTACACACTATGCACACTATGCAACCATATTTAAAGAAATATAAACTCAGACATAAATGTAGAAGTTTTGATAATATCAAACGTTTCTTTAATTTTTTTCTCTATTACATTATTAAACAAACCTTTATCTGGACATAATCATGCTCCATTTTATATACTTAACGATTATGGACACAGCATTTTAGCTTTTACTATGAGAATTTTATTTTATTCTTGTGAAATATTTCACATGAAGGAAATAATTCTTGTGACGTGTACTACATTAGTATTGAAACTACTCACTGTTAGGAATTTATAATTATATCGCTATAAATGCAATAATGGGAAGGGTATGAATTGATGGACGTCATTTGGTATACAAATTCTGCAAATGACCCTACTACCATCACCACCACTACCACCACTTGTGAAACGCTACTTTCGACGCCTCTATACCTGCTTATATCGAGGTCACTGTTTGTTCGATAGTGTTATTGTCGATGGAATATGGCGTGGTATTAAATTATTTACACATGGCTGCAGTTAAAAATATTAAAAGTCTGTATCTCTATATTTGATGATAAGAGGTGAGAATTTTAAATGACATATGCGGGTCAGGAAATTACAACAAGGTTTTAGAACAGAGTACTGTATAGGCTATTATGTAATATCGATCATTTTTAGTTTGTAAGAAATGCATATGCACTTAGATTTTTTCTAAGACTTACATTAAATAACTTTCTTTCTTTTTCCTTGTTTAACTTCCTTTCTGGATCTTGCAAGCCAGTGCCCGTATAGGAGGAATGTACAGCAGTGGCAAAAAGAACCGGACCTACCCTTGTAGCTGATACAAAAGAATTCTGTGCTGTGTATTGTGTCAAACTGTGGTAATTTCAATATGGATAGTGAAGCCAGAGGTATGTACTGCTATTTAATGTAAAAATACGCAGTTATCTTTGCCGAATAGAGGTAGAAATGTAATATTGATGCCAGATGAAAATAAAACTCTCAAAGTTTTTTTCGTCTGTAGTTTGAGGCCCTGAAGGAAACAAAAGGCGGTAAGAATCGAACAAATGCAATAAATTTCATTGTTACAAATAATTATACAAGATGGATGTGTTTTGTGACTAGCAACATTTGAATCTGTGACTCTGAAATCAGCTACAAAGGTCGGTCCTGTTTTTTTTTTGCCATGTACATTAAATAAATTAAATAACATTCTTGTAAATGATCTCCATCTGTTTGCCATATTATCTCACAAAGTTTATTGTCGTAATATACAAAGTGTATAATTATATATATAGGCCTAACTTTTCACCGTTCCCGCGCTATATTATGCAATTCGAACAATTCCACCAATGACACGAGGAGACGTTCGAGGATATGTCTACTTGTGGTCAAAACGGACCAATAGGGAATTTGTTTTGCTTTACAATTCCCCCCTGTTGAAATATAAGGCAAATGATGAACTTACAATAATACACAGCATCGGTATCGTGGCCACCGCTGTGGAGTAACGGTTAGCATGCCTGACCGTGAAACGAGCGGTCTCGAGTTCGAATCCTAGTTGGGACAAGTTACCTGGTTGAGGTTTCTCCGGGTTTTCCTTCACCCTATTAAAAGCAAATGCTGAGTAACTTTCGGCGCTGAACTCTGGATTCATTTCGTCGTCATTATCATCTTGAATATAATTCAGACGCTAGTTAACCATAGCTGGTGGTAAAGCGTCGTAAAATAACCAATTAATAAATCGGTATCGTCTACTTGGCTTCATTCGTAACGTTCGTAATAGCGAACAAATATTGCCGAAGGGAAGTTAAAGAAATGCAGAGCGGAAAATATAATATTGACGTATAATAAAGTAATTAAATTAAGTCAAAAACTTTCTGTTAACAAACATTTAGGGTAGATACCGTCTACCCTACCTCTCCTGACGCTTTCTCCCTACTTGTAATTCATTCCCGATGAAAGATATAAAAAAATTCCACTTCACTTCCGAGAATCGAATCTGAATCTGCTAGATTTGTTTCCAGGAACGATATTCACCTGAAGAACAAACAAAAAAAATCTCCATTTAACATAAATTGAATTCATATACCGTAAATCAGGGTTACATTGACCCACAGAAATAAATTTTTAAATATTCTTTTGCTGGTTTCTTGTAAAAATTTCGGAGATAAAGCTCCAAATTTCATATGAGACTGCGAAACATTTTCTAAAAGTATTTCAACAATTATAACAGTCACTGATAATAGTTCAAAGCTCTGGGCCAAAGTTACCTGGTACAATGAGTTACTTTGACCCACTATGTTTTCTCATATAGCCTATAGCCATAGTAAAATGAAACTGGGCCAGTGCAATACAGCACTTGAGAAATTGAACTACAAACTGGCAATAATATTCTTAAAAATAAGTCCGTCTGAAACATGAAAGATATTTACTTTGAGATAAATATTTAAACCTTTCCAATTTTTTATGCTACAAATTCTTGTTTACAAGTAGCCTAATGTTTACAATAGTGTCTAAAATGGCATGGCACGAGGTACACAAAGTTACATTATATTGATAAAGCTGCAAAACAAAATAAATAAAACAAAACTACAGATCTTTTATATTCAGTTGACGCCTTGAAGACTGAGAAAACCCCTCTTCAATTTTTTTTTTGGTAAAATAAAATGTTCTTCTGTTAGGGCCGTACCCAATACCGATCAGTAGGACTTGCATGCATAAATTCCATTTTCTTCCATTTTCGTGAAAACAGCTGGATATAATTGGCTTTTCCAAGTTACACAAAGTTTCCAACAGCCAATGATTGGGTATTTTAATTTCAATTGTCTGACATGGCCTGCAAACAGTTACAGCGAAAGAAAATTTAGCGCTAGAGATTACTTTGGCCTGGACCAATGTAGGGGTTTTACAATAATCAAATATTGTTTACATATACAGGATGTTTCCGAAGTGGTGTTACAAACTTTCAGGGATGATGGCGAAGGGCGCATGTATCAATTTGAGATAAGGAACCCGGAAGTGACTGAGTCGAAAGTTATAAGCAAAAATAGTTGTGTGGAAATGGAATTGTAATTTGGCACCACGTGCCCTCCTTCCCTTAACCTTTGGAACAGTCGTGGAAAGATGGTATGGGCCAGATGTCTCCTACGTGGGTACTGGCCCTGATACAATCTGTGAGCTTGTCTACTGTTCCTATTGGCTCATCCGTATTCGAAAATCATTTCTGCTTATTCCGCTCTCGTGTACTCTTCCATTTCACTAGGACTGATCGACTGGACACTGCAACTTTTACACATACACTGCTGTCTACAGACGTGCATATCAGGACCGACCATGTCCGTTACACATTACGCCATCTGCATTGCTTTAGTGTAGTTTCCTGTCCCCACCCCTGAGACAGCGCACTGAATGGAATACTGTAAGTAGACAACGTAAACAACGTCAGATGAATACTGTATGTGTAAGATGTACAGATAAATACACATAAATAAGGTGTACAGAGGAATAAAATTATTTCATTTCCACACAACTATTTTTGCTTGTAACTTTCGACTCGGTCATTTCCGGACCATGGCTCCTTATCTCAAATTGATACATGTGCCCTTCGCCATCATCCCTGAAAGTTTGTAACACCACCTCGGAAACACCCTGTATTGTACGTCATTACTTCGAGCCTAAATAAATACACTTACTTGATTTTCTCAATCGCCGGTATCGGCTGGGAAGGAGGAAGTTTAATTACACAGTATTAATTTACTACTTCTACAACAACAAACGCCATGAACATCATAGGTGTCCAACAACTGCCGTTATAGACAATCCTGATAGCGGAAGTTATTCTTAAAATATCTGACTATCGTATGGCGCGTAGAAATGAATGATGTGGATGAAACTCGCTGTACGAACAATTTTTAAAATTTTGTATCGTGTGTGAGCCAAAGTAACACGCGCTGGGCCAATCTAACTCTGGTTTACGGTACTAATGACTTGTTAAATTTATTAAACAAACAATTATTTTATACGCCAAACACGTCGTGTAATTAAAGGTAGCTTTCGCGATGACACAAGTATGGCCAGCCGGTGTTCCTGATTTAGCTGCAGAGGTTGAGGAAGAGCGAATGAACGGCCCGTGGGCGTCTGACCTTAATACCGACTGCCCCCGTTTAGTGCAGCTCACTGCCACATCCAGTGTTTGTCCTGTCCACAGATTCATAATTATCTTAATACGTCCTCATTTTTAAATTTTTCTTATTAAAATGTCCATCATACACGCCTAATGCGAGAAGAATGTCAAGGCCCGCACACACGAATGGGCGTGGGCAGGTCATCATCGCGATACCGAGGTCTCATGGGTCTGCAGCAAATTGCCGCGATGTCACTCTCCGACGACCTAAAATGTAACAGATTTTCTAATGAAGATGTAGTAAGTCAGGATATCGAGTTAGTGTCATGAACACGTTAGGTATCTAGAAACACCATTACTCTATTAACTGAAAATATATTATTTGAAAGGCCGTTGTACAGTTAAAGCACAGTATTCTTAAAAAAAATTAGAGGCTATTATAAAAAGGTATAAAAAGGAATTTTTTTATTGCACCGTATATGGACAAAGTTCATGCAACGACAGACCAACCAGAGACATCACTTTTAGAGGTATTTAGTTGAGTTAATTATAGACTTATAACATTAATTTTTCCTCTGATTGAGTTTCTGGCTTTTATATACAGTAGTGGCAAAAAAAAAAAACATCGGACCGACCCTTGTAGCTGATTTCAGAGCCTTGTTCACTCCAGAGCACGATAGACTGGTAACTAAGACTTTCGTGGTTAGAATCCTGCCTGGGAAGGAAACTTTTTTTTGTTCCTTATTCAAATTTATTCCCAATACTTTTCGATTGCAGCTATATTTTACTACTTAATTAACTTATTATTCCCAGAACATGAATTTTACCAGCAATCGAAAAGTATTGGGAATAAATTTGCAGTGCTCGGGAAAAGTGACACAAGTCAGTTTCCACAAACCTTTTTTGATAATTTATTGACAACTTACGGAACATCTGCTCGCTTGGAAAAAAATACATAAATATTTCTCCCATTACAATAATTCATACAGAAAAAAAATCAAGTTGACATAAACCAGCGTAAGTTGTCAATAAATTATCAAAAAAGGTTTGTGAAAACTGACTTATGTCACTTTTCCCAAGCACTGCAGAAATTTGACTAAGGAACAAAAAAAAAGTTTCCTTCCCAGGCAGGATTCGAACCACGAAAGTCTTAGTTACTAGTCTATCGTGCTCTGGAGTGAACAAGGCTCTGAAATCAGCTACAAGGGTCGGTCCGGTTTTTTTTTTTGCCACTTCTGTACATCTATTATCAGGCAGTACATCTCACTTGACGATATGTGTCAGAGGAAGAACAATAAGTTTGTATGCATCTGAAGTCTGATTAGTGTAATATGTAGCCAATCGGCGATGTATGCAATGGAGGAGGAAAGGAATTGACCACCCTACCACGTTATCTCCTGGCGTAGTTGCCTCATAAGTGGTGCCTTGTCTGTCTTCGGACAGTTGACTAAACAAATAATATCAATTTTTTTTTAATTCAGCTGACTCTGAGCATGGAGGAAAATAATTTCAATATCAAACAGGGTATTATTTACCAGTATAATGAATATTAGCCTATGTAAATTTTCCGATAACAAACTACGCGTTGATAATATATAGTCGCAGAATATACAATGGAGGAAAATCAAGCGAGCAAGAACTAGAACTAAATGTTGAAAGTTGAAAATAAGAAATCATGTGTTCATATATTTTTAAGATAGTTTCAACCATTTGCCTGCAGATGATACCAAAATCTCACTTTTACAGAATTGATAGTTGGCTGTTGTCGCAAACGGGTCCTTGCACTTACGCTTGCTTTAGTCTGTTGTGCGCCTTATACATGCGATGATTTTCCAAGTCCCACAGGTGGTCTGAGTAGCACTTCTGAATCCGATGCTGACAGGTGGGTCATTCTGCATCATCCCGTTTGAACCAGGTTCCATCCGCAGACGAGTACCTAATAAGCCCCAGGAGCCGGAGTCCCAAGCTCTTAAATCCTATTCCAGCATCGGAAACCCGTACTACTCCCCCATGACTTCACCACAGTCTATTTTCAACTATTGCAGATGATAGATGAAATGAGAGGAATGTGGAGAGTGTTGGTGGAATGATAGAAGAACAGGAGTGCCCCTAAAAAAACCCTCTGCAACTTGTGCTTTTTTCACCACAAGTTCCATCAAGCCCTGATCGGGCATCGAATCCGTGCCGCCTAGATGGAAAACGAACGCGATGTTATCTGTTGTATTAAAAATCCGAAAAAGAGTGTTTTATTTGTAAACGTATCGTGAAAAAGCGAGATAGGGTTAATGAAATCGCAGGAGACCCTATCAGAGGTTGAAACGTAAAGTCATCTTTATTATAGGCAATGGAGATTCACAGGGTAGGGGGATATTAGAACTCCCATCTGTACAGACTATCATCATTAATGGCAGTTGGATGGAATGTCTCTCCTACGTGCCACCCCAGCACCATAGTGTGGTCGAAAGGGTTAGTTCAAAGGAGAAAATTCATAACTCATCGGGTATTGAACCCACGAACTTTCGTCTTGTAGCATAACGTCTAAACCGCGACTCTACCGCGCGCCCCAGACTCTAACAAAGCGCGTTGAAAATTCTGTCCAACATTGTTTACTATGAAGATTTTAAATCTAGTAACTCATAAAAAGGAGGAAAAAAATGGAAATTATGCAAAGTGGAAGATGCTTAATCACGGTAACGTTACAAAATAAATCCTCAAGATAAAAGGAACAGAATTTTCCTTTGTCATTTTACATTGTTGCTTTTTATTTAGTGGAAAATGGACTTTGTTTGTAGGAAAAATCGCAACGTCGCAGTAAATTTAGTAGCACTTGCACCTCTTGCAGTGAGAGGAAATTATGTAAACAAACTACCTGCTGCACGCTCCGCTCTGCGACTTACATTCTGCAGGCTTTAGGACAGTGATGTCAAAGCAAGCGCATTTTTCTGACCTTGACGTCGTGCGCGGGCATCAAGCGCTAAGTATGGAAAGAGGAAGGGTTGTGTATATGAATAAGCAACCTGTTGGATTAAGGAAACAGTGATGCACAAACTTCAAATGGAACGTGAAATTTTATGTCGTTATTTTTATATGGCTTCTTTCTGTTTGATATTATCTGTATTGTCTGTAAAACAAAAGTACTAACACTGATTTCTTAATATTGCAGTTGTGTTTTAAACGTTAATAACATAATAAAGAGTTAAGAAGGAATATTCACATAAATTCGATAGTAGTACAATTATACTGTACTAAGTGAATGAAACACATCATTCATAAAGAAAATGATATCCCAGAAAAAGAGATTGAGTATGACATGATAAGTTGGAATTGATATTGAGGGTACCTTTAGCCTTATAAAAGTAATCAATGAACTAATAAAAAACAATATTACAGTACAAAGCAAAGTTACCTAGGTGCTGTATATGTTTTAACTGTAACTAATATTCCGTAACAAAACTCGTATCGCATTATGCTTTTAAGGTGATATTGGTGAGCAACTTCCTATCATCAGATTATTAAATTATTTTCTCGAAAATTGCTGAAGCTATAGAGCTGACATTTTTACAACACATGGGCACGTATCTTTTGCTTATGATGTAGCAGTAGTTGCTTTGTTTATTATTTCTTTACAAACAATTTCCATGCGAATATTTTCAAAATTTTCAATACACTATCTTCAGTAATACGTATTTACGATGTATTAGATTTACGAAAATATTCTGTAAAGCTACTAAATAAATAGGCCTATATCTGAAAATTTCACTTTTCTATAAAAATAAGTTGAGAAAATATTTCTTTTGAATAACAAAATCAAACTTGTGAAAAATGAGCATTAAAATTAAAACTTACGTTATTATAATGCACTTACACTTATCAGACAAATCTAAAAATTAACATGGATATCGTTTTAAAAAGGTCTCTTCCCTTTATCTGTTGAATCAGTGCTGGCCATCCCAGAACATAGCTCGACCAAGCGGCAAATACTACCTCTTTCGTCTGTCTCTTTCCTTTCCGCTGTAAAGCGCTCAGGCTCTCCTGAGCTCTAAAGCGCGCGCTTGCTCCTGTGGGCATCAATTGACATGACTGCTTTAGAGTGAAGCACTCGTCTACATCTTGTCAAGCATTCATTACTAAAGTGAATTATAAATAACTGAAGTATAAAATACGGTCAAGAATGCAAAATACTATATTTGTTGAACTGAGAATTCTATTGTAAACACGCTTATAAAATGTGTAAGCCTCTTTCTGAATACGCTTGAAAAATAATGGGAATCACAATTTATCTACAGTAATCTCACTAGAGGTTTTGGTTTATCTAGAGAAAATAAAAACACGAGTGGGATTTAATTGACTATTAGACCTGCACGATTAGAAGAAAGTATATAAAGACTGGAAGAAATAAAGTACTCTAATGCAATAAAATATTAATTCACTTACTAAAATCCTGACGGCCTTATCTCTACCAGGTTAAATAAATAAATCTAATCTAATCTAAAATACTAAACTGTCTTGAAAATATATTATTGTACTATCTTAACATTAAAAATATTCCGGTAGATGGCTGTAGTGTGTTATGATCCGCTGTTCTCTTGTTACCAGTTGTGCCAACTATGCAATCTTCATTGAACTCTATGGACGATTACTATTATAGTCAAGAAGGCTTTGTTGATTCAGTTTCATTTTTATTAAAACAGTTGCATTCCACTTCAATTATCATCTCTGACACGTGACTATCTACAGCAGAAGCTATAACATAACCTAACTAATATAAACAAGATAAATGAAAGAAAAGTGTTAATTAAGAATGATGAAATAAACCTGAATCATTTTAAAAAGTACACCGACGTTCAAAGCTATCTGACCTACGATTTTATGATCGTGTAAGCGAACTTAAGAACACAAAAGATATTAAAATTAAAGCCAATCCAACTTCATAAGAAATTGTTTGAGCAACAGCACGTAATCCACCAAATAATGCATAATTAGAATTAGATGATCAACCAGCAATCATAAAAGTATAAACACCTAAACTAGTGCAACAAAGAAAAAATAATAAACCCAATTCAGAAGAAATAAAACTAATTCAAAATTTCTAACTACGGGATAAGTGAGAACCAACGATTAAAAAAAATTAGACAAACTATCAAGTAGTTCCGCTAGTTCTCAATAGGTGGTGGCACAATTATTGGGACGATTAAAAAAGTGTCGGGGAAAATGATGATGTAGATTAAGCATAAATCATAATTGACAATATCAGCGGTTTCCAGCTAAACCCAGTGTTGTTTAAGGGTACGTACACGTTGCAGCAACGATAAACGATAAGAGAAATGACCTAGCGACGCTTTGGTATTATCAAAGAATCAAGTGTTCATATGGGAGCAACGAGGACGCGGGAAGCGAACATTTTGATTTATCAGTAGAAGATATTCTATGTATCCACTTAATGAAAGAAGATATATTGGAAATATCAGCTGCTAAGTTCAAGGTTAATGTAACTTAAATACGTACAAAATTGAACCCGTTTCTCATCCCAAAGATAATATAAATTCGTTGTGTTGTGATTGGTTCTTGTGATCACATAACATATGACGAATAAATACACAACTGATCAATTTTCCAATATCTATAATAATTAATTTGATATGCCGAAATAATAATAAATCGATTAATATTCGGATATATTGATAACCACCGGTAATTATACAGATTAATATTATCTTAATCAGAGATCATATGAACGACAAGAGCGAAGAAAATGGAACTTTTCTTTTTCGTCGCTTTTATCGTGCATCTTCGCTTTTATCGTTACTCCAATATGCACACCTCAATGACAATGCAAGCTTCAATTCTCTCTGATATAGCATCCCTGCTTCTTCTATCGTTTATCGTCGCTCCAACGTGTACGTACCCTTACAATCAGTAGAGAAGGATGAAATATTGAATCCTATAATTCGGGTATATTTATATATGATTGGCGACACTGATTACTATCTTCGCCATCTATAGAAGCATGATATAAGTAATAACACAGTCTAGTATATACAATCACGAAGCTCAATACGTAGTAAATATGCATCCATAGGTAGTTGCTAACGACCAGGATCGCTAATATCGCCTCATTACAGACAATGCGAAATAGTACCGGCACAGTCTATTGTTCCTAGCACCCTCACAACTCAAGCTTCGTGAGTGTATATACTAGACTGTGGTAATAACTAAAGAACTTACACCAACAACTTATTTATCACTATCGATTAGTAGGATCAGGTATATTTGAACGTCAGTGTAGGCCTACTATTATT
Organism: Periplaneta americana; assembly: GCF_040183065.1. Lineage (NCBI taxonomy): Eukaryota > Metazoa > Arthropoda > Insecta > Blattodea > Blattidae > Periplaneta > Periplaneta americana. Next base: position 69,063,313 of record NC_091123.1, on the reverse strand, counting down.
GAAAGTACAATGTTGGCAAGCAAAGAAACAAATATGCTAAGAAGGTGATAAAAATTGTAGGATAAGAAGCCATGATTGGTTGAAACACGTAGTTTGGTACCGTTTTATTGGTCAAAAATAATATGACGTAGTAAAATTGTAATAGTCACGTACAATAATTATTTCTGGGAAATGGAACAAAATAGTTCCATTCATACTCTGCCAAGAATTCGTACCTTAAAAGGACTGTCATTGAACACTTTCCACCCGAAATATTAATTCACATTTTTTTCTTTTAATCGCTTAAATTAACGGGAGAAATATGGTAATCTTCGACACTTTCTCCTCTATACGCTACAGACTACATCATCTCGTCTAGATGTTTTGGCCCTTCCTTGGACCAGTCCACACCTGTGGAGTAACGGCTAGCGCGTCTGGCCACGAAACCAGATGGAACGGGTTCCATTCCCGGTTGGGGCAAGTTATCTGGTTGAGGTTTTTTCCGGGGGTTTCCCTCAACCCAATACGAGCAAATGCTGGGTAACTTTAGGTGCTGGACCCCGGACTCATTTCACTGGCATTATCACCTTCATCTCATTCAGACCTAAGATGTTGATAAAGCGTCGTAAAATAACCTACTAAAATAAAATAAATCCTTGGACCAACACTACTCTCTCTCACATGGCGGGTCTCCCTAACGATGCAAGGCCATCACAGTGATGTTACAGAATAAGTACAAGACAAGAGACAAATACCCAATACAGAGCTCCGACCATGCCGCCGGGAATCGAAGCAAGGATCACTTGGCTAGGAAACGTACACGTTATCCATTGAGCCATCGTGACAGACGTCTTCGATACCATTTCAGTGATTTATAACCTGGCTTAAGCGACTTTAGAAATGTGCAATTGGCTAAATTGAATATGAGAGTTTATACTAGCGCTACTACCTAGGTTTGAGGTCTTTTGAGTCACGTTGAGTCGCGGACATCGTCAGACAGGCATTCTTCTAGGGAATGTTGAGTCCGATGGGATACGTGTGTGAGTTTACGGAATGTGTATGTACGGGTACGTTCTCCTATCAGACTGTGCTTGTCTTGCAGTAATAGTTGCCCTCGTGTGTTTCGTATAATTGACGGGTGCTCTGCAGTAACAAGGTATGTGTAAGAAGTGAGTGTTTGGCAGTAAGTAAAAGTAACATTGTTTTCATTAACAAAGAAAGGCCTTTGCAAATCTGCTTTTTTAAATTAGTATTATTGATAGTTTATTTGTATAATTTTCATGTATTATTCGTCAAAATCTCGTTACTGAATTTATTTTGATACATTAATAATGGCGGCAATACCGAAGTATGTGTACATACCTTATTGCAGAACACTCCTCAATTGACTCCGTAAATAGAAACTGCTAAAAAAAAGTTTTTTCTTTTGTTTCTTCATCCAAGAAGACAAAAACTGTAGTGATAATCATGAAGAAAGCAACCTGGAAAAATATGAAATCTGCAATTCAACAGGTAAATGCACAAACTTTTTTGTTAAATGATAAATTTATGTATTTAATTAATTAAATTAAGAAAATATTTACAAATACCCAGATTTATAATAAATTAATGTATAGTAGCGGTACTATTGTTTGATCTTACGGAGTGTTCATTGCCACTGTGAGGAGGGAATTACGGAATGAAACCCAAACTTTTATTACCAAATAAACGCCTTCTAAAATCCCAGAGGAATGCCCTGAATCAAGATCAACAAGCGGATTCATAATTGATCCAATTGTAAGAATGGAAATGTACGAAAATCAACCTGCTGAGGTACATCAGGAAAAATGCGACATATACGACCCCACTATACCATATTATAAGGAAAAATATCATCTAACGTCGATCGAAGTTATTGGATTACTGATTGGGGCTAGAGGAACCATCACAAAAAGATTCGCGCATTTTTGTAAGCAGTTTGGTCTAGGACAAACTCTTGTCACTGAAGTATCTATGTCTGCAGTCAAGGGATCTACGTATAAAAATCCTGAGAAACCATCTCTACAGTTATATACTGTAGATTGATCTCTTTGCTATGGCGATCTGCTCACTTAAGTTGGGTCTTGCAACAGTGCTAAATAGACGACTGTGATCACCCAATAGCTAATAGATACTAGGAAATTTTATGTTTCTTCTAGAATTAATGATGTTTTGTTTAGTCTTTTCCAATTATTTCTAATTGTGCTATTTCTTATTGTTTTTCTTCTCCATTTTTTTTTTTTTTTCCCCCACTATAACAACAATTTTATGGTAAGCTTTGTCTTCTAGGCAGCCTTCACTTGGAGGAAGCTGAACAAAATTTATTCGAAATAAAATGGGAGCAAATGCTGGGTAACTTTCGGCGCTGGACCCTGGACTCATTTCGCTGGCATTATAACCTTCATTTCACTCAGACGCTAGATAACCATCGCAGTTGATAAAGAGTCGTAAAATAGACCAGTTAAAAATATATTTATATTTGAAGGGCAGATGATACTTCAGTCTGAATGTTCCGTAGTAGGAAAGAGTGTAATTATCTAGTGCAGTGGTTCGCAAACTGGGGATCGTGACCCTCAAGGGTGTCGTGTAAAGAGCTGAGGGGGTCGCGAGATTATTTACCAAAAATGCCTTATTAACCCTTAAATTCGCAAAGTATACTATAGGATACAACAGGTCAATAGGCTACATGCTATAATTTTAATAGAACAATACGAAAAAAAAATTGGTAGGAAAATTAAAATTTCACAATACTATAATATTGTACAACATATAAAATATGTGCAGTGCGATAGTTGTTTTCTTTACAGTCCGACACGGTTTAATAAACTAGTGTGAGAAATGAAGTTTTGCCAATTTAAGGGTTAACATGTAACGTTCGTTGTTCTGAAATATAAAAAGGATTCAACACAATAAAAAAGTTTCACTAATTACACCAGCGTATAGATAATTATACAGTATGAACACTTCGCGTCGGTACCTTTGACGTAGCAGGACTGATTTCAATGACCTTCAAACCAGTTTGAGCGTGAGATTCTGCTTTCTCCCAGGAGTTGGCACTGACATCACACCAGTTAGCATTCTACACAGCGGAAATATAACACATACAATTAATACATCTAGGTACATTATGTACTCAAAATAAATTGGACCGATGAAATAATAAATCCGTCATTATTTGTAATGTGTAGACTCTAGAGTTCCTTTATAATGAGAGTTGAGACGTTGACCCCAACAACAATTAAAATATGTAATGATTTGATAGCGCTGAAAATGGAAAAACAAAACTCCTATGAGAAGTAAAACCATATACATATATTATATTATATACAAATATTAAACGAATATGATAAATAATTTTATAATATATATTATTTTATAATATAATTTATTATATATAAAATATAAAAAATTATTATTACAACTAGTTTGTAACTGAAAAATAAGGAAAAACTGTTAATTTGAATTTTTTGAAGCAAAGCGTTACTGGATTATGCAATAAGGTAGGCGATGTTTGGATCCTGTGTCTCAACTCTATACTCGATTATTATCTTAGCGTGTGCTCGATTACACTAACCTCTAGCGCTTGAAAGTGGAATTAAACGCCGGCGCACAGAAAAACAAAACACAGGAAAATTCGCTCAGTGTTCATTTTTTGTAATCCCTATTCGCTGGGTTATCATACAAGTACTGTGTGTTCAGAAATATAAGAAGAATTCAACACAATAAAAAAAAGTTTCAGTAGTTACACCTGAAGTAAAAAATAAGTTTATTAATGCGACAAATGTGCCTTTTTATCAGAAAGTATCTCTCAAATTTGGACTCTGTATTCAATACACCCATAGTCATATCACTTTCAAATTCAATGACATTCTCGTCTTTGTTTTGATGACCATACACGAGAAGCTTATTTTGCATAAATACGATGTTGCAAAAATTATAAAAAAAATTTAAGACCTTCTTTTGCAAACTCTAGGTATTCACGAATTCTTTCCACCCACAACTGGTTTACACTCTAAGGGCCGTATTCATAGATATTTTTAGCGCGGACTGCCGGTGGATGACCAGCGTTTTTCGTATTCATAAACCAGTGTTAGCGATAGGATATGATTTGAATTCTGTACTAGTAACCAGTGGATAGCCGGGGCTAGTTTAGTACGCTCGTAGCGCGTCCTGCGAAATGTCTATGAATAGCACCCTATGAGTTTCAATTATTATTTTTTTTTTTAATTTGAGCTAGTTGAAAGCAACTGTCTAAAATGGTATATATACTTATATCTATAATTTTCAGTGATCAATCTTAATGGCTTAACAAGAAATATACAAAACAAGTTACATTATAACTGTTTTAATATATTTTTACGTAACATTTATATGCCTTTCATTACAAGTGCAAAAGTTTTCGCCCTCCAGGGGCACCATCAGGCTGAAATAACAATGTCAAAGATCAAAATCAGAATCAAAAGTTAAATATGTGATGACAATGTATGTGATAAAATTGGATTTTATGGAAAAGATGGAGCGTGTTTCATATTAAACTTATCTATATAATATAAAATACACAAACACTGTATTGTGTGTGAGAACTTAGGTGAATAAACAACATTGATAAATGAATATTAAATTGTTGAATGTTAGGCTAGATGTGGACCGAAGTATTGTCAAACTGCCTAAGATGGCTGTTGATTATCATATTTGTGTGATGTAAAAATATGGGAAGTATTTATTGATTGGAATATCTATTTTAAACATTGTGTTATATGTGAGAACCTTATGTTCTACAATTATGAATAAAATTTCAATACATAAATATTAAAATAGCATTAAAATTAACATACAGCCTAAAATAGCTATTGGATATCGTGTTATATACATGTGAAGAAAATGGAACGTACTTCTTGTTGGAGTGTCTACTTTAAAACACTAAATTGTGTGCACGAACCATGTGTTCCACAAATATAATACAATATTTAAATGTTAAAGCTTGATGTAAGTTATAGTGAATAACAACTTGACTGTTGTATGTTGTACACACGACGCGGATGTCCTATATTGCTAAACGTAGTCACTCTTTTTAACTAAGTTAAATGTTGCATTCGAAGATAAGATTGCATGATATTGTCTAAAAATGGTTTTAGTATCCATCTGTGACTATTGTACTGTTCTGAGTATCTTCTGGAAAATACTGAAAGAGCTGTTGTTTAGAACTGTGCAAACTTAAAACTTAAACTCTGTATTTGCCATATTACTCCTAGCAAAATTTTCCATGTGTTATTTAATGCACTGGAGTGCATCACATTCCCTTTTGTGATGTAGACTAGAAATTAAGTTTCTTAATTAATCCTTTGATTTTATCCCTGGCTGTTATTATGTTAATATCTTGGGCTTGCAAACTCGAAGGCTACTATTCAAAATGTTTAAGTGTTCGAAAATATCAGAAAGTAGAGTACCGGTACTAGAAATGATCTTCATGTAATATTTTATGTCATTGTACTATATTTTTCTATTTTGATCGTTCTATGGTTGGTTTCCACTAATTTTGAATAAAATGATCGCTGTATTCGAGTTTACAGGGATTTGTATTTTTCGAATGGGGTTAAGTACTGGTACCCTACCAGTTCAATGGGGGGGGGGAAGGTCGTATACAGAAGTTTCGCCCAAAAGTGGGTGCAACCTTAAAAGTTTTTGGGAACCGATCTGGTGTCTCTCTTTACAGAATAACTTGAGGGCCTCACTCACGTTATCTATACTCAGGAACAAACCAAACCTAACCTAATGTTAATACAATGCTGTTATTAAACAAATTTACGCTTTCTAGATAATTTCTGACATTACTAATTCGTCTATATTAACAACAACAAAATGCAAAATGCCATCAGAATGTGCCGTTTGTTGTGATGTCCCATTCATCTTGTGCATTAACTTACAGAAAACGAAATACGACTGACGTCCGTACACGTTGTGTGTTTGCTGTCTTAACATGTAAGCAAACCACAACAACTGTCGACGCCACAATCCACGTACAGTGGCCTGCACGTTCTCCGGACCTGTCGCCACTCGACTTCTTCCTGTGAGGAACTGTAAAGGACAGTGTGTACCAGAACATTCTGACAACGCCAGACGACATGCAGCAAAGCATTAGACAGGCTTATGTGTCCATTCAGCCAGCAACATGCCGGGCAGTCATACGGTCTTTCGGGGAACGCCTTCGAATGTGCTTTAATGTGAATGGTCACCATTTGGAATATGTTCTGTGACTCTCAAAGCATAACATCATATTGGAAGTACGTTTTTGTTTCGTTTTGTTGTTATTGATTAGGAAGGTGACATTGTGATACATTTTTGAACTCGTCTTAATGTGTGTAATCAATATAACATGATTAAAGTATGTAGTGCTATTTAAAAAAATTGATGACGTCACGTGTATCTTGTACCATAATATAGTTACATGCACCAAATCTCCATACTTATGTTAGCCTCTCGTTCTAACATAACGCTCAAAAACGAAAATTCCAATACCTATCCAAACAAAAAAGTTATAATAGGTGCACAAAATAAATGGTACACCCTGTATATGTATAAACAGTTAAGTAGCCCATTTGAAACATCATCTCTACCTTTCAATTGATAATAATCCGTTCCCCAGTCTTTATTTAATTATTAGGCCCTTATTAAAAGGCTAGGAATTTTCTTTTCATATGTTCGAGATCAAGTGTGCAATCTCAAGTAAAAAGATATTAACGTTATGTTTTATGTTTCTTAGAAATGCAAATTTATTTGAGAATTGTTTTTTTTTTCTATTTATATAACCTTAGATAATATATAACAGAACCAGAACATATTGATAACTAAGATACTGTTCTGTTTTGTCTTTTTGTCTCATTTAAACATTTATAATGTTATTTATTTCAATGATGTATGTTATTCAAAGTTAGGAAATCTTTCCACGCCGACCAAATGCTATTTCGAGAATGATGAGCGACACTCGAAGCGCACGAGAATGACGAGACGAGACAAATGCAACGAACACAGAGAGCCTGAGCGGCAGTTTTGTTCATTTCTAGTAAACATCGATACTTCTGCATCAGTTACATTCAAATTATCCCACTGTAATTCCGAACACTCCTAACGAAAGACACTCTGTTGTTTATTCATACATCTGTGCACATTGTCTTTTTTATGTTACAGACCTAGTTCCGCTACTGCGCTTCATATCTGAATGGGTAGTTTATTGACCTTTTATTAGTTGCATGAGAAGGTTCGGACGGTAATGTCTCCTTCCGCATACGCTCTTCATTCTCTATTGGCTTCAACATAAACTTTTTTAAATGTATGTCAGGAAAACCTAATGAATAAAAGAGAAAATGAATATAGACCTATAATAAAATAATTAAATTAAATTAAATTAAATTAAATTAAATTACTAAGAGAAGTAGCAGGAACTTTATTGGTGACAAGTAGACAGCAGTACTTAATGCAGTTTCATATTTTTATTGATTTGGGATATTGAAAACATGTAAGTGGATCTTTGCTGATTATGATCTTTATGTCCAAATGAAGGCAACTATCAAGGAGGATAGGAAAAGTGATGTCGGATCCATATCGGTTGTACGGTATCTTTCTGATCGATGGAGAATACATTGACGGATTATTAAGGAGAGGTGTAGTTCGAACGTTTTCCATTGCTGGTGAAGTATGCAAGAAATTAAATTTCGAATGTCTGTTCAACCTTTAGTCTTCAGGTGAAAAACAGAGTGAGAAGGTATCTCTCTCTCTCTCTCTCTTCGCTACATAATTAATGAGACTCAGCAAAGTGAAATGTAGCCATTTTTGCGTTGTCCTATTTGGTCCAATCGTTACTAGTAATGTCATTGATTTGTAAAATGTGCCCGTTCAAAGCTGCCTAAGGGCGATGGAATTTAAGGGAAATAAAACTGTGTACCATATCGGTAGATTTATAGTACCGTCATTTCCCATAACTATGGTCCTGGAACACAACTATGGTCCACGATACAACTATTTAAAGAACATTGTAAAATTAACATAGACCATTCGTAGATAGCTGCAGTTACTTGACTTCAAACTACAGTATCTACAGCAAAAATATAGATAAACGAGGTACTATGTTATGGAGTACAAAATTTGAATGGATCATAGTTGTGTTCCAGGACAATAGTTATGGAAAATGACGGTACTCAAAAGAACCTTCTATTTGTCGACAAATTCTGGCCCACGTTGACTTTAGACTCTGAATAACCTCTGCAGATGAATACTTTTACCACCACCTGTACCACTCATACTAATACTACCACCACTACCAGTACCACTACCACTTTTGCTACTAATATTAATAGAACCACCTCTATCTCTACTACTACTACTACTACTACTACTTCTTTTCTACTACCACCACCACCTCCTGTTCTTCTGTACTACTACTATTACTACCACCACCACCACCACCACTCTTACTAGTAATATTAACAGAACCACCTCTATTTTATTTCAGTAGGTTATTTTACGACGCTTTATCAACAGCTTAGGTTATTTAGCGTCTGAAAGAGATGAAAGTGATAATGCCGATGAAGTGAGTCCGGGGTCCAGCACCGAAAGTTACCCAGCATTTGCTCATATTGGGTTGAGAGAAAACCCCGGAAAAAACCTCAACCAGGTAACTTGCCCCGACCGGGGATCGAACCCGGGCCACCTGGTTTCGCAGCCAGACGTGCTAACCGTTACTCCATAGGTGTGGACACCACCTCTATCACTACTACTACTACTACTACCTCTTCTTCTCTACTATTACTACTACTACTACTACTACTACTACTACTACTACTACTACTACTACTACTACTACTACCACCTCTTCTTGTCTACTACTACTACTACCTCTTCTTTTCTACTACTACTACTACTACTAGCACTATTAGTTATTAATTAATAAACAGCTCTTTAAAATTTTTATTATAAACTACTTCATTAAAAATGTTTTCCCCCACTAAACTCCTTCTTGTTGAAAGTTCTGCGCACTGCCTTGATTAGTAGTAGTCCTTTCAGCACAATCGAACGAAAATCGAAGACCTGAGCCAAATGAAAGACATTAGAGTGATCCATTTCGTATGAATAAGAAACGTGTTAATAAAGTTTAATTGATGACGACGACGTTAGGATTTATTTTACATTGGTACAATTATGGCCGAATTTACTGTTTCTTTCAGCGTTTATAAATTGGTTACAAAACACAGTCGAAGTCTGTGTACGTATATAGAAATCATTGTAACAATGACGACCAGATAAGAGCTGGACATCCCTGGAGTTGTGCGGCATCGATTCTGACTTTCCCACTTTGTTCCTTCAGGCGAATATAGATGTACCGTAGCAAACAGAAGTGGGCCAAGGTCTTACCGTAATCCACATCAATTCATATAAGACCGCATCCTCGTGCTCAGCGGGCTGAATCAGACGCGTGCAACCCTGATAAAATAGGAATTAGATTTAACTGTAACAAGGTTAACACGGATCTCGTCTTCTATAATGACGGTATTGTGTGTACGATTTGGAACGGTTCTTGTATTCGGTTTACAGAGCCTAAATAGAACACAGGAGTACGTAATTGGAAATGAATGAACTGGAGGGTAAAAGAGAAGACATTTCAGTGTCAGTGCTTATCTTCTGAAATAAAGTATAGCATCGATATAAGCTGCTTCGTTTGCTGCGTGATCTAGACCAATGTTTCTAAACTTTTTTTTTTCTTTCCGGCTTTCTCCTTCAAAATTCTCTAAAGTTCCTTCAGTAGAACGACGAAACTCGGAGTGAGGAATTGCCTACAGGCTCAGAGCTCACAAATTCAGTTTCTCTCAGCTCCAGATTTCCTTGCAAGGACGCGTTTTCGCGTACTTTTTAATTGGACGGAGTTACGCAACAATAGACCAAGCGCCAAAAACCTGTTTCGAGATATTGTCCATTGAAATAAATCTGTTTTTTTTTATATAAAACCTTTCATTCAAGAAGTATTATAACTAGGGCCAGGATTTTGATGACCTATAAATCATGAACAAATATCCCAAAACAATGCATTTATGAACTAAAAATCTTTCAAAAATGCATTTAAGATACCGTAAAAATTGGTCTTGCATAATTGGCTTAGTAGGAATATTAATATTTAGAATAGTAATTAAATTAAATTCTAGTACAAACATTCAAGTTTATTTAATTTTACATAATTTTTCTAAGTAGTACACTTTAATTAATTATTATACCTGATGTAGCCCACTACAAGCCCACTCTTATCCGGAACTAGCAGGTATAGAGGAGTCTATATTGAAGGGACTGATCCATTACATGGGGTGTACTACGTTAAAATGACAATATTTGTGTAGAAAAATAATTAAAATAATATATAAAATAATGGGTATTAATTGAAAAATTATGTAGAGAAAATATCAAAAGAAAAAATAATATTTTACATTAATAATGGGAATTTATGGCCAAAATTAAATAAAAATACCCCAAAAATTACCAAATAAAACAAAAATGCTCTTACGAGTTGTAAGATATAAGAAATGGAAAAAAAATGCCCTAACAAATATGTTTTAAAACACTCAGTTCATCACATAACATATAAATACTAAAGCAGCAATGTTTATGGCTTACTAAAAAAAATGCAATTTCATCAAAATCCTAGCCCTTAACATTCACAGTTACAAATAATAGCACAAATAATACCAAAGAAAAAAGGCTAACAGATTTTTGATAAGAGACCAGCAGTTGAATTAATATTTCAAAGCAAAATAAATAAATGAATTTTATGCAATAAATGAATTTTTGCATATAAGTTAAATAGCAAAATTCAGACATCGCATTCTTGATATTTTCAGAGTTAGATTAGCCTACCATCAACAGATTTGTGCAAATATCTCATTTTTTCAAATTGTCGGTTGGTCTATTATTGCGAAACTCTGTCAAATTGTTCCTCCTCCCATTTCTCAGTTGACATCAATAATTCAACTGTTTGAAGATGTCTTTTTTCCGCACATTACTTTAGTACGGCCTCCTAACCTTATATGTAGAGTGTAGAACATAGTAATGTGAAATGTTTGGTACCAGTTTAAAAATATAATGCCTTAATTACGTTTTTATTCAACTAAGAATAATCGGATGTTTAAATTTTCATAGAATAATCTTTCAATAATTGAAGATCTCGGGAGTAAATAGTGATAACTCTCAAAATTGAGAGTTTTCTGGTTGTTAACTGCCTATAAGCCACATTATCTTTGATTTGGTTAAATAATTGTAATTATATTAACAAATGATTGGATTATGCTGCTTGAAAAATATGACAATCTTCTTAAGCATTAAAATGTATGCAATTTGTATATGTGGGTTATCATTATTTACCCCCGAAGTCTTCAATTTTATTAATAGAGTTCGTGGTCCCAATTAACTGCTCTTCGGCTCACCGCTGTGGAGTAATGGTCAGCACGTGTGACTATGAAACGAGGGGGCACGGGTTCAAATCCTGGTTGAGACAAATTACCTGGTTGGAGTTTTTTCGGAGTTTTCTCTCAACCAATTCAAGCAGAATTGCTGGGTAATTTTAGGCGTTGGACCTCGGACTAATTTCGCCATCATTAATTAACATTTCATCACCATCCATATAATAGCCCGAGTTCAGTTCACGGTGCGGCGTGCTGTACTTGTAAAACAGCGCGGCCTCCGAAGGGGGGGGGAGGGGGGAACTGCTCTTCGGACCCCAAGGAGGTCACGACCCTCCAGTTGAAAATCACTGATCCTAACAATCAACGTGTTACGTACACAGAGTTCGATTCAGTATTAGGCCTAGAACTATTAATTGAAAACGCCATAGTAACACTTGTGGCGGACAAGTTTGGAGTTGGGATTTTTCTCAGGGTTCTCCCGTTCCCCTGTGTTAGACGTTTTCATTCCATTACCAGCTCATCCGGAGCTGCATACGGGCGTGGGTTCGATTCCCGCTTAAGCTGGTTACCTGGTTGAGTTTTTTCTGAAGTTTTCTCGAACTGTAAGGCGAGTTTCTGTGTCGAATCTTCGGCCTCATTTCGCTAATACCTTCTCTCTATCACCAATTCCATCGTCGTCAGAAATAAGCTAGTACCGGTAGCTAATATAGCATCGTTAAATAACAGACTACAGGAAATATCATTATCCATGCTTCGCCTATAATCCATAATACTGTGTCATACGTTAGATCAGCGTTTCTCAAACTTTTTTTGAAGTGGGGACCACTTTTTAAGTGAGAACAGTTCGGCGGACCACTTTACTCTTGTTCCCTTCGAAAGCAAATTTATCATTTTTGTAGCATATTTTAAAACCAGTATACTATATTTTAAAATAGAATTAATTAATTATACCACCTTCTTAGGATGCCTGAAAATCGTTTACCAAAGAGACTTTTGTATTACCATCCACGAGGACGAAGAGATTTAGGCAGACCTCACCGACGTTGGACGGACCAATTCCATTTGTAGTTCGCAGACGGGAAACAACCCAAAACTGTGTATTGGCAGAAGAAGAAGATTAATTAATTATAATACTTCTCTAATTATATTTTTGTAGCCAATCACAAGTAACTTCTAACAAATTCTGTGCATTGTTTGCCTCTTAGCAGTTAGTTGTTTGAAATCCTTATGTGGTGGTACACGCTAGTGGTTGTCCATGTCTCTGTTAAGTAGTGCCCATTATAAATAATGGAAAACTGGCTTCGATCCGGATCTCTGAAAAGAAAGGAACATGATGACAGTGCTAATAGTTCAGAAGCAGTGTGTGAAGAAATATATTAATTATAGTGCCATTAAAGAAATATCTAGGCCTACTAGTAGCTATTCAAAGAAGAAATACTTTCGTAAATATGACAAGAGTTATTTGGAACTTGGATTTACTTGCTGTGGCAACAAGAGTGAACCAAACCTTCGGTGCGTTGTTTGTTACGAAGTGCTTTAAACGAGCGTATGAAACATGCGAAATTGAAACGGCACTTAGAGACGAAACACGCAAGTGTAAAAGTAAACCTGTCGAATTTTAAAATAGGCGGAGTCTAAAATTTCTTATATCGTCATCTGGAAAAACAAATAAAAAAATTAATGCAGAAACATGTACGATTTTCAACAAGTAAAGATGCAATTTGGCACGTTCTTTTATTGGTGTACGACGTACAGTACGTGCCCATTTCAATGTGCAAACTGGGTGTCGGCAAAACTATTAAGGAAGTCCTCAATACATGAAAAGGTTCGGTACTTTGATCCTCTGTTATGAATTCAGGTGGTCCCTGGCTGGGTTACAGGCTCAGCACCAGATATGCAGGGAAAAGATGGCGAGAAACGTCACGTTCATAGTGCTTTAAATCCCTCTTTTGTTTTTGAGAGTAGAATGGGAAGTGGGTAGACGGCAGGGTAAGAAATTTCATAAAGTATTAGTACTGGGAAAAAAAGTGAAAGGCGATTGTCATGTGTAATTTCCAAAGTCTCAGATTTTCAGCTATCCCTAGTGTTATACGCAATTCGTCGGAATTTTATTTTTTCTTCTGTC